>NC_029788.2:103229485-103250691 GCF_000816755.2 Arachis ipaensis
TACCTCAGCTGAAAGATGACCCAGACTCCTTCAATAGGAGAATGATGAGAACAAACAAGGGCCTGGCTAAGATTTTAGAGGATATATGCATCCTTGGAGCCAGGTGGACCACCAGCAGCAAGGGTGTCCCAAATCAACTCAAGAGAGAAGATCTCAAACCAGTCACCAGAGGATGGCTGGACTTCATTGGGCATTCTATATTGCCCACTAGCAACCGTTCTGAAGTCACCATTAAAAGAGCAGTGATGATCCATTGCATTATGTTGGGAAAAGAAGTGGAAGTTCATCAACTGATTCCATCTGAATTTTACATACTTGCAAACAAGAACTCCAAAGATGCCAGGTTGGCTTATCCAAGCTTAATCTCTATACTCTGCAAAGATGCTGGAGTAAGGATGGGAATAACAGAGTATATCTCAGTGGAGCAAACAATCACTAAAATCAAAATGGAAAAACAACAAGTGCAGGATGACCCCATCAAGAGGAGGGCGCAAGAATTTCTCCCGGAAGTCCCTCAATTTGAATATTGGGAACAGCTTGAAGCATCTGTTACCAAGTTGCAAGAATCTATGGACCAAATAAAGGAAGAACAGCAAAATCAAAACAGTATGCTCTGCAAACTGCTCAGGGAACAAGAAGAGCAAGGGCGTGACTTAAAGGAACTGAAGCGTCAGAAGTTATCTCTTGAAGGACCAAGCACTCTACAGACTAGAGGAACATCCACATCCCAAACTCAAGGTTGTTGAGCTCTAATCTTAGCCTTAACTCTGTGATAATTGTTCTTATTTGAGTTTTACCTTAGAAGTTATAGTAGTAATTAGTAGTTATTTTATCTCCAGTTAAGCTATAATTTATTTTTCTCATCATCATTAAACATGAATAAAATAGAAAATTTTCTTTAGAATAAGGAGGCAATATTTTTCGAGTTTTTAATAAAATAAATTCTAATTAATTACATGTGGTGGCAATGCTTTCAGCCTTCTGAATGAATGCCTTAACAGAGCATATGTCTTTGGAATTTGATGTTCTTGAATGTTAAATATGTTGGCTCTTGAAAGAATGATGAACATGAGACATGTTATTGATAATCTGAAAAATCATAAAAATGATTCTTGAAGTAAGAAAAAACAGTGAATACAAAGCTTGCAAAAAAAAAAAAACAAGCAGAAAAAGCCAATAGCCCTTAAAACCAAAAGGCAAGGGTAATAAAAAGGATCCAAGGCTTTGAGCATCAGTGGATAGGAGGGCCTAAAGGAATCAAATCCTGGCCTAAGCGGCTAAACCAAGCTGTCCCTAACCATGTGCTTGTGGCGTGAAGATGTCAAGTGAAAATTTGAGACTGAGCGGTTAAAGTCAAGGTCCAAAGAAAAAAGAAGAGTGTCCTTAAGAACCCTGGACACCTCTAATTGGGAACTTTAGCAAAGCTGAGTCACAATCTGAAAAGGTTCACCCAATTATGTGTCTGTGGCATTTATGTATCTGGTGGTAATACTGGAAAACAAAGTGCTTGGGCCACGGCCAAGACTCATAAAAGTAGTTGTGTTCAAGAATCAACATACTGAACTAGGAGAATCAATAACACTATCTGAATTCTAAGTTCCTATAGATGCCAATCATTCTGAGCTTCAATGGATAAAGTGAGATGCCAAAACTGTTCGGAAGGAAAAAGCTACTAGTCCCGCTCATTTAATTAGAATCTAAGCTTCACTCAAAAACTCTGAGATATTATTGCTTCATGACTTATTTGTATTCTATTTTATTTGTCTAGTTTCTTGGGGACAAGCAACAGTTTAAGTTTGGTGTTGTGATGAGCGGATATTTTATAGGCTTTTTGGGGTTAATTTCATGTAGTTTTTAGGATATTTTAGTAAGTTTTTAATATATTTTCATTAGTTTCTAGGAAAAATTCATATTTCTGGACTTCACTATGAGTTTGTGTATTTTTCTATAATTTCAGGTATTTTCTGGCTGAAATTGAGGGAGCTGAGCAAAAATCTGATTCGGGCTGAAAAAGGACTGCTGATGCTGTTGGATTCTGACCTCTCTGCACTCGGAATGTATTTTCTGGAGCTACAGGAGTCCAATTGGCGCGCTTCCAATTGTGTTGGAAAGTAGACATCCAGGGATTTCCAGAAATATATAATAGTCCATACTTTGCTCAAGGATAGATGACGTAAACTGGCATTCAACGCCAGTTCCATGTTGCAGTTTGGCGTCCAGCGCCAGAAACAGGTTACAAGTTGGAGTTCAACACCAGAAACAGGTTACAACCTGGCGTTGAACGCCCAAAACAGCCCAGGCACGTGAGAAGCTTAAGTCTCAGCCCCAGCACACACCAAGTGGGCCCCAGAAGTGGATTTCTGCACTATCTATCACAGTTTACTCATTTTCTGTAAACCTAGGTTACTAGTTTAGTATTTAAACAACTTTTAGAGATTTATTTTGTATCTCATGACATTTTAGATCTGAACTTTGTACTCTTTGACGGCATGAGTCTCTAAACTCCATTGTTGGGGGGTGAGGAGCTCTGCTGTGTTTCGATGAATTAATACAATTACTTCTGTTTTCTATTCAAACACGCTTGTTCCTATCTAAGATGTTCATTCGTGCTTCATTATGATGAATGTGATGATCCGTGACACTCATCACCATTCTCAACCTATGAACGTGTGCCTGACAACCACTTCTGTTCTACATTAGATCGAATGAGTATCTCTTAGATTCCTTAATCAGAATCTCCGTGGTATAAGCTAGAATCCATTGGCAGCATCCTTGAGAATCCGAAAAGTCTAAACCTTGTCTGTGGTATTCCGAGTAGGATTCTGGGATTGGATGACTGTGACGAGTTTCAAACTCACGAGTGCTGGGCGTAGTGACAGACGCAAAAGGATAGTAAATCCTATTCTGGTATGATCGAGAACCTACAGATGATTAGTCGTGCGGTGACAGCGCACCTGGACCATTTTCACTGAGAGGAAGGATGGTAGCCATTGACAACGGTGATCCACCAACACACAGCTTGCCATAGGAGGGACGTGCGTGCGTGAAGAAGAAGACAGGGAGAAAGCAGAGATTCAAAAGACAAAGCATCTCCAAAACTCCAACATATTCTCCATTACTGCATAACAAGTATTTATTTCATGCTCTTTTATTCCTTGCAATTCAATTTGATAAGTGAATTGTTTTCCTGACTAAGAGTTACAAGGTAACCATAGATTGCTTCAAGCCAACAATCTCCATGGGATTCGACCCTTACTCACGTAAGGTATTACTTGGACAACCCAATGCACTTGCTGGTTAGTTGTGCGAATTTGTGAAAAATAGTAATATTGACATTGACATGTAACAAATTTGTGCACCAGAAGCTCGGAAAGAAATCCAAGCGGCTTTCTTATTAACTACCCCAGGCTTCGTCAAAACAAAGAGATAGAAGAAAAGGGATTGTGAAGCAGGAATACCGAATCCATGACACAACAATTGAAAGATTTTTATGAAACCCCAGGGATTGGGGTGAAGTTGGGAAGGAGCAACATTACAGGACCATAACAGGTTGGTCTCAAAATCAGTGAAAAAGGAAGAGTAATATTCATTTGACTAAAAAAGAAGTCGTAGGCATAGAAAAAAGGGCGCTCTCCGGCAATCCGGGTAGAGAAACAGACCCTCTCCTCAGAACTCAAAGATACAAGTTCATAGTTCTTTTCATCACCACCACTACCACAGATCTTATGAAATTGCCTAAGTTGCTGACAGAACTTAGATTCAACCAAAGAAACACGCAACAGAACCATAGAATCCACCCAATCAGCCATGCCCTCAGGGACTTGGGAAGACGTCTCAACAATATTTTTGCGAGAAGACATGAGGCCAACTAATCCTACAACCAGAAAAGAAGATCGGATTACTAAAAAATATCTCGGACGAAGGACAAAACAACACGGCTAATATGATTCAGACGACACAAACAACAAAAGGAAAACCCCAGGACCCGCACAGAAGGTCCAGGGGCGTCCTTTGGAGGCAGTCAGGGAACAAGGATTCAGGAAAACCTACAAAACTAACGAGAAAAACTCTTTCTAAAGTGAAAAAGAAAGCAACATCCCAGAAAGCTACAAATCAGACAAAACCGAAACAGATATCTTCCAAATTCACAGTCTTAGCTTATCAACAAGCACAATGGCAAAACATATCAAGAAAAAGTCATCAAAGATGCCACCTTTTTCAGGAAAATAAAAATCCCCCAGAATAAGCAAAATAACACGAAGAAGATGTCGTTAGCTTTCACAGAATTCATCAGCAAAAGCTATCAGCATGACAAAAGGAACAATCTTTCAAAGAAAACAAGCAATGTAAGCCCCAGAAATACAAAGGGATCATTTCAAAAGCAAGAGAAAACCCTTAAACAGCAAACAAGCAGGCACACCGTGATACGAAAACATTCAGACTTCAAGAGAAAAATCGAAACCCTATCAAAAGTTGAAGGCAAAAACGACAAAAGAAGCACAAAGAAAGAAGAACTAACCTGAACAAAGGAAGAAGCTTCGAAGGAGATTGAAGATGGAAAGACGGAATCACCCAGAAAATCGCCAAATGACGCCGCAACGCAAGAAAGGCAAAATGTAGGCGAAAACAGAAAGCGAGAGAGTGAAGGGAGAAGTTACAAAGAAAAACGAAGAAGAGAAACCGTTTCTGATTGCAAAATTCAAAATAAAAAGCCAAGGGAAACGGGGCAATTAAAACCAATTAATGAAGGTATTAAACCCTCGCACGTTCCCAAGAACAGAGTGCTGATATAAAAGCGCGCGCTTTCAGAGGAAAACGTTTCACATTCAAAAAATTTTCTACAAAGAAAGAAATCGACAAATACTCGAGTTCGGCTTCACTAGAGAAGGATCGAAGTCAAGGACTCGACCTCAAAAAAGAAGACCTAGCTCAAGCAGGGGCACTGTTCACACCCTGGGTCGACCTATCCGATCCGGGATGTTCAGTAACAAAGCGACCGACCTCTTTAGGTCAAGCTATCCGACCTCTTCTCAAAGAGCTCGGTCAAATCGACAGGAAAGCTCAGTAAAGGGCCCAAATAGAGGAACACGACCCAAATCCAAAGACAGTCCAAGCCTATAGAGACAACGGCGGTTCCCTTGAAGATAAGCTGACCTCACCCAAAGATAAAGATAAGATAAGATAACTAACTTATCTTATCTAAAAAGGTCACTCCACACTATTATAAATACACTCGAACACCCAGGTATAACTCATACTCTGATTCTACTAAAAACCTGTTTAATACCTATGCTAACTTAAGAATCGGAGTCTCTTGCAGGTACCCTCCACCCTCCGGTGACCAAGGATCAGCAGTGCAGCCAGACCAACAAGTCGGACACGACAGCTCTGGCCGCCACCCACCAGCCGGACACGTCAGCTCCGACCAGTACAGAAGATCTCGTCCGAGATCAACCTATAGTTTCAGGTAACCCTCGGAACAGTAACCAAGAGAGATGCAATGAGATAGTGTTCGATGCAACAGGTATTATGGAATTGGAAGAGGTTGAACAAGAGCTTAACCCAGAGGCAAGGAGATTTTATCATCTTTTAAAATCTGCTGCGAAACCTTTGTTTGAGAGGTGCGTTCATTCGGAGTTATTTGCATGTGTTAGAATGATGAGTATTAAGTCAGAGTCAAATCATACTCAATAGTCTTTTGATAAGTGGGCCTGATAAACCCATATTTCATGAGTTCTTTTGTGCTTAATTTGAGTGATTTATTCAATCCTCCACCTACTTATTCATATTAACTGCATGGTTTTACTTTCCCTTCCTTATTATGTCATATTGTGAAAAACATATTTTTCTAAGCTTTAAAAATTAATTATTTTAATTACCTTTATTTCCATTCGATGCCGTAATTAGTGTGTTGAGTAGTTTCAGATTTTCTAAGGCAGAATGACTTAAAGGATGGAAAAGAAAACATACAAAAATGGAAGGAGAAAGCAAAACGGAGCTTTGAAGGAAACAGGTATTCACGCGATCGCATGGACGACGCGATCGCGTGCCAGAAGCGAAGATGCAGCGACGCGGCCGCATGACTAACGCGACTGCGCGACATAAGCAGAACGCATACGATGCGGACGCGTGACTGACGCGACCGCGTGGCAAGGAAAAGCTCCGAATGACGCGACCGCATGACCCACGCGGACGCGTGACAGAGGCCACGTATCAGAATTTACAGAATACGCTCCCAGCGATTTTTGAAGCCCTTTTTGGCCCAGATCCAAGTACAGACAGCATAGACCAGAGGTTATAAAGTGTGGGAATGCACCCATTCAAAAAAAAGAGCTCGCATATTTTATTTTTTAATGATTTAGATTTAGTTGAGAGGGAGATCTTCTCCTCTCTCTCTTAGGATTTAGGATTTCTTCTCGCTTTAAGAGTGACTCTCAATCCAGGTTTTATATTTCTTTGTTTTAAACTTTCCTTTCACTTTATTTATTTATTTCAGTATCTGAGTCGAAGGGATTTTTGTCGGTTTAGAGACTATATCTACAACGCGATTGTTTTTATGACATTCTTTACTGGCAAAAATCCCAACGTCAAAAATGGCGCCGTTGCCAGGGAACTGCTAACGTGTGCCTTATTATTGGTTATTGTAAATATTTTTCTTTTGCTTGTTTATTTATTTTTGTTTTTTCCTGTTTATCTTTATTTGATACCATGAACTCTCACCCCTCTCGCTTTGAGTTTGGTTCTAATATTGTTAAAGGAAATAGAAGTTACAGCAGGAACGCGCATAAAGGTCAGACCAATCAAGGATGGATGGAACCAAGAGGATCTAATCAACCCTTTGGGCAGCAACACCCTTCGAGATATCCTGGACAAAGACCATTCTACAATGCATACCCAGCTGAAAGATATGGTGGACAACCTTGTAACTACCAACAAGCCCCACCCCGTGCATGTAAACCATCCTTTCAATATAACCTCGAACCACCACACTCACAAGCTCCTCTTCACCATTCGCCACCATATGATCCTTCCTTACCCCAGTGCCAATCCAATCGCTCCCAATCACCACCACTTTCCTTTGTGTCATGTCCAAGTCCAGCAACCCGAGAAGCAGAGGTTCGCCTAACAAAAACAGTAAATAAATTTCAAACAACCATTCAACAGCTGGAGCAAGCGATAATTCAATGGGTTTCTAGGCGCTCAAATACACAAGGATCAGCCACAGCCCCATGTGAACAGTCTAACGAAGAGCATAGCATGAAGGAGATACCAGAAACTCCAGTGGACAAGACAGAGAATGAATTCGTACTAGAACAAGTAGAAGAAGCTATCATCACTCAAGAAGAAGAGTTGGTTGAAGATCTAGGAGATGCTGAACCTCCATTGGAATCCAGAATTGAGGAACACGCCGTCAAGGAGACTACAGTTGATGCTAAGGAGGATATTTCTCCAAGGCAAGTCGTTTATGAAGAACCAGACGGAATAATCCAAGAAACAAATTCCCTCGATAGTGATAGTCACAAGTCTAGCTCTCTTAGTGATGAACTTGCATCTGCAAGTGAATTCTCTGAGATCGAAGAATCTTCCCCAAGTGAATATGAAGATGATGCAGAGGTAGACTTCTCTCAACCTCTAATCTATGACTCAAGTGATGAGGAAGAAACAGAAGACTTTGACCAGGACACAGATACAATTGAAGATCTTTGCAAAGAAGTGGAGGAATTCACAGAAGAGCACAAAGAAATGGAACTTGCAGAACCACCAAAAACACCTATCCCAAGGCCATTACCACCTAATACAAGCTTCAAGTGGGTACAATCCTTAACTTATAACTTTACTTATTCACTTGAATATGGTTTGCTTGAAACAGATGGCCAGCTTAGAGCTCTCTGCGGCTTTAAGAGTAAGAGGGAAATGGCTCGTACTCAGAGCTGGTGCACAAGGTTCAATAAGGTTCTACGCTTCACCTCGAAGTACACGAATTGGTATCATGCTCAATTGCATGGATCACGGAAAACGTTTGGTCACCAAGGTGAGATTCTACTTTTTAAACCGCCCGAATGGAAACATGTAGATCAAGACGGAGGCGGATTTAAAAGCAAGGCTTGGAATCCTGGACTCTATCCTGACATTCGTCGTCCCGGGAGCCTGAAAATCTGTTTGGAGCTGCTCAGAAGCTTTGCATGCTTGGTTTGGGATCCCGGAGGCTATTGGCATTTCAAGCACTGGTGGAGATTTTTAGACGAATTTAAACATAAGCCGCTATAACAGGATACTCCTCCAATGTCCAACTTAAAGACTTTAACTAAAAGTGCTAGGTGGGAGACAACCCACCATGGTATGGTCGCTTCTTTTTCAATTTATTTCTTGTTAATTGCTTTCATTTTTCCTTTTTCATTTTAATTTATTAAACCTGGATTCATGCATAGCATTCATGTTAATCATTGCATTCTACATTTTTCATGCATATATATAAAAAAAAAGGGTGCACGACGCGACCGCATGCCCCATGTGATCGCGTCATATTGCGAGAAACACCACCCACGCGACCGCATGACCCACGCGACCGCGTGATATATATGTATCGGCGTAAGGATCCAACGAACAGAATGTTAGGCTGGAATCGTGCGGCCCTTGTGCGTTTCGCACAAATTGGCCCACGTGATCGCATGCCTCATGCGATCGCGTCACTTGCACAATACCAATCCCACGTGACCGCGTGAGCGACGCGATCGCGTCGCATGGATTGCACATCACCCCAAAAGAAGACAGAGAGTTGCGCTAAAATGGCGGTGGAGTCGTGCGTTTAGCACGAATTCCAGCGACGCGATCACGCGACCCACGCGATCGCGTCACCCCTCTTTCCCCTCTCTCATGCGATCGCGCGCCCCACGCGATCACGTCACTCCCATTTTCACCCCAACCACGTGACCGCGTGCCCCACGCGGCCGCGTGGATTCGAAAATATAACCCCTCAGCCACGCGAACCCTATCAGTCGCGCAGCCCCCCACCCCCAACCCTCTTCTCCCTCTCTGCTTCTTCTTCCTCCAGCCACCACCCAGCACCATCCAGCCGCCACCGCGCCACCACCCAGACGCCGCCGCCGTCCAGACACCGCCGCCGTACCACCCCCTCCCCCTTTTTCTTCTTCTTTCTTCCTCTCTCCTCCCCTCTCCGCCCCCGCCACCGCGCCGGACACCACCGCCGCCATCACCCAACCGTTCTGCTTCTTTCGCTTTCCAGGTTCCGCAACACGCACTCCCTTTTATCCGTTCGTCGTTTTTCTTGTATTTTTTTCCGTTTTTGTTCATACTTAGGATAGATAGATATGCATGCTGTAGTGGATTTTTAGGTTGTTAGGTAGCTTAGGCTGTGGTTAGTGGATCTAGGTCTGTTTACTTACACTGTTCCTATTTCTGTTTTATCATAACTGCAATTCTGCTGTTCCTGTGACCTCGTTCATATGCTGTGATTTCTTGCATTTGCTGCTTGTTACTCTGAATTTTCCTGTTTCTATTAATTATAGGTAACTACAGCAAGTTTTTAATTCATATGCACTGCTATGATTGCTATTTATTTTCCGGGACAATCCAATTTTAGCCGGAATGCTGCCCAAATTTTTTGTAAATTGTTTTCATTCATATTTTGGTTTGGCATTTCTGAACTCTGTTTTACTCTGCTTTACCCAAACCGTTTCATGAATGCTATGGCAGACTTTCTTATCCTCTTTGGTTTCCTGGTTCATAAACTGCATTTGTGATTCACTGATTCTAATTTTTGCTTTCTTTATTTCTATTCGAATCAGCATCACCCTGTTTTCCTTGTTCGATTATGAGTACTTCTATTCTTACCTGTGAATCCTTGTTATATGGAATTTTTTCTATGCCACTTACTTTCCTAACTCACTAATTTTAATTTACTAATTTCTTCTTCAAATTCTAACCATACTAACCCTTTTGATCTCTTTTCTGTTTATTTTCACTTTCCTCTAACTTTCTAACCATGGCATATTGATTATTTTTCCATTTAACATAAATTCAATCACATTTCATATACTCATTTTCCTTATTTTATTTTTCTTTTGCCGCTTTGAGTTTCCTTTGTTTAATTGCCTATTTGTTTTACTATTTTTATCCACATCCTGGTTTTCTATTTTTCAGGATGTCTGCCTCACAAAGGAAAGGAAAAGGCAAGGCTACTGGCAAGCGCAAGCGAGGAGATTCCTCCCAGTCCATCATTGCCCTCATGCCCGATTCCTCATGGCGGGAGAAGAACTTCACACAGCAGGAAAAAGCTGACCAGCTGCTCCCTGCAAATGATCCTATAAAATTTGCAAACCGGTACTGTGAGCTGAAGTACCCGGCTTTTGCAAACTCCAGAAATCTATACCTGGAGCGAACTCTGAAGATTCCAGAAGCACTCCAGCAGTACACCACTGAGCAAATCAAGCAAATGGGCTGGTTCTTTTTGGAGAGAACACTGACAGAGGTCAACGCATCTTGGGTCCGGGAATTCTACTGCAACTACTACCTCACCACCCTAGATGCAGTGAACCTGAGAGGAAAATAAATTCTGGTCACTGAGGAGGCCTTAGAGGACATTCTTCGGCTCCCAGCCAAGTCCGATCAGCCTGATGGTTATTCAAAGGCTGAGGAGGACATGCGTCAGATGCAGTTTGATTGGGATGCCGTGAAGGCACGGATAGCTCTCGACCCGACAGTTCCTTGGGAGATGGGTCAGGACACCACCATGCCTCGAGGGATCAAGAGAGCGTACTTAAATGATGAGGCTCGGTTATGGCATCATATCTTGAGTAATTATGTGATGCCGAGTACTCACGAGACGGAGATCCCGGCTGCTATGATCACCCTCCTTTGGTGTGTGATGGAGGGGAAGGACCTTTATCTGCCACGCTTTATCCGGTATTTTATGGCCAGGGTCCACGTCCGAGGCACCCTCCCTTTTCCGTGTCTGGTTAGACAGCTAGGCTGTCGAGCTGACGTGCCATGGGAGGATGCCGATGAGAGACCACCAGCGGCGGATTGCAGGAAGATCATTCCTCACAGCAGGAACTCCTTAGCTTTGGGCTACAGACCACCACCCTTTACTGCTACTGATGAGCCAGCCCCACCGTCTGCTGGACCCTCTTCATCCACAGCTGCCACTGCTGCTCCTGCTGCTACCACTGCACCTTCACCTGTCTCTGAGCCCGTATACCACCTCGTGCACCGCCTATTCCGACAACTTGATTAGATGGAGTGCCGTAACCAGCGCCGGTATGAGAGATTGGAGCGTCGCAACAAGTGACGCTATGAGCACCTGAAGCTGATGATGCGATCCGGCGACATCTCCTTTGAGCCCGACACACCATCTGAGCCATCAGAGGAGGAGGAGGATGGGCACGAGGAGGAGACTCATTTCCAGGAGGAGACCCAAATATAAAAGGAAGTAAGCTAGAAAATTGAACATATCAGATTTAAATCCATAAACCTTGTATATAGCATTACATGATGTAGTTAAGCTGACAACATTTCATCAAGGAGGAACATTAAAACTTTAAAAGCTACCCTAAATGATTTTTTTATGAGAATAATGGGAATTTTTAACTAAACCTGCATAACATATATGAATGATATATGATGCTTGAGTTAGAGAACACACAGCCTATGAGTCTTGAGCTTAATTGTATGGTTGCATTCAAACCATAACTTAATTCCTGTGTGTTTCGCTTCTTTTTATTCTGATGTTCTTTACTTTGCTTTAATCTATATGTCCAATTATAGAATATAGAATAGATACATACCAAAAGAATGATTGAGGCCATCATTTGATTTTAGCTCACTTACCCCAGAATAACCTACCTTTCACATCACCCTTGTCAGCCCCCTTGAGCCTTTAAAATCCCTTTTATTCTATTTAGCCACACTACTAGCCTTAAGCAGAAAAACAAAATAAAATCCCAAGTTGAATCCCTGGTTAGCTTAAGATAGAAAATTATGAATAGATTAGAACATGGGAAACCTATTGGGAACATGGATGATAGAAACAAAAGGGTAGAGAAGCTAAAAGAAATAAAATAAATTTGGGAAGCATGCTCATGAGAAAATCAAAGTGATTTAATTGCCATGTTCCTTGAAAAAAAATCAGCATTTAATAAAAGGGGATACAAAAGAAACTCCCCAATGAAAAATAAAAGCAATGCACATGGAATAAAAAAAATAAAAAGTGAAACATGAGCATGTAACAATAAGTGGGATAATATGGGAAAATAGGTAAAGAGATTTTGTTTTACTAAATATGTATGTTAAGGTGAGATCTTAGTCTAATTAAGGATTCACTTATTAGCTCACTTGACCCTATACATAAATCCTTACCTTTACCTTGACCCCATTACAACCTCAATTAAAGACCTCATGACTTTTTGGTATGACTATATTTTATAATTGTTGATTGGTTAGATGAAAAACAAAGCTATAGAAAGTAAGAATAAAAAGAAAAGTAGAGTGAATAAACCCAGTAAACACTGATTGACTAGAGGGTAAACACAAAATCCAGTGAGGGTTCAATAACTCATCAACATATATCTGTACTTAATTTACTAATTGTTTTGCAAGTTTGTACAATGTTTTCTTTCCCATCTCATTTGCTGAAATGCTTCATTATTTAAGGGTTGGCTATACATATACATGACTCCTTGAGAATATGAACAAACTTGACTACATGTAAGCTTTATATATGAGTGAATAATTTAGAGTTGCATGAGGCATCATTCATTTAGGTAGTTGCATTTAAATTAGGTTGCATTGCATGACATTCAATCACTTTAACCTTAATTATTTACCTTGGGTTTAGCATGAGGACATGCTAGTGTTTAAGTATGGGGAGGTTGATAAACCCATATTTCATGAGTTCTTTTGTGCTTAATTTGAGTGATTTATTCAATCCTCCACCTACTTATTCATATTAACTGCATGGTTTTACTTTCCCTTCCTTATTATGTCATATTGTGAAAAACATGTTTTTTTAAGCTTTAAAAATTAAATATTTTAATTACCTTTATTTCCATTCGATGTCGTGATTAGTGTGTTGAGTAGTTTCAGATTTTCTAAGGCAGAATGACTTAAAGGATGGAAAAGGAAACATACAAAAATAGAAGGAGAAAGCAAAACGGAGCTTTGAAGGAAACTGGTATTCACGCGATCGCATGGACGACGCGATCGCGTGCCAGAAGCGAAGATGCAGCGACGCGGCCGCATGACTGACGCGACCGCGCAACATAAGCAAAACGCATATGACGCGGACGCGTGACTGACGCGACTGCGTGGCAAGGAAAAGCTCCGAATGACGCGACCGCGTGACCCACGCGGACGCGTGACAGAGGCCACGTATCAAAATTTACATAATATGCTCCCAGCGATTTTTGAAGCCCTTTTTGGCCCAGATCCAAGTACAGACAGCATAGACCAGAGGTTATAAAGTGTCGGAATGCACCCATTCAAAAAAAAGAGCTCGCATATTTTATTTTTCAATAATTTAGATTTAGTTGAGAGGGAGATCTTCTCCTCTCTCTCTTAGGATTTAGGATTTCTTCTCGCTTTAAGAGTGACTCTCAATCCAGGTTTTATATTTCTTTGTTTTGAAGACGACCTGAGGTTTAAATACTCGATTAACAATTTTTAAAGGGGTTTGTTACTTGTGACACCCAAAACGTTTGTATGAAGGGATTTTTGTCGGTTTAGAGACTATATCTACAACGCGACTGTTTTTATGACATTCTTTACTGGCAAAAATCCCAACGTCAGGGCCACTCTTTGCAACAAATTGGTACCTGTTGGGACCACTGGCATCCCCCAAAACTACTACAAAGCAAAGAAGTTAGTTTCGAAATTAGGTCTAAATTTGGTAAAAATTTATTGTTATTTAAATGGTTGTATGTTGTATTACAAGAGGGATGCAGACCTAACTGAATGCAGATTTTGTAGGTCACCAAGGTTCTAAGTTGAGAGAGAATAGATTGGTAAATACCAGTTAAAGAGGGTTCCTATAAAACAGATGCACTACTTGCCCTTAATCCCTAGGCTGAAATGATTGTATGCATCAATAAGTTCGGCGTCTCACATGATCTGGTATAGTAACAACAAGAGAGATAATAGAACTATAACACATTCGTCACACGGAGAAGCTTGGAAGCATTTTCAGTGAGTCCATCTTACATTTATGAATGAGCCTAAAAATGTTAGACTAGCTTTGTGCTCTGACGTGTTCGCACCAAATTCTAATTTCAGTAATGCATACTCTTGTTGGCCTATAGTCGTGACACCTTATAACCTGAGTCTCGATATATGCACGAAGGACCCACACATATTCCTAACTTACATCATACCTGGTCCCAGCAATTCATAGGCCAAACTAGATGTCTTCTTTCAACCCTTGGTGAATGAATTAAAGGAGTTGTGAATCCATGATGTAGAAACATAAAATATTTCGATGAAGACAAACTTCTAACTACATGCTGCGTTGATGTAGACCATTAACGAATTTTCTGCATACGGGATGTTGTCAGGTTGGTCCATTCAAGGCAGAATGGCATGTTCCATTCGTATGGAGAATACAAAGGTATTTTGGTTGATAAATGGTGACAAGAATTTGTGGTTTGATTGCCATCGAAGACTCTTTGACATGGATCATCCTTTTCGGCGCAACAATGACTCGTTCAAAAAGAATAAAACTAAACAACAAGAGGCACCCGTAAGGTTAGGTGGTATGCAAGTTTGGCATCATGTTAGTAAAATCCCAAGGATCGTCAATAACGGGGCAGGGTTGAGACCTCCGGGATATGGAAGGGAGTATAATTGGACTAAACAGAGTATATTTGGAAGTTGCCTTATTGAAAAGATAATTTGGTTTGACATTATCTTAATGTGATTCACATTGAAAAAAATGTGTTTGATAATATCATGCACTCAGTAATGGATGATAAGTGAACATTTTCTTAGAGGACATTTGCAGACGACCAGATCTGAACTTAAAGAGACTTAATAACGAGCGTTGGGCTAAACCAAAGGCGGTCTTCACTTTAACGAAGGACCAGAGACAAAATGTTTGTAAGTGGATTAGAGGATTAAGGTTTTCTGATGATTATGCCTCTAACTTGAGCAGGTGTGCTGGGTAGAAGAGTCATGATTGTCACACCTTCATGGAGTCTTTGCTTCTTGTCGCATTTAGAGAACTTCCAACCAACATCTGGAAATCCCTCACAGAAATAAGTGAGTTCTTCAGGGAGTTATGTGCTACGAAACTTAGCATTAATGATTTCACAGTCATGGACAAGAACATTCCTATCATACTTTGTAAGCTAGAGAGAATATTCTCTCCATCATTTTTTCCTGGTTACATTAACTTCAGTGATATTGTAGTCCTTGTGCTTTCATGTTCCTTATCGCGAATTTGGATCATACCAAGAGTCTACATCGAGTTTGATGATAGTATAGAAGGTTAGGAACCTTACCAGATTGAGGACCCAACCCTTTCAAAAATGGTGGTTGATATCGGTGAGTCGATCACCTTTAGGTTAGTTGTTATGGATGATGACATCATTGACCTTGGAATAGATATCTTCAATAAGAAGACGGGGTCGATAGACAAAGAAAAGGAAGACAAATTCGATGATTAGGAAACTACCTCGAAAAAGGAGGATGGTGAACCAGAGGAAGAAGATGATGAATCTGAATAGTGTTAATATAAATATAGATCTATGATATGTATTTCTTTACCAAACTTTGAGAAGAATGTAATATAATTAGCATTGTTTCAGATATTTCAATTACCATGATTCCGTATTTTTTAATTTGTATATTTGATATCATCAGGTTTAAAGAACTGTTTCAATTATTAATTATTAGGGTACATTATAGATGGACAAAAAAATATTATTAAAAAATAAAAAGGCTACCGTCGAAATATACCAATGGTAATAGGCCAGTCAATTTTTTTAAAAAAATTAAAAAAAAATTTCGTTAGTATTACCGTCGGATTAATCCACCAGTAAGATGGCGCGGAGACATATGATATGGCACCAACAACAAATTCTATTTCCTTAATAACCATATTCCGTTGCTAAAATCGACAAAAATTACCGTCGGACACAAAAATCAGACAGTAATATGTTACCGACGAGGTTTATTCCATTAGATAAATACCGACACAAAATCCAACGGTAAATATTGTACCCTCGGATTTTATTCATTTTTCTGACGGTACTCGGCATTTTTTTGTAGTACTAAGTGTTTTGTGGCTTAATCGAAGTGGTGATCATATACCGTGAGGTGTTCATCAAGTGCTCTATCTTGTAATGGTTTATCAAGCACCCTATAAGCTTGGCGATATAGTGAAAATTTCCGTACCTTGGTAGGGAGGAAAAGACGTAGGTGAAGAGATTACACAGAACCAAAATATATCGTGCTTGCACATCTTCTTAACCCTTAAATTCTTTACATTTTTTGCTATTTATATTTCTAAAGTGGTGTGGAAAGTTGGTTCCTTATAAGTACTTGAAAGCTTGTTCAAGCCCTTGAAAAAGTTCTAGTATAAAATCACTCGCATTTAAGTACGTGGTTGAAACACTTGAAGTTCGCTTATAAGCCTACGAAAAATAGAAGTATGTTACCTTTGTTCGCAAGTTTATATTTTCGCAATTTAAGTTTCTATCTATATTTCGTAAAGTTTTTAATTTGTCATTAATACTCAATTCACCCCCTCTTGAGTATATTTATCTTGTTCTTATCGACTAACATACTCTTAGTACTATTCGGAGCTCGAGCTTGTGAGGAGTTAAAAAACACATTTGATTCACTTTCAAAACTAACCATATGTCGTTCTTGCTGTGTACGTAGTGAAAAAGTCTGATTAATGTTAGGTAGAGGATCCATCAGCATAATCTACAATCTCACTCCATTGAATTGCTCACTCAAGACTTTTAGAAATCGCATAACACATCCCTCTGTTCGATACTTTCTCATGATTCTAAGGCCATATGCACATTTCTCTCAACAATCACATGATGGAACTGGCTAAAATCCATCCAACTCCGCCTAAAGGCCTTTCAAATTAGTGAGTATGAGGATATAAACAACTCGCCTTGACTCATTGCATAATGTTCCTCCTCTAGTTTAGTAATTTGAAATCTTCTTTTCAAGTCACTCCAAGATCATAAAATAGATTGTTCCAAATCACACTACGAGAAATTTCAGAACTCAGACAAATTTATCCAAGCTACTACATATGTGTTGCAATACTCCCATTATTCAAACAAAGTGTTAGATTCACTAGTCTTTCTAATTGTTCAATCAACAAATAGTAGTTTATTCTTAGATTTCACAACTAAGGTCATAGATCTACACCAGTCATTGTAATTTTTACTAGTCATCAAAATAGGAGTGATGGATGTACCAAGATTTTCGGAAGGATGCAAGTTGTATGGGCTTGCAGGATTCACGCTAGGATTCGAGCTTTTCTTTCCAAGTTGAGCTCGCAGATCTAATATTCAAGAACACAACAATTGATTCAATACTCACAGTGCTTGGATCCACCTCATCTTCTGCCGAACTATGGCTCGATGCATCCATGGCTTCACAATTGCAAATCAGATTCAAAAGAATTGCTCGAAATCACACTTACTAGTCTCGATCTCAAACTTTCTCATCGCACACCACATTGATTCACGCTCACCGCACCATGATAAAATAAGTTTAGAGAGATGAACTTGTGTGTGCTATCATAGAAGTGAGAGAGAAATTGAACGAGAGAAGCATGTGAGTTTGAGAAAGTGATTTTGAAATTATGATGAATCACACTTTTTATACTACAGAATTTTGATATTTATACTAAACATAACAGAAAGCTATTCCTAGTGTAACTAACTCATCCTAATCAGCTAACCGAAATTGCAACTAACTCCTCTATAATAATAACCTTACAGTATTAATTTAACTAAACATGCATAAAGCTATGTCTATTCTCCAATACATACATAAATAAAGTAATAAGATAAGGTCCGAACATACACATAGCAACAATCATGATTTTAAATAGAAATAATAGAAGCAACACACTAATTTTAAAATACTAGTATGAAAGCTTATCTAAAATAGGGAATAGAAGGAGGAAGCCCTCAAAGCAGAGATCTAGATTTAAAACTCAAAAAATATATTATACTAATATATTTAACATGATAGAGGACTAAACTTCACAAAACTAATCTATACATCTAATAACCAGTATATGAAAAGAAACCGTAACAAAATAAGTACAAGTTAATTACTCGCATGGAGCTTATAGTAGGAAATAAGCAAGGAAAACAATAATCATTGCCCATATGTTGCTATAGGAAAACGATTTTGTGATCATGGGCATATTGTAGAAAGAAATAAACATTTTGCAAGTGATAAATATAGAACTTAACTTATTAGCAATAATATATGCAGAAAAACCCTCACATAAGAAACCAAGCACCAATGATTAAGAAACAATGTGATTGTTCGAGGCCATTATGTATTTATGCAGTAGTAAGTTTCATATACATTATCCCTGATAAATTGCAAGTTGTAAGCAACTACTAACAAAATCCAATGAATTGACATAGAAACAGAATTCTTAATTAGCCTAGTTACTAAGCCATTATATAGTAAAACCAAGTCATTTGTTGTAACCATAATTCAATATACAAAGTAAATAAGAATAGAAGAATTACATGGGAGAGAGCAATGGTTGTCTCACTTTTTCAGAAGCCAAGGATGAGAAATTGTTTGATGGAGAAGAAACAAATAATTATCAATTTCAATCTCTGTCTCTACCCAAAAGAAGGGGAGAAAAGTTAAACAAGAGAATAAGTGGAATATGCCAAAGTAAAAATCAGAATTATTATATAGTACCCGCGATATTGACTGAATTATTCACTGTATTCTCCTCTTGGATCCCCATTTGAGATTATTGAGACTCGGAAGATAATCCGCTTCCTTCTCCATTCTGGTAAGGCAAATTAAACGTCCCAAAATTGGGTTGAGACAAAGAATATGGCAGTGGTTCATAATAACATTCTTCCCGGATCAATAATATGCCATATCAAACTACAATTAGTTAACTTAACTAAAGAACTAATACCAATATTTCAGTAAATTTTAACCGTTGATATATATAATTAAGATCAATGATTAAAAATCACTAAAATACTAGTATACCAATATACTTAAAAGTTTTTCTATGTTATATATTGCTATCACTTTTTTTTTCTTTTTTCCTTTTTATATTATTGAATAAATAGGTGACAAATCTCTCCATAAAATATCACTTGTATCTTTTTTTAATGAATAATAAATACTAATGATATAGAATAATTGTTAAAAATCATAATAAAATAAAAACAATTTTAAAAATTTTAAAAACAATAATCCCCAATTCTTTCTCTCTCTCAAAACCACTCTACGAAACTCTTTCTAATCCTTATTCTTGTTTTTCTATCTCATAATTTCAACTCTCGTTCATGTACAATAACAACACCACCTGAGAAGGGAAAGAAATTTTTCTGTAATTCTTTTTATTTTGAGACAGCGTGAGATGTTGGTGTTGGCTCAGAGCTAGGATATGAAATCTGCTAACTATTTCTTGAGGATAAATTAGTTAGTTCCATTTTGTCCAACATTTCCTCCTTGATTGTTGAGAAGAATGACAACAACAGTTAATTCTAAATGTGCGTGAAGTCCTTTGATCTTAGTGATGATGGTTTTCTTTATGTTTTAATTGTTTCCTCGTACAAGAAAATTTTTGACAAAGATTTTATTCTGAGCGATTATTTGATTTGTTGACCTTAATTGGTTCTTAACTTTTTATATTTATGTGTCTGCGTTTTATCATTTTTGAATTTTCTTCTTTAAATGACTATTTGATTTTAGTATAGAAGATTTACAAATTTTTGTCCCATTAGAGTTTATTTTTCTTTCATCCTTACCATTATCCTTTGCTTCCAAATTGATTTTGACATTTCTTCTAAGACTTTCACTACATTTATTTAATTCAATTTTCCTGGTCATCATATTAAAACCGTTTATTTCTTTAGTTTATGAGTTTAATTTTAATAAATTTGCACAGTAAAATATTTTATACAAATATCTAATCACATCTATTAAAGTTAATATTCAATTTAGTCTTTGAATTTGTACATGAACCTCAATTTAGTCGGTAAAATTTTAATTGCCTTTATATTTAGTTCTTAAACCTTGTAAATGTGATTCACATTAATCCTTGGAACAATTTTCGGTACACAGACGTTAATGAAATGCTAATATAGATAGTCAGATGTCACACTAGAACTTGTAAAACGACATCATTTTGATTTTGGCATTCAAATAATCCAAAAATAACGTCGTATCACTTGTTTTGGAGAAAAAGTTTCAATAAACACCACTTACGATGTTGTTTTTAGATTATTTGAGTGTCAAAATTAAAACGACATCGTTTTACAGAGTCCAGCATGGCATTTGGTTGTCCACGCTAACATTCCATTAACGTCTGTGAGTTGAAAATTATGCTAGAAACTAACTTGAGTCACACTCGTAATGTTTGAAAACTAAATAATAGAGACAACTGAAACTTTAGGGACTAAATTGAGACTCACGTATAATTTTAGGGACTAAATTGAGTATTATCTCTTCATCAATTGTCTAATCATATATGTTTTTTTGGATGATCTTTCACACGATCAATATAAAAGGTAACTATTTTGTTAGCATGACGTTACGTAATTAAATGTACATGTAAACCTCTTTTACACTGACACTGTATCGAAATTAAAAATTCTTTCAAGTTTTTAGGATTTTAATAAATTTGTTCCGGTGAGTAATTTTGTGTTAACTAATATTTAGTTACGTTATAATCTTTGAAATCATTTTTATTGTGTCAATTAAGGTTAAAAGTGAGTGGAACTAAGTCGAATCAAGTCAAACTCAAGCTCAGCTAATGTAAACTAAGTTGAGCTTATGGCTCGATTTATTAACAATTGAGTCTATTTACAAAATTCAAGTTTGGCTTAATAAAAACTCAAGAGTTTACTCGAATTCATGAATTGACTTAAATAACAAATATAATCTATACTTTTATATAAATAAATCATAACTTATATATAAGAAAAATTATCAATTATATATATTATCTA
>NC_029788.2:103250930-103258547 GCF_000816755.2 Arachis ipaensis
GTGAAAATTATAAGGGTATAAAATTATATATGATTATTATAAATTAAATGTATAAAATTAATAATACACTACAAGAAAAACGCTGAGTATCGTCGAAATTTTTGTCAGAAAAATGAATAAAATCCAACGGTAAGTTAAGTACCGACAGATTTACCGTTGGAATTATAAACCTTGCCAGTAACCAGTACCATCGAATTTTGTCGTCCGATGGTAACTACCGTCGGATTTTGAGACAGATTACCTGCCCGAAAAATTATTTGGTTACCGGCAGATTTTTTCCGACGGTAACGTTGGTGCCACAATATCCTATTTTCTGCACTATTACTATTGGATTATGCTCTCCATAAATCCGACGGTAATTTTAAAATAATATTGTGACGCAATTTTTTCTAAACTTTTTCCTTTTTAATTTTATTTTTTATTTGAATTTATCTTTCACACAATTAATAGTCAAATCTATCTATTAATATATAATAAGAGAGTAGTAGTATGTTAGTTGCTTGACAAGTGGCAGTTTGTATAATTGACCAGTGGAGCTTCCTGTGATAGACATGTGGCACATCATTAAAAATCAATAAAACATAAAATAATACAAATTCAAAAAAGTTCTATGAAGAAAGTGTTGGGTGAGAAATTTAAAAAACTGAGAAAGTAAAAATTTAGAAAACGAGAAGGGAAGATGAGAGGGATGCAATTCTTGGCAGGGAT
Organism: Arachis ipaensis; assembly: GCF_000816755.2. Classification (NCBI taxonomy): domain Eukaryota; kingdom Viridiplantae; phylum Streptophyta; class Magnoliopsida; order Fabales; family Fabaceae; genus Arachis; species Arachis ipaensis. Next base: position 103,251,639 of record NC_029788.2, read on the forward strand.
GGCGCCTGTAAGAGAAGACTTCTCCGGCGACGTCATAGAGAAGAGAGGGTTAAGGGAGAGAGAGAAAGACAACGAAGCATAATGATGACGGAGGCCATGCCACTGTTGGATCCACATAATAGCTTCCATTACAAAACAGCGTTGCAGCCGCTCCTTTGCCAGCGGCAGCAGTGGGTCCTGCAAATGCGAGTTGACTACTCGCCGATCGCTCGGTTACGTTAATTATAGCCATCCTCAGAATGGTTAGTTCTCTCTCCGTGAATGGTTAGCTGTGAAAATAATTTTTTTTTCTGAATTTCAACTGTGTTTTTTGGAGCAAAAATATTTTAGTGGCTGGTGATGTAGAGAACTATCTTCCTTAGTTACTATAGTTTTGTTGTGTTTGTGTATCTGATTTTCATTTTCTGTATTATTTTTAGATACACTAGAGCTGCACAACTTACAGTGAAGCATGGAGAGCTAAGTACATATAGTCTCTCATCGTCTATGTTTTTGATCCTCCCTGCTTTTCCCAAATGCATGGATGCAGAGACCAGAGGGGAAGATAATTATTAGTGGAAAGATTCAGTTTTAACAGGTAACATTTAGTTGCTGTTACAGGACCAAAGAAATATCTTATCAAAAGACCCTTATATTAATACATTTCTCTTGAATGATACTAGAAAAATGCAGTTTATGTGATCCGTGCTAATTCCAAATCAATAAGAACTAATACTCTTCTACTGTAATTTGTTTGCAGCTTACAACTAGGTGAAGGGTTATTTTATGTGAAGTAGGTGCTTAGCACAGGATGCCCTCCCAAGATTCGTTCTTAATGTTTATTTTGTTATGTTTAACGTCTATTGTCTTTTCAGTTGATATTATTATGGGTTAAATTTTGTTATTTTCTAGCATAAAGTATGAGAATCCTTTTTCGATTGCAATTGGGAGAGCATCTAGCAAAAAAAAGAAAACATAGTGGCATAGGCTTCGGAGCTGTTTCCGTTGAGAAGACAAGAAGTTGGAGGCGGCAAGTTGACCATACGGGTGAAGAGAACGCAGAGATCTGAGATGCTGTGATCCGCCATGTTGCAGAGGTAATTTACTTTTTAAAAGTTAAAATAGTCACACAAATTGTTTGATTTCGCAAAATCAATGAAATGTATGAAGTGTTTCTTTGACCATTAAACTTCACCGAAAGATTAGGTTTGATAGCTTTGAAAAACTAGAACACATCTTGTGAAAGGATATCATGTGTTTATGATTCTATTTTTATTTTTAGTTTTTTTTTATTTTTTGATTTCTATAAATTTGTTTTCATATTCACTTTGTGCTTCCATTAATAGAATAGTAAAAGTGAAGCCTGATATACTACTGGATGGAATGAGGGCAGTAATTTCAAGCAAAGAAAAACCTATTGGTGGAGAGAACATTGGTGAAAAGATATTATTTGTCATGAAAGCTTTGTTAGTTGAAGAGATTATTTTTGTGGTAAGTTCATTACTTCTTTTGATCCGACAATGTGTGAGCTTCTTTTTCAATTCTTTGAACATTGATACAAAAAAAATTATTTTATCATTGTACAATTTTTCTAGGTTGCAAATACTCAATTCGTGAAAAGTATTTCTTTGAAAGATCTAGCGTTTTTTAAGTTTCTCCATTTCTTTATCCAGAATATATTGGTGATATATAGAAAAGAATGAATGCAAATGGCAAGTTTATTTTTAGAGGTACTATTCAAGTTTTCTTCTGAACTATGGATGTTTAAAGGATTATATTGATATTCATTATCACCTCCATTGATAAAGATAATTGCACTACAATGTACTCTTCAAAGTGAGAATAACCAAGTAGTGGTACTCTATACTCTCAAAAAGAAAGCATCCAAGAGAGACACTTATCTTAGAAGTAATTTTTTTATTTCCTCTGCACTACTCCAGTTTATTAATGTAAATATGGAATTCTTTTAAATTAAGTAGTTCTTTTTTTTTCCTTTCTACAAGTATGCATATACAATAAATTAATTGTTCTTTTGTATTTGAATATGCATCATTTAATTAATTATATTTAAAGAAAATATACACAATTGTTTTATATTATGGCATTTTCAAAGAATCAGCTATTAATAAATTTTTGCAAGGTTATCACTATAAGTAAAGCATTCCAATAGACAATAATATTGGTATTTTTTAAGGTCCTTTAATGATTTTTTTTAATAAGCATTCCATACTTTGTTCTATCTGTTTGTAACTCTAAAATTATTATTGAAAAGTTTGACCAAAGAAAACATATAGAAGTTGCTGTTGTTCAATCTGCAATTTTAATTTAATAGCTTTCTTTTTCAAGTTTATACATGGTAGGGTTGTGTGGGAACTTCTTCATGAGTTAGAAAAAAGCTTTATCTTTGTTTGAGCAAGCGATTTAGTGTGTTTGTTGTTGTTTACCGATTTTGTTGTTGGGTGCAGTCCCATCTCCAAAGATGTTCTCGACTTGAAGAAACTTGGTGTCAAAGGTGTCATCACGCTTAATGAACTGTATGAAACTTTGGTGCCATCATCTTTGTATGATGTAAGTATTTTAGCTTTTTTCTCATTGGAAAATTCTGAATTTGCATTTAGTATAAATCTTGAAATCTAGAATGTCCAGTTGAGTAGTATTTTTACGGGTGTGCATGTTTCAATGATACTTCACAATGATAAGTTATTGAATTTTTACAAATAAGATCATAAGTAGTTTCATAATGTCTTGCAATATAGTTGTTTTTATTCTGGGTTTGTTGTTTCCAGATGTAATAATGCCTTTTATTAAAATCTATTTTGCAGTAAACAAATAAATGAACGAATTAAGCGGTTAGTTATGTTTTAGTAATATTATTGTTGTGCAAATAAATGATAACAAGTTTTTTTTGCATTAATTGTGTGAAGTGCAAATCAACTATGTCAGTAACGCGATAAACACCATTTTCTTTTGTTATTGTTGTGTGAAAAACTATCTCTTCGCATTATCTTATTCAGCAGTTGTATTTTATTCAACATTCATCTTAAAGGAGATATGTTGTTAATTAAGGTGTGGTAGTAAACTTTGGTATAATCTTCAATATATCTTTGAAAATTATGATGAGTAGGCAATACTCGTTGGTGAATCGGTGAGAAATGCAAAACAAAAACAATTGGAGTCCAAGGCATTTGATGTAAGTATTTCTACTACCTTTTAATTGCTATATTGATTTATTTTTATTCATATAGATTAAATTTGAATACTAGCAACAACTGTTGTTTGAATGATTCTATAATCCAGTATTCTAAAATCTTAAACTAAGCAAATGAATTCAATCATATAAAAGTAACAATGCAGCAACATTCTTTAATATAAAAAAGTGTTATTATTCATTTGCTTTTGTTTTGATTTCATCAATGATAAGTATCTTTGTAAGGGGATAGGGTATATTGGTTAGTTGTTACTTTAGGTAAAAAAAGCTGATGTATTAGTGTAATTTGATATTACCATTCTTATTAATTCATATGTTTTTTACTAATCTTTTTTTATTTAATTTTTTCATTCTATTTGAATTTAATTATTAATTCTTTTTTCTTTTCTATTTTTCTCTGGTGTTTAATGTCCTTTTTGACATAAAATTTATTTAATTTTTTTGCTTAGAATATTTCCCAGGCTATTTTTTGCATGCATGTTAGTAGTAATTATTTAATACAAAACTTGAAGTAAAAAATCAAAGAGTTTAGCTAATTCATACACTTCTGTAAATTTTAATTATAATTGGTTTAATATTCTTTGTCCATTAAATTTACAGTCTTTCATTTTTTGTAATATGAGATAAAATTTATTTTATTTTCTTGCGTTTTGGTCTCTATCAAAAAGGAACAATAGTGAAGCCTGAAATCAGGATTTTTTCTTATTTGCCTCTGGGTTCTTTTTATCATCTCTAATTTGGTTAAATAGTTAGTATTATGCAATGTTGTCTTTATTTCTTTTTTCTTGAATGAAAATAGGAAATTAGTTGGTGATTGCATATTATGAAACTCCCATTTGTATTGATACAAAAATGTTCATGATTTATTCAATTAAATTTGTCAATCAATTACTATCTGATTGAAATTCAACTAAATGTTTGAGCAAGTGATATATATCAAATACACGTGTGGAGGAAAAGAGAAAAGCAAAACTGATACTGATATTATTGAAAAATGTTCATGTTACCTAATTACTACTTTTTTTATTTTTAAATAGAAATCATTTTAGCTGGCCTACAAATTTTCATATATTTTTTCAAATAATAAAGATATTCTTATTTTATACACCAAATAATATCCCAACTACATTTTACATTCATCCCATTTGCATTCGAATTTGTGTTTGGATGAGCAATTTACTTTTACATGACAGAACCTAATTTAGAGAGTACTCTAAATAGCTATGTTGCCGTAGTTCCACTTCAAATATTGATTTTTGCTTTGTGGTATAGCATTTGGTTAGTCTTAGCCATTTTTTCCTTTTAATCACTTTTGATGTCATTACTTAATCAAATCGGAAAGCCCTTGATTTCTCCTTAATGAACTATGACGCTTATGATTGATGTGAAAAAATTTTCATAACTGCATAATTTGCTATATTTATTGAAGATGTTACAAGAATGAAAAATATCAACACTTTTGGTGGTACATGAGCAGAACATCTAGAGAGGAGTAAAAACTTTTGCATCATCATTTTAACATATTTGCTCTAGAATATATTTGCTACTAAAGTCATAATTTCTTACATGATTGTAACCATAATTTTTCTTACATAATTTCTTAAATTCAAAGAAAATATACAGAGATAGTGATCAATAGCGAATTGCTTTATATTATGACAGTTTCTTTATAGATACTAGAAATGGATGATGTAATAGTGGTGCACACTGGAGGTTGCCATAGCAAGAGCTGCTTTATTTAGTATATATATCTAGCGATAATTGTTTATATAAGGTGTATAAATTTTCAAACTGAACCCACTAGAACTTGATTTCATAAAAACACATATTCTCTAGCTAATTGAAATGGCACAAGGTAATAATAGTTTCTTTTAATGTGGATTAGGAATTTGAATTTTAACAACTACATATAAGCTTACCAATACAATAATGATAAATAAACACTTCAAGTTTATTCCAATGCCACCGGATGGGAATGAACCATTGGCTTTGGACATGGAAAGAATGGAGAAGGGTCAGGTATGGATTAATGGAGAGAGCATAGGAAGATACTAGATGGCTTATGGAAATGGTGGGTGCAATTCTTACGGATATCATGAGTTGATTCCACTTTGCTGTAAAGTGCCAACTCATGGAAAGCAAAAGCTGTTTTATTATTATTATTATTATTTTATCTCCAATACACTTTAACCTTTGATATTTTTAAATTATTCTTTTTATTTATTTAGTAAGTTTTTTGTTTTTGTTTTGTCCATTCCAACTTCTCTCCAAACAGATTAATAGAAGCATTACTTTTTTACTTGAGAATGTACAAAACAATGAAGCAATATCTTTTATGTTGCTCTTAATACCCTTCTTTATTAGTGTGTTGTTAGCTTTCATAAGTATCTGGATTTTGTTGTTGCATTACGTTGTTTGTCTATATCAATGAAGAGTAACTGAAGAATAATTATGTTAATTATTTCTTTTTCTTCCACTATTTTTTTCTTTGATTTGTCACACTGGCTCTTGTAAATTTAATTTTTGTTAAAACTGAGGTGTATTAGTTTTCATTCTTAGGTGGATGAAGATATTGTTGCATTGTGTTGTTTGTTTTGCAATGAATTATGAGTAATTAATGAATTATGATTTTCTTTAGAACTGCAATACTTTCCAAAGACTGAGAACAGTGAGAAGTATGTTCCTTTGTTTACGGTAGCCTGTAGATGATGATTTGGAGAGTTGGCAGGAGGAACAGGTTGCGGTAGTAGATTCATGCCAAATTGACTGCATTCGGAAAAAGGGTCAAGGACTTAAAAGGTTTCATTTATTTTGATATTTGTCTTTTTAACTGTTATCAAGGCTTAAAGTATGTGTTGAGATAGTAATATTTAGAGCATAAGTGCTCAAATTCAATTTGGAACACTTATGTAGCATTAAAAAAATATTTGTATATGTCTTTTTAACATTAGTTATATTTGTTGTTTGAAAAGATGTGAGATTTAGAGCAAATGGTGATGGAATTGGAAAAATGAAATAAAACTGGATCAAAGATTGAAACATAGATTTCATGTTCAATTGCCAATGATCCTTGAATCAAGGGTTAAGAATGCACTTGGATTTAAAGATATATCAAAGTTTAAAATTAAAATATTTCTATCTGTCATTTTTTATCATGAACAAATATCTAATCTATAATTGTTTGTAAGACCAGTTTCTTACTGTTTTTTTTTCCAACATTTTTTATCATAAAATTAAAATATTTCTTTGTCTTTGCTGCAAACTGCTACATCTTGATGTAAATGGATTTTTGTGAGTTTTGTGTTAAGATAACGTGTGAGTATGATACTGTGATCCTTCTCTATTGTTGATCTTTGGCCAATGCTTGATTTAGATTTGTTTTTAGATTATACTCTCTTTTTTTTCCTATTTATTTGTTTTATTTTCACTCTCAAAATCATCCCAAATAAAAAGAAAAACTATTTTGTGTAAGTTTCTGCAATTGAAAAGTTTCACTGCTATAAATTTATTTGTTTTATTTTCACTCTCCTTTTTATGTCAGTTCAGTACATCATCTAAAACTATGTTAAAAAGTAATAATTTATTAGCTAATATTCCTTCTGCAATTGAAAAGTTTCACTGCTATAAATTTATTTGTTTTATTTTCACTCTCCTTTTTATGTCAGTTCAGTACATCATCTAAAACTATGTTAAAAAGTAATAATTTATTAGCTAATATTCCT
>NC_029788.2:103273242-103277364 GCF_000816755.2 Arachis ipaensis
TCATCTTTGTGAATTGTTTAAAAGGCTATGCATTCAGCTATTCAGTGCTTATTATTTGGAAAAGTTTTTTTACTTTGTTTGAATTTGATAGATTTCAGGTCATTCTGTTCAGGAACATTATTCGAAAACTTCTTACCTACTGAATGTCCTATATACATTAATGTTGTTAAAGGACAATACATGGAAGAAATTGAATAATAACGAGAATTAAAAACTACGCAGAACATGAAGTATATAAGAGGGCACGTATTGCAGCACCATCACATATAAAGGGGAAGAAAGTGGTGCAAAATACTGAAATAGGATTATTTTGCTTTGATGACTGTAATCATCTGATCTCTCTTTTAATTAAATAATTTGTTTGGAAATAAAGAGTTTAAAAGAATGGAAATCCCATAAAAAAAATAATGCAATTAGCAAGTTTGACCATTTTATTTCGTATGTAAAATATTTGAAAAAGTTTCATAGGATCTTAAATAAATATCATCCCTCAATTGTGTACACTTGAATTCTCTGTAATCGGCTGAACTAAGTAAATGAGTTCTAATTAATTCATTATACTGGATACTCTTTGACACATTGGACAGATATCGTGTATAAGAGATATTGTATGATGAAATATGCGTTGTTAAAAAAATTGGACAAACAATTTTATATTAGTTATATAGTAATGTAACTATCATAGTGAAAACTTATGTACAAACTGCGAGAGATTCGATAACATATATTAAGCATTTGCTTATAACAATTATTTGTATTAAGTATTTTATATTTTTTTATGTATAACAGTAATATAGTGTTATAAATTTTATTTAAATACACATACATAATAGTTTTTTTATATATAAGTGGAATTCACTAATATAAAATAGTAGTAGACTTAAAAAAAAGATTATCTGTGCTATCAAAAGTAGAGGATGAAATAGTATTTTATCTTATACAATGAAGTTTTATGCATAAAATATTTTTTTAAAGTAAAAATAATAACTATTAGTATCAATCAATATGTACTATTCTATTATATAAATGAATTTTAAATTAATACCTACTAACTAATTTTGATATTGGATTAATATTTGGCCCGCGTGGAGTGTAAATAATAGAAACTAATTATGTAATATTAAATATCAAATGTTCAAATAAATTAAAAGTCAAATACAATGAAACAGTAAAACAAAGTCCTAATCACTAAAGATTTTAGTAGTCGTCGTCGTCATTCCCGTGGTCTTGCCGACGCGGTAGAGAAGGCGATGATGTTTGTGTCTCACCAGTAGCATCGTTGCCACTGGCACGCATCTAAGCCCGGTACACCGCCATCTGCTGCTCCATCCGCTGAAACCGCTCTAGTTGCTCCCTCCACTTTAGCCTCAGGTCATCCTTGTCTGTCATGCGCGTGAGAATCTCTTGATACCTCTCCCGAGTCTTGTTCAACTCCTGAGCCTATTCATGAAGGCTTCAAGTGAGCTCTTGCACCTGCAGCCTCAAATTAATGCCTTCTTCAGGATCGATGGCTTGATTGGTCGCAGAAGCGGACGATGGTTTCAACATGGAGGTGTGGAGGCTCCTGGAAACCAACGACCCCAACCCGTATACGCAGTTCTTGTACGGTGTTGAGACGGTCTCACGCCAAACTGCATCAGAATTGACGAATGAAGGAGCAAAGCCACTGGCGTCCTTCCTACTAATTTGCTGAGATTGCTGAGTTGTGGCCTCTAGTTTCTGTGTGTAGGACTCTTGTATAATATATTATTATGATTCGAACGATAGCTGTACAGTTAATTGAAAATTTTATATCACAAGATCAGATGTTTACTCACATAATGATCTGCAGACCGCTAATCAACAAATCTCTCTTTATTCTCCTTCAAAGTGTGGGTGTACTTGAAGGTCTCTGCTAATGTTGCATCGTAATCTAACGACTTTGACTACACATGTTACATTGAAATAATATGTATGGATGCCTACTAATAATGTGTTAAAGAATATAACTAAGTTAATAACAAAATTAGAGAAGCTACATACCAGCCTGGCCTTAGTCTTCATGAAGTCGTTGAGCCGCTAGTATACTTATCGACCTGACCGATGCCCTATTAGCTCTGTTTGTGAGACACCAATTCCTGAACCCTTCACCGGCCTCCCAGTGAACGTATAGAGCCTTCTTGATTTCTGGGCGAAGATCGAAAGTGAGGTGGTCATGCCTCCTATCATACATTCACAATTAGAAAATTGCATATCACAGATGAATTTACAGACAAATTTGGTCTTCATTACATACAAATTTTTGGTAGGGATGGCAATACCACCCGAACCGCGGGTACCCACCCCGCCCCTACCCGCCCCGCTATATATATAATATATGTAAAATAATTAGTAAATGATTAATAATATTGTATCATATTTAAATTTTTACTGCGGGATGTTGTACAGTGGGGCGGGGTCGGGTAGAGCAAAAACCCGCGCCTACCCGCCCCGTTGCCACCCCTAATTTTTGGTCATCGGCGGATTTTGTCCCTCTGTAAAGCCTCGTCGGAAATTACTTACCAACAGATTTTTTTCCCATGGTAATTTACCGACAGATTTTTTCCTGTTACCGCCAGAATTTTCCTCGGTAATAGTCCCCCCTTTTCGCTAAAAAATCGTCAGATTTTTCGACAGATTTTCTGTCGGTAAGTTACCAACATATTTTTTTTGTTACCGACAGATTTTTCTTCGGTAATCGTCACTTTTATTTCACTTAAACCGTCCGATTTTTGATAGATTTTTTGTCAGTAACTAGTGTCAGGTTTTTCGACAGTTTTTTTTGTCGGTAATTGGAGCCTTGGAAAGCATTTCCAAACTCTGAATACAAACAGAAAATCCGTCTGTAAGGTAAAATAGAAATTTTTTTAGATTTTTTCATTGCAAAATAAACATGTTTTCATATAAAATAAATATAAATTTAATGAAAACAAATTTTTATCTAACTTGTATTCGAACATTTATAATATTTAAAAAAAAACATGTTCATCGAATTATCAAACTAAAAGAAAAGTACCATAAACAAGCATTTCAATTCAAAACATAAACAAAATATATTGGTAGATCAACTATAATCCTCGCTGTATTGTTCAATCATACTAAAACTATCAACTATAGTCCTAAGTGTCATATTCATCCTCATTATCATCATAGTCCTCATCCGAAGAGATTGAGGGTGGCGGCGGTGGCGGTGGTAGTGGAACAACACCAGAACTACTTGACGCTCTAACCTACAAAGAACAAAATCTTTATCAATATTGCCTAGTGTTATTTCTATGAAGATATTTATTCAATCATGAATAATGATATTTAGAGGCATTTGCATAATTATTAGTAGAAATTCATACCGGTTACATCTCTGAGCTGCACTCAATCTTTGTATCAAATGCCCATACTACAAAGATAAAAAAATCTAATTAGATCAATAACACAACATGAACCAGGACAGATCAATTGGATATAAAGGGCACAAAGCTGAACCTGAAATCTTGTCACTTTTTGGATCTTTCTTCCCTCCAATTAGAAGTACTTTTTTTCCTCAAAAGACCTACCCAAGTTATCATCAACTATGAGAGAATTGAGGCAGCAGGAAAATTTTATTGATTGATTATCAATTTTAAACAAATGTCCATTCAAAATACAGAACACTTAGTGAGAATATGCTGCTAACAGTGCATATTTACCAAACAATGACACTTAGCATTTTGTAAGCATATAATAGTGAGTGGTTATTGGTGCACGAAATTGTGATCTCAGGTAATGGCGCTAAAAACTCTGTACGCACGTCTTAATAAATTGTTTTTCATTCACAACTTCGATACAACTAACCAGCAAGTGCACTAGGTCGTCCAAGTAATAAACCTTACGTGAGTAAGGGTCGATCCCACGGAGATTGTTGGTATGAAGCAAGCTATGGTCACCTTGAAAATCTCAGTCAGGCGGATATAAAATAGTTATGGAGTTTTCGAAAATAAATAATAAAATAGACAGAAAATAAAAATAGAAATACTTATGTATATCACCGGTGAGAATTTCAGATAAGCGTATAGAGATGCTTTCGTTCCTCTGAATCTCTGCTTTCCCGCTGTCTTCATCCAATCAATC
>NC_029788.2:103277441-103278378 GCF_000816755.2 Arachis ipaensis
ATTTGTTAGAACTTCCCAACCTCTTCTTCGGATTTCATGTCGGATCTCCAGATACTCATTTCTCTTAAGTTTGAAAGGGACCTCGTGGATCACCTTCTTCTTGGCCACAACATCATAGAAGTGGTCTTGATGAGCTTTGGAGATGAATCTTTCCATCTCCCATGACTCGAAGGTGGAAGCTTTTGTCTTCCCTTTCCCTTTTCTAGAGGATTCTCCGGTCTTAGGTGCCATCAATGGTAATGGAAAAAAAAAAAGCTTATGCTTTTACCACACCAAACTTAGAATATTGCTCGCCCTCGAGCAAGAGAAAAAAGAATAGATGAAGAAGAAGAAGAAATAGAGGAGAGGGAGAGAGAGATGTGTTTCGGTTTTGGATAAAAGTGTTTATGGGATTGTGTGAAAGAGGGGTGAGAAGAAGTGAATGGAGGTAGGTGGGGATCCTGTGGGGTCCACAGATCCTGAGGTGATCCTGTGGGGTCCACAGATCCTGATGTGTTCAAGGATTTACAACCTTGCACCAAATTAGGCATGCAATATACCCTTGCACACAACTTTGGGCGTTCAGCGCCAGATTGGTGCTTGTTCTGGGCGTTGAACACCCATTTGTTGCCCATTTCTGGCGTTGAACGCCAGAACCATGCTTGTTCTGGGCGTTCAGCGCCAGCTCTTCTCCAGGGTGCAATTCTGGCGTTCAAACGCCCAGATTGAACGCCAGTAAGGTCTTCCTCCAGGGTGTGATTTTTCTTCTGCTGTTTTTTATTTTTCTTCAATTTTTTCAGTTATTTTTGTGACTCCACATGATCATGAACCTATAAAGACATGAAAATAAAGATTAGATAAATAAAAATTGGGTTGCCTCCCAACAAGCGCTTCTTTAATGTCAATAGCTTGACAGTGGGCTCTCATGGAGCCTCACAGATATTCAGAGCATTGTTGA
>NC_029788.2:103278576-103288680 GCF_000816755.2 Arachis ipaensis
GTGATTTATCCATGAGGGGTTATAGGTGTTTCCATAAGGTTCACCCATGTAATTCACCTCTGCTATTGCAGGGTTTTCAGGATCATAAGCTTCTTCTTCAGAAGATGCCTCTTGAGTACTGTTGGATGTAGCTTACATTCCATTCAGACTCTGAGAAATCATATTGACTTGCTGAGTCAATATTTTATTCTGAGCCAATATGGCATTCAGAGTATCAATTTCAAGAACTTCCTTCTTCATAGGCGTCCCATTACTCACAGGATTCCTCTCAGAAGTGTACATGAACTGGTTATTAGCAACCATGTCAATGAGTTCTTGAGCTTATGCAGGCGTTTTCTTTAAGTGAATGGATCCACCTGCAGAAGTATCCAATGACATTTTAGCCAATTCAGATAGACCATCATAGAATATATCCAGGATGGTCCATTCTGAAAGCATGTCAGAAGGACACTTTTTGGTCATTTGCTTGTATCTATCCCAAGCTTCGTAGAGGGATTCACCTTCTTTCTGTCTGAAGGTCTGAACATCCACTCTAAGCTTGCTCAGCTTTTGAGGAGGAAAGAACTTGGCTAAGAAAGCCGTGACCAGCTTATCCCAAGAGTTAAGGCTGTCTTTGGGTTGAGAGTCCAACCACACTCTAGCTCTGTCTCTTACAGCAAAAGGGAAAAGCATGAGCCTGTAGACTTCAGGATTTACTCCATTAGTCTTAACGGTATCACAGATCTGCAAGAATTCAGTTAAGAACTGAAAAAGATCTTCAGATGGAAGTCCATGAAACTTGCAGTTCTGCTGCATCAAAGAAACTAATTGAGGTTTTAGCTCAAAGTTGTTTGCTCCAATGGCAGGAATGGAGATGCTTCTTCCATGTAAATTGGAATTAGGTGCAGTAAAGTCATCAAGCATCCTCCTTGCATTATTATTATTTTCGGCTGCCATCTCCTCTTCCTGTTCGAAAATTTCTGACAGGTGCTTGCTGGATTGTTGTAATTTAGCTTCTCTTAGTTTTCTCTTCAGAGTCCTTTCAGGTTCTGGATCTGCTTCAACAAGAATATTCTTGTCCTTGCTCCTGCTCATATGAAAAGGAGGGAACAGAAAAATAATAATAATAGGGATCCACAGTATAGAGGTCCCTGTGTGAGTAGAAGAAAAGAAGAAGAAAAGAATGTAATGTAAAGAAAGAAACACAAGGGTGAGGAGAGCAGAGATGTGAGATGAAGAGAAGTGTTAGTAGATGAATAAATGAATAGAAGGAGATGAGAGAGAAAGAGAATTTTCGAAAATTATTTTTGAAAAATGGTTAGTGATTTTCGAAAATAGTTTTTGAAAAAGGTTAGTAATTTTCGAAAATTAAAATCAAAAATTAAAATAATTAGTTAATTAAAAAGAAATTTTGAAAAAGAGGGAGATATTTTCAAAAATTAGAGAGAGAGAGTTAGTTAGGTAGTTTTGAAAAAGATAAGAAACAAACAAAAAGTTAGTTAGTTAGTTGAAACAAATTTTGAAAATCAATTTTTGAAAAGATATTGATAACGATAAGAAAAAGATTTTTGAAAAATATTTTTAAAATTTTCGAAAATAACTAAGAAAAATGAAAAAGATTTTATTTTTGAAAAAGATTTTGAAAAAGATAAGATTTTTAAATTGAAATTTTGATTTGACTCATAAAAACAACTAGATTTTAAAAATTTTTGAAAAAGTCAAATCTAATTTTCAAAATTTATGAGTGAAAAAGGGAAAGATATTTTTTTATTTTTGAATTTTTTATGATGAAAGAGAAAAAATTAAAACATCATTTTCATGTTTTTCTCTTTTCTTTTTGGATCAAAACAAGGAATGCATGCAAGAACACTATGAATGTCAAGATGAACACCAAGAACACTTTGAAGATCATGATGAACATCAAGAACTTATTTTTGAAATTTTTTTTTTTTTTTGCAAAGAAAACATGCAAGACACCAAACTTAGAAATCTTTCATGTTTAGACTCTATGGATGCAAGAATGCATATGAAAAACAAGAAAAGATACAAATCATGAAAGCATCAAGATCAAACAAGAAGACTTACCAAGAACAACTTGAAGATCATGAAGAACACTATGAATGCATGAATTTTTCAAAAAATGCAAGATGAATATGCAATTGACACCAAACTTTCAACTTGACTCAAGACTCAAACAAGAAACACAAAATATTTTTTATTTTTATGATTTTCTAATTTTTTTGGTTTTTTTTTTCGAAAATTATATGAAAAAGAAAAAATAAGGATTCCAAAATTTTTTATATGAATTCCAGAAATCTTGCACTCTTATTCTAAAGCTCCAATCTGAGGGTTAGACATGGCTTAATAGCCAGTCAAGATTTAGCATGTAAATTACATCCATTGAGGTGATTAGTTGAAGCCCCAGTCCAAAAGAATTTAGACATGGCTTTACAGCCAGCCAGGCTTCAACATGTTTCATGAAACACTAGAATTCATTCTTAAAAATTTTAGAATAATTTTCGAAAACAGATGAGAAATTTTTGAAAGATTTTTGAAATTTTTTTTTTTGAAAATAAAACAAAAAGAAAATTACCTAATCTGAGCAACATGATGAACCGTCAGTTGTCCAAACTCAAACAATCCCCGGCAACGGCGCCAAAAACTTGGTGCACGAAATTGTGATCTCAGGTAACGGCGCTAAAAACTCTGTACGCACGTCTTAATAAATTGTTTTTCATTCACAACTTCGATACAACTAACCAGCAAGTGCACTAGGTCGTCCAAGTAATAAACCTTACGTGAGTAAGGGTCGATCCCACGGAGATTGTTGGTATGAAGCAAGCTATGGTCACCTTGTAAATCTCAGTCAGGCGGATATAAAATAGTTATGGAGTTTTCGAAAATAAATAAAAAAATAGACAGAAAATAAAGATAGAAATACTTATGTATATCACTGGTGAGAATTTCAGATAAGCGTATAGAGATGCTTTCGTTCCTCTGAATCTCTGCTTTCCCGCTGTCTTCATCCAATCAATCCTACTCCTTTCCATGGCTGGCTTTATATAAGGACATCACCATTGTCAATGGCTACTTTTCATCCTCTCTAGAAAATAGTCCGATGCGCTGTCACTGCATGGCTAATCGTCTGGAGGCATCACCATGGTCAATGGCTGCATCCTATCCTCTTGTGAAAATGGTCCAAATGCTCTGTCACAGCACGGCTAATCATCTGAGGTTCCCGATCATGCTGGAATAACCTTAATCTGTAGAGTGTAGAAACTCTACCGTTGAAAATACATAAGTGAAAAGTTCAGGCATGGCCGAATGGCCAGCCCCCATGATCTAAGAACCAGGCGTCCAAAGATGTCTAATACAATAGTAAAAAGTCCTATTTATACTAAACTAGTTACTAGGGTTTACAGAAGTAAGTTATTGATGCATAAATCCACTTCCGGGGACCACTTGGTGTGTGCTTGGGCTGAGCTTGAATGTCACACGTGTAGAGGTCAATCTTGGAGTTGAACGCCAGTTTGTAACGTATTTCTGGCGTTCAACTCTGGCTTGTGACGTGTTTCTGGCGTTTAACTCCAGACAGCAGCGTAGAACTGGCGTTCAACGCCCTTTTACGTCGTCTAAACTCAGCCAAAGTATGGACTATTATACATTGCTGGAAAGCCCTAGATGTCTACTTTCCAACGCATTTGGAAGCGCATCATTTTGAGTTCTGTAGCTCCAGAAAATCCACTTTGAGTGCAAGGAGGTCAGAATCCAACAGCATCAGCAGTCCTTCTTCAACCTCTGAATCTGATTTTTGCTCAAGTCCCTCAATTTCAGCCAGAAAATACCTGAAATCACAGAAAAACACACAAACTCATAGTAAAGTCCAGAAATGTGAATTTAACATAAAAACTAATGAAAACATCCCTAAAAGTAACTAGATTCTACTAAAAACATACTAAAAACAATGCCAAAAAGCGTATAAATTATCCGCTCATCAGTTATAAATGTAGCTGGCCTCATGAAGATATTGGAGAATCTGTGTGGTTTTTCTAGAACCCGTTTCTCCAATAATTACAAGCACCTGAGAAAAACATTCAAGGTTAATTTGAATGAATATATATATATATATATACAAGAATAAAGCTAATAAGATGACAATAAATGCAACTAAATACCATAATGCAACAGTTTATTTACAAAAGAGGTGAAATTCACTCCTACAGAGTATAAAATACTAACAATCAGAAATAGTTAAATAAAAAAATCAAGAGAAAATAGGGAAGAACACAGAAGCAAAGGGGGAAAAACCATGCCTGATGATTATGCATGGCTTAGAGCAAATCCTCATGATAAGGATAAATGGGCAACTTTTTCTCTCCTCCTGAAGAAAAGTGTAAAGAGCATGATGAGGCATTCTCCGTGGTCAGTCTAAGCAACTTTATCAGAAGATTTGGACCCTTTTTTCTGCTTGACACACATTTAAAATGGCAACATAATAATCAACTTCATAACCAGTTTCTCCGCCATGGTGTTAAAATATAAATATGAATGTTCTAATAATATTATTCATAAATATAATAGCAACCCTAAATTCAGCTTCCATCTTACATCTTAGACATTGGTGTCCACATCTAGTATTCTAGTGGTTATCTTATTTTTGTTGCCTCAAACAATCAATTCGAGTAGCTAGAAATAGTTGAGCGGTGTTGAACAAACATTTTTGCTAAACCTCTCTTTTCAAACTAAAAAGTCTTTGTCTATTTTTAATGCTTGTTGCCTAAAACTATTGAAAACATTAGCAGGAAAATGTTTTGAGAAGCATTGAATTGCCAAAACACTTTTTCATAACTTAATGAAGTCATTGATGAATCATGAATGCTACCTGAAGTGCCTCTAAAGCTAACTTTGCTCTGGACTTTTCAAGTGAATCTTCCATTTTTTTCATAATCAAACTGCAAAGAGAGACTAGCTGCCTCAATCACAGTAAATCAACAAATTTAAAAAGTCACGAGCAAAGCTTAGTCATTGACATACATTATCTCTATCCATCACTGATGCCCTGATAAAATAAAGTAACAAACCTCAAAACTTGAATATCATCCTGCTCTTGTGCAATAGATATTTGAATTGCCTCTTCTGTAACATAAAAATCAAACACATACGTACATGAAGTTTACATGGATAGTTGTCGGTAAGAATTTATCTCTGTGAATTTAACAAGCAAGTAACCTCAAACAAGAAAAGCTTATACCTTTTTCCCTTCTTGTCAATTTTTGTCCAGTCAACTGTCGAATAAGAACACATTCAAATAATTAGAATAAAGCAACAAAAAACCAAAACATGAAAAAGGAAAGAAAAAACAAAAAGACAGAACAATATTATGAATGTAGGAGTATAGATTAAAAATTGTTTGTACTTTCTCTTGCTCATCTTAATGAATTTCTAGAACAATAACAAGTACAAACCTAATGCCCCTAACCCGTGCATATAACAGTGAGTGGTTAATTAGGACAGAATAGAAAAGAACCCGTGCTTCAATTCGTAGAGTTTGACTGAGTAGTCCTCTTAGTTTGCAATAAAATGGCTTTTTTGCAAACTTTAGTACTGTTTAATAACTAAGATTTAGATAAATATTATGATGGTTATCAGTGGCTAAGAGAATGGGGGTTGAATCTTAGCCCCCTTTTTGCTTGATAATACTTGCTGACTTTTGAAATCAACTTTGGAGACCTTTTTGTCTTTTTGTCTCGTCCCTAGCCATGAGACTTTTCTTTTTGTCTCGTCACTTGACACGAGATATTTTTGTTTTTGCTCCTGTGTAGTAGAAACAGAAATGGAGTAGAGAAGAGAGAAAATTACACCCAGATATATCCTGGTTTAGCTGCTAAGTGCAGTGCAGCCTACATCCAGTCTCCATCACAAATATGATGGAATTTCACTATAATCTTCTTGATTACAATCTGTAAGGTGCTAACCCAACTTACAAGGGGATTCTCACAGAATCATGAAACACAACATAGATAAACAAAGGAACTCTAAGGACATCTATGGCTTTTTCTTTTAATTTTGCACTCTCTGCCTTTTTCCGCTCTATGGCTTTTTCATACAAACCTCACTGTTTGCCTTTTTCCATGAGACTCAAGACATGACAAAATTAAACAGAAAAATACAAAACAGAATACATTGAAGGAGAAGAAAATCTGTAAGCTTAGGTAGCTATGAGAATCCTGTGCCTTGCACTCTCACTGCTTACTTCTAACTCCTTGCTCCAAACAGTGGCTGTTCTCCCTTTTTATAGAAGAGGGAAGCCTCCACCTTTGAAGCCAAAAACCAAGCCAACTTCTTCTTCTCCAAGTAACATAAACCGGTTCGGCCAGAGAGAGAGAAGAGATAATCCATGCAATTACCTCTAGTCCTTTCTTAGTCATCACCCTTCATCAATCCGAGCTCTCCATCCTTGGCTTGCTCTCCAAGATGGATTTCTGGCCCTTGATGCTTCATGATGATGATGACTTCTTCTGATCCACTTTTGCTTCCTTCCTCACGCAGCCACCCTAGCTACCTTCTGTGATGAGTGAACTCAAAAGTGGTGACAAGCCATGCCTCCAAGAATCTCTTCCTTGCTGGCCGAATCTTCTTCTTTCTTTTTGAGTATGAAGAGCTTGAGATTACCTCACCAAATCTTACCATTTTTGGTGAACATCTCAGCCACAGCATACTTTTATTTTGTTATGTTTTCTTGCCATCATCATGATGGTCTTGTAGAGTGTTTTTCCTTCATTTTGGCAACTCATTTTTGCTTTCATGGTTTCCTGGGTAATGACCGAAACAGAGAAGGAAAGAGATGAGAGAGAATAAACAATCTTGGAAGGAAAGCAATTAAATGAGTTAATCAATTTAATTCAAAAGATGCTTTTACTTCCCTTAGAGTGGCGTGTAGCTTAAACACATCAATCATGTCACTCATTTTCTCTCTCTCATTTATGTTTCCAATGCTACCAAATTAAAATTTGAAATCCATCCTTAATAAGAGTTGGAATCCGTTGGAAAGCATAGGGCAAATGATAACATTTGCTTTCCTGATGGATTTTTGGATCAAGCATTGGATCACTTAGCATAAATTATAATTGGGCTTGGAGCAACAAAATTCATTCTGGCCCAATTAATATCACAACAATTTAGCCATACAATCATTTTAATTTTTATATCCATGCTGATAAATTCACACTTGGGCTTGCATCAAATCTTTTAATTTTCGACCTAATTAAAATCTGCATCACAAAATTATTAATTAACATATGTTAAATGAAAATCAAATTAATAATCTTGTAATTAAATATTTCAATAATGTTTGTTCATCATCAAAATTAAATTGAAATTTTTCAAACTCATCATATTATACTAAACTATTTAATCAAATATACAAGATGATCAAACAGTTTAATTTTCAGCAAAAACAAAAACAAAATTACATTTAGAGTGTATATGTCGCTTACACTGGTTTGCTTTTCAGCAAAAATACAACAATCTGGGGATTGGAGGCCCTTCTGAACACCTTCACACAGCACAATATCTTCAGGTTTTATTATGAATGGTTTGGCAATCTTCGCTGCAGTTGATAATTGATGTTTTGTTTATCAGTTTTGTGATCTAAGAATAAAGAGGTATTCCTATTTTAACCAAACGATTCCTGTTCCAAACAACACATTCTTGAACTTCTATCTTCAATGCCCTTCTAATCACATTCATATTCTTGTTCCAGTAATAGATTTTTGGGCTAGCTTGAGCCTTCAATTCCAAACTTTTGAGTTTCATTATTTTTTCACTAGTGCTACATTGGGAATTGTAAGTGACTTTTTTACTCTTTAATGTCTGTTGAATTTAGAAACTAATAAAATCCTAAAATGTTTTGAGAACAAAACAGATACAATTGCAAGATAATCAATGTAATTGAAAGGGACGACGGAACCTACCTAAATCAATGGCGACGACAAGAAGAGGTAGAAGCGGCAACGACGCTGACAAGCTTTAGTGAGCAGCGACAGAAAATGGCATTGAGAGGGTGGAAAAATTCAATGGCATCAAAACTGAAAGAGAGAGATTGGGGAAGGGGTGTGATGGAGCTTTGGGTAACGGTGGTGAAAGGGCGAGAGGCACCGCCAATGAAGGATTTAGAGGGGATGGGTGAGGAGCGGCGTCGATGAAGGATGGGGTGTTTTGTGAAATGAAGACAGCATAGATGAGAACGTGATTACCAAACCCTTATTTTAACATTTTCGACGGAATATTTTAAATTACAGACAAATTTTCTTTCTGTAATAATTTAATAAAACATAATATTTTTATTTATTTAAATACATACGCAGTTTCCATCGGTAACTATTTTTAAAAAAACTAATTTTTTTGACAAAATTATCAACAGATTCTCTTTTCCATCTGTAATTTATGTTAATTCATTTTCCTTTATTTCCAACAAAAATTCCCTTGCAAAATTTTTCTGTATTTCTGTGGGATAAAATCTATCAGAAATATCCATTTGTAATAAATAATTTTCTAGTAGTGATCCTCTAGCATCTATTGAATCCGCCTACCCATTCGATGGTCATATTTCTTCCTAATGAGGGCATCGTGCGCCTTGTCCCGTATAAAGAGAAGCTATACAAAAAAACTTTAAAATTAGTTAATCAAAATATATCACATTAAACAAAATAGAAGATATAAACTAGCTAATAAGGTTTGCCTATATTAGGTTTTTACTGCTCACTTCTGAAACCATCGCTCTCTGGTTTCAGAAGAGATCTTCTTGTAGCTCGGTCATGGATGGTCGTACATCAGCTTGATGACGTTGGTCATCTCCTGAATACATGCGTTGTTGTTTGGCACAAACCTATCAACAATTCAAAAACAAACTAATATGGCAGTATAATTTAAAACTTAAGCAAATAACCATAATATATAGAGATTTTTTTAGAAATTTTGGCAGAGTTTCATCTATAACTGGAATGCGCCATAAACTTTATCCATCAACAATTGACTTAAACAACACCGATTGTCAACAATCAATGAACAACGGTCAATAATCAAGAAGCAACATCCATAAATCCACTAACTTGACTAAACTAGAATCAATACTTAATAGTCAATAATCACGATATATCAAACACTTTCAACAGTTCAAACCTACAACCCTAAATCCACTAAAACTAGAATCAATAATCAAAAATCACTAATCACAATATATCGAACACTTTTAACAGTTCAAACCTACAACCCTAAATCCACTAAAACTAGAATCAATAATCAAGAATCACTAATCATGATATACCAAACACTTTCAGCAGTTCAAACCTACAATCCTAAATCAACTAAGACTGGCATCAATAATCAAGAATCAAACAAAGAGAATAAATCAACAATAATCAACATAAATGAACAATAATCAGAAATTCAGAACAACAAATCAACCTTATAAATTATAATAACTAGTTCAAAATAAATCAACAATAATCAACACATGTTTTAATTAAAATCGAAATAAAAATCAGAACTAAATAAGGAACACAAATCAGAACATGTTCTAATTAAAATTGAAACTAAACAAGTTTAGTACTCGAAGTTCAGAATTTTAGAAAATCCTAAGTTCAAAACAAGTTCAGTATCCTAAGTTCAGAACTAAATAAGGAACAAAAATAAGAATATGTTCTAATTAAAATTGAAACTAAACAAGTTCAGTACCCTAAGTTCAGAATTTTAGAAAATTCTAAGTTCAAAACAAGTTTAGTACCCTAAGTTCAGAACTAAATAATCAACAATAATCAGAAGTCTCAAAACAAACCTTAAAAATTATATCAACAAATTAGAATTTCACAAAACCCTAAGTTTGAAGCATTAACTGAATAAGAGCATCAGAGCTGAGAAGAAGAAGCAGTGTAGACGATAGCAGTAGCGGCGTAGACGACGGCAGAAGCAACGGCGTTGGCGGCGGTAGCAGTAGCGGTAGTAGCTCGTTCAGAATCCGGCAGCTACAACAGTGATGGCAAAAACGACGAGGAGTGGCCACCGGAGAAGAGGGGGCTGCCGGAGAGATGAGAGGGGTAGAAAGAGAGTGGGAGGCGAGAGGGTTAG
>NC_029788.2:103288783-103293534 GCF_000816755.2 Arachis ipaensis
TGAATGAGAGTGACGATGTGACGTCGCTTGGGTCACTAATCTTGGCGAGGTTAGCAACCCCGCTATGGTGAAAATAGCCATGAACCCACCTTGGTTGGCCAAGTCAAGGATGCACCTCTCACTCTCAAAGAGCCTAGAGAAAAATAAGCACACAACTTATTTAAAATTCAAAACAATTTCAACTCCTTTTTATAAACAAATAGTACATGAGTTATTTATACTAATGAGAAAAGAAAAAACCTCTATGACTTAAGCAATGTGGGACTAATAGATGATACAAAGTTCACTATCCTAAGCAATACGGGACTTGTTTTCCCTTATTACAAGTAATTAATATAATTGACCTACTAACTCTACTTGCTCCCGCATCATTCTCCCGGGGTTACAAAGAACTCTTGCGTGAAAATACTTGTGACAGCAGATAATCTCATTGATGAATTCACACCAAAAGATTCTATTGGTGACTCCACACCAAAGACTTGCACTCACAAATCATGTAAAATTTTACAAGACCCGTGGAAGCAGACAATCTCATTGACGAATCCACACCAAAAGATCTCATTAGTGAATCCACGCCAAAAACCTGCACCCACAAATCGAATTAAATTCTACTAAAGCAAGGTGTAGGCCGCGAAGACCGATCTTGCTCTGATACCAAAATGACATCGGGACGTTGCTTGGGTCACTAATCTTGGCAAGGTTAACAACCCCACTATGGTGACGTAGTTTAAATTCACCAATCTTGACGAGGTTAGCAACCCTACTATGGTAAAAATAGCATGAACCCACCTTGGTTGGCCAAGGCAAGGATGCACCTCTTACTCCTAAAGAGCCTAGAGAAAAATAAGCACACGGCTTATTTCATAATCAAAACAACTTCAACTTTTTTTCATAAACAAATGGTAGATGAGTTATTTATACTAGTGAGAAAAGGAAAAACCTTCATGACTTAAGTAATGTAGGACTAATAGATAACACAAAGTTCACTATCCTAAGCAATATAAGACTTATATTCCCTTATTACAAGTAACTAATATAATTGACCTACTAACTCTGCTTGCTCCCGCGTCATTTTCTCGGGATTGGAAAGAACTCTTGCTAAAAAGACTTGTGATAGCATATGTTTTCATTGGTGAATCCACACTAAAAGATTCTATTGGTGACTCCACACCAAAGACTTGCACTCACAAATAAGACAAAATTTTACAAGACCTATAACAGCAGACGATCTCATTGACAAATCCACACTAAAAGATCCCATTAGCGAATCTACGCCAAAAATCCACACCCACAAATTTAAAAAAATTCTACTAAAGCAAGGTGAAGGCTGCAAGGACGGAGCTTGTTCTGATACCAAACTGATGCCGAGATGTCATTTGGGTCACCAATCTTGGCGAGGTTAACAACCCCACTATGGTGACATAGTTTAGATTCACCGATCTTGGCAAGGTTAGCAACCCCACTATGGTGAAAATAGCCATGAACCCACCATGGTTGGCCAAGTCAAGGATGTACCTCTTATTCTCAAAGAGCCTAGAAGAAAATAAGCACACAACTTATTTCATATTCAAAACAACTTCAACTTTTTTTCATAAAAAAATGGTATATGAGTTATTTATACTAATGAGAAAAGGAAAAACCTTCATGACTTAAGTAATGTGGGACTAATAGATAACACAAAATTCACTATCCTAAGCAATATGGGACTTGTATCCCCTTATTACAAGTAACTAACATAATTGACTTACTAACTCTACTTGCTCTCGCGTCAGAGGGGGAAGAGGTAGGGTTCACACTTCAAATTTATGGCACAGTTACCGTTGATTTTACCATCGAAAAAATTCGACAATAACGTATTGCAGGTTGCCAAAAACAAAGCGTTTCACTAAGTGGGTTTATCGTCGGATTTTTCCGCCGGTAAATTGGACCCTAAAGGATGTGCCAATTTTTTTTGTTTTTCCTCCAATTATTACTGGCAACTTTACTGTCAAAATTGTAAATCTGCGGAAAATAATTTGACCTGACGAATTTGACGCCTAACACATAGGTAAATCAGCCGGTAAAGCCACGGCTACTCTGTAACGCTAAATCCGACGGCAAATTCGACGGTATTCACCATTTTTCTTGTAATGATATATTATTAGTATTAATAATTATAAAAAGCAATATATAATTGAATCAGTTCATTTAATATATGAGCTCAAATCAAGGCTCAAACTTGATTCACAAACTGATGAGCTCAGCTTTTTGAGCTATTAACGAGTTGGGTTCAAATTGGCTCACTAATTCGCTTGACTCATTTTCGAAATTTTTTTCTAGAATAAATTAAGAAAATTATTATTTCTAAAAAAAAAAACTATCAATATATTTTTTTAACTTTTATCAAATTTCGAGTACACAGTACCTAATTTGCGTTTTTAATGATTTCTTTGTCATAGTATTCGAAATGTGTACACGTATTTAAAATTGTGAATGGTCTACGTATTACACATTTTGATAGATAATTATTGTATTTATTTAATTTAAATATTAAAAAAGATAAACATTATATTTATTTAATTTAAATATAAAAAAATCTCACCTCACACTGCTGTATATATATCATTGGGTTTTATGACCGTTCATTTAGGTAGCGTTTGGTGGAGAGACAGAGACGGAAAGACTGAGACTGAGAGACAGAGACTAAGAGACAGGGATTGAAATAAATCTCAGTATTCTGTTTGGTGCAAAATGGGAGACAGGAATTGAAACAAGAATGAAACTCTAATTTAATTTGCACAAAGGGTAAAATTAGAATTAATTAATTGAAATGAAAGTATTTTAGATATAAAATGTTATTAAAGTTTCAGTCTCCATCTCTAGAAATTTTAGTCTCCTGTGTCCCTACTTTTTGGAGGTACTAAAATACTGAAATTTTAGAGACAGAGACAGAAATTTTAGTACCAGTCTCTGAACTAACAAACACAATACTAAGTCTCAGTCTCTCAATCTCTGTTTCAGTACCTCAAAACAAACGCTACCTAAGTGAATGGTTATTTTTATTAAGAGTGAGTGGTGTGTAAAATTCTTCTTTTCAATTTGCGTGTAAAGAGGAGAGGCAAGAAAAAAAAAATTAATGAAATGAGGTCTAGGGAACAGGGTAATTACCTTAAAGGTCATGAAAAAAAATTAATGAGGTCTAGAAAAAAAAAATTCTTCCTTATAAGGTCATGCATGGATTCATCCAAGTTTGATTTCTCACTAATATATTTCTCAGATTTTAGAGGTTTTATATGAATTAGGGTTTTAGTTCTTTTGTCATCTATTCTTTTTCTAACCATCTTAATACAACTCAAAGACAAAACGTGAAAGAATTATTTTCGAGTTGAACTTCAGAAGAAAAAAGAAACATGACAAAATACAAATAAAAGAAAAGCTTGTATATATATAGTATAAATTTTATACTAAAAATCCTTTGCTACTACTTTCCTCCAAACTCACAAAAAACTCTTAAGGGATGAAAATACCTAACTACTTTGACTAATAATGTCACCTTTTTAGTGGATTTACACAAACCTAATCTAATGCTAATGTTAGGGGGTGAGATCCAGATTCTTTGTACCTAGTACCACTATTACATATAGATAAATTGTTAATTCACTGTCCACTTATATATATAGAAAGAGACAATAGAAAAATATATAAATATATATAGTTATGTCAGATAAATTATATAATGTAAGTTACAAAATACATAATTTCTGACAGTAACCTCAAGATCTCAGTTAGAACTTTGTCCCATTCAGATTCTTAGATCCAAATTTGTAGTGGCCTTTTTCCCTTTCACCTTATTACAATGATCTTGTGGTGATGAGGATTGATGAGAGTGCAAAGAGAGTGATAGATTGCTATTAACTACAACTTCATGGTGTTCTTCTTCCTCCATCATCATCATGCTGCTTCTTCTTCCTAATTGCTTCTCATCATTAAAAACCACCCTTGAATTTAATTTAAGAGACAAGTCCAAATCAATATCACTATTTTCTGAAGCCTTTCTTTTCAAATTATTATTAGTATTAGTAGGCATGAAATCTTGAGCTCTAGGCTTTTCAATGTGACTGCTTATTAATCTATTGTTATTAGTATTCGTGCATAAAGATCCTTGGCCATTTCCAAATGATAGAAACTGATGATCTTTTTGTTCATGATGATGATGATGATGATGAGGATGGCTTGATGATTGTTCCCCAAAATTATGAGAAAAAATGCTATGATGATGAGTCAAATTGGCGTTCCTATGCGCCATGTTTTCATAGACACCAAGAGTAGCGGAAGCAACTCCATATCCATGACCATATCTGTTCACATTAAGAGTAGTAATTAACTAGTAAGAAATCAAGAAACTTTTTTGTTTCAGTATTTTGATGAAATAATAAAAAAACATTTGAGGGAATTTGAATTAATTAAATTAATTAATGTGGTGAAGCTAATGTGTGTATACCTATAGCTTTGAAGCATGGGAAGCTGGCTGAGATTATAAACATTATTTCTCTCTCCATTTTCTATTAGAAATCTATGATGATCAGCCATTACTACTGTCATATATATACACACATAATCAAATTCATTAGGTTTACAATTAAGCACAAATGTAATCCTAATTATTCATTGATAATCTTGCAAAGAATAATTAAAAAATTAAACTAAACATTTTATATATATGTACCTTGATGATTTGTGTCCTCTACCTTTTTGTTCCTGTACATCTGGAA
>NC_029788.2:103293787-103295172 GCF_000816755.2 Arachis ipaensis
CTGGAAAAAAAAAAAAAGAAATAGATAGGTGAAAATAAAAGAAATGAACCAAATTAAAAGATTTAAATTCAGGTTGTGATAACAATTATGTAACTTCATATATATACCTGTAAATGACTCTTGACATGAGCAATACTTAAACCTTTGATATTCATTAACTGAAGAACCAATTTTGGTGTTGCTCCTATATATATATACACATCTCAAATAAGCAAACATATTAGTAATTAAAAAAAAAAAAGAAACAACAAATATATATAATAACATACAAATTAACTTAACTATGAAGTTAATTAATCATTACCCGAACAAGAGTAAATCAAATTGGAAAAAAATAGATCTATGTTAATGGAATAAAATAACTTACTCTCTTGTCCTCCAAGTCTTTGAACAGCATGAATAAATCGAAGATGAAGATCAGGGGTCCAACGCAACCTTGGCAACTTGGATCTAACGTAAGGTCTTACTGATGTTGATGAACTCTTCTTCTCGTTATTCTCTTCCACTGTGCTGTTGCTTGAACACCCTCCACCACCACCATTGTTGTTCTTGTATTGTTTCTTATAACTACTCTCATCTTCTTCTTCTTCTTCATTATTGGTTTCACTCTCATCTTCACAATAGCCATCATCTTCATTATTATTATCATCATTGCAAGGGCTTCTTGTCTTAGAACATTCTGATCCATGGCTTTCTTCTTCCACCATCTTCATCATCATCAACATCATAGCTTAGCTTAATAGCTACTTAATTGGGTATTATGATATATATGAATAAATAAATCATAATAAAAATTGATGACAATAATTAATAAGACAAGAGGAAATAGTGTTTACTATGTCACTATATGCTAATTATTGGTGGAATCAAACCTCTAATTCTATGAAAGGAATAGTTTGAAATTGTAGACATATAATTAAACAAAAAAGAAAAAAAAAAAAGAAAATTCTCGAACTTTGCTACACTATAGTTTTGGCCACAGAAATCTATGACAACCCATATATACTCATACACCTATGTGATACCCTTGATCTAAAGAATTTTGAGAACACTTTCTCTTCTCTCTCTCTCTCTCTCTCTCTTTGTCTGTCTCTCCTTCTATTGTGTGACTACTCTTTGGGATGATTAAACGAATAATTTTGTTTTCATATAGTAGTACGCATATTGATGTATATATAATTGTATTAAATATGCATGGACATCAAGGAATGGTAGGAATATACTTGATTATTTCATGTGACGACAATCTTATCTTTCCAACTTGATAACAAAATGCTTTTTATTTATTTATTTATTGGAATTATAATAAAGTAGTTCAGATAAATAAACTATGTATATAGATATAGGAATAATATTTGTTTAGTATTATGATGATAGAATGATAG
>NC_029788.2:103295177-103296003 GCF_000816755.2 Arachis ipaensis
TTTAGATTTCGAGAAAATAGAAATTAAAGGCAAGTTTGATTCTTATTATGATGATAAGGATGTAACTTTCACTGATACTAGCAAATAATTTAAAGACAAGTAAATAAATCAGAGTCACCGTAAGAAGTTGAATCAAATTGTTCTTTACTTGTTTCATCCATTTATTTACCACATTAGTCTTCCATCAAATATCTAGGCTTTCATTTATAAATTTTGTAAAATTTAAAAATATACGTGTGTTAATTTCTCAGTGGTTGCTGAATAATAAAATGTTTGCCTTGTGGTCATCATGGCTCTGAGTTCTGATGATTGTGTTGGATTAGGGTTCAATCATCTGTCGATGACTTTGGTACTGGGGTCTATGTAGATATATAAGTTTGGATTTGTCTTTAATATATACAAATGTAAAAATTAACACCTAAAAAAATAATTTAACTATAAAAATACGTTAAAATTACATGTAATAAATTAGTTTATTTACACTAGGCATGTATAAAATATTACAGTGTTATTGAAAACTGCTACAAAACCTACTTTTCACGCCACTAACCAAGGAAATTTACCAAACCGTCGATATTGAATTTTACGGCAGTTTAAAATTGCTGTCAATCATGACTAAAACTGCCGCCATGTCTAGTGTCCTCTTGTAGTAATTGAGGAGTTCATCAACACTCTTTACTTACTCCAATCCATAACTATACAAATTATGACTCTTCATTTTTTTTTTTACATTTTATATGAACTAATAGTAAAGATTTACAAAGATAATTTACTAATCAGTATTTGTCGTATAAACATTGATGGGTTGAATTAGATTTAAGGGCGT
>NC_029788.2:103296139-103297907 GCF_000816755.2 Arachis ipaensis
ATATAAAAAATTATTCTTTAATAAAATAAACAAGTAAATTAGTCTCTTGTCTTTCGAAATCTTAGAGAATTAAGTCATGTAACCATATTATTTTCGAGAAAAAAAATAAAGAATAGTTTCTTAATTCTTAAGAAGTATTTGAGACTAATTTGTTTTTTATTTTATTCAAAATTAATTTATCTAACATTCTAAAAAGAGAGTAATTTGTCAAAAGATTTTATTCAAGACTAATTTATTCAATATAAATATTGTTAATCTCTTGTTTCTTAGCTACAGGATACACTTGTCTTAATAAAGTTACATGCATAACTCAATCATTTCACTTAAAAATTCTTCATATATACATTCATGAGGATAGAAAATTTACTCTAAAATAAATTACAAATCACTATCTTACCTTTAAAAAAATATAAAATTAACAATTGGAAAAGTGGAAATGGCCGTAAGAAATGTATGAATTGACAGCAGTGAGAAATAATGGTGAAGTGTGATAATAGCTGTGCTAAGGAATTTTCTATTTTCTTTCTTTTTTTTTTTCTTCCAATTTCTAAAGCAAGCTAAGAATGCATGTGTGCGAGACTGTGAAGTGTGATAATGCTGTGCTGTCTCTGATGCAGACCTAAATTAAATCTCTCAAAAAAAAAAAAGAAAAACAAAAGATAATATGAAATGTTTTCCTTTCGTCGGGAATCACGGGCTTTGTTCCTCCTCACATACATTATTTGTTAAAGTCTGTTCTCTTTTAATATTTTAATTTTCTCTACTTCATATATTATTATTACTTCATATATTATTATTATTTTATTTTTTTGAAAAATAAATTATTATGAAGAAATTCATCTGTGAAGTAAAAAAAAAAAATAAAATTAGCTAAAAAATAAGTTTATGCACGCAAAAATTAAATAAATTTAATGTTAGAAATATAATCATTTATGTTCTCTTCCTCTAAGTATTACGATTTTTGTAACAAGTAAATCTTTAAATCCTTCATGCACATATAATGATATTTTTGTACAATATGGATTATTTTTAATATAATGAAGAATAAAATGATAATTCTGAAAAAAAAAATGTATGATTTTATATATGAATTAGTATATTTGTGTGTTCAATTAATTTTCACCAGTAAAGAAAGAACCGAAAGCAAAATTATTCAACAACAAAAAAATCTTCCCCACATTAATTAACTTGAGAATCATCATTCAATTCATCAACAAGCTAAGTTATCAATGATTTCATATAATATGGTTCTCCCTCTATATATGTATTGACCACAAATTAAAACACTTCTAGTACAATTTTCCATTCCTCTTTTTATCAAAGGAGAGTTCTTTTTAGTTGGTAAGCCTAACCTTTTTCATTCCTCACTCGTGCGTAGCCCTTGTGGGCATCCATGCATATATGCATGGATCGTGCATGACTTAGATCCCAAAAAAAGAAGAAAAAAAAATAGAAAAAAAAGGAGACATGGGAAAGCACATTTTCATTTCCTACTGATCACGAGGTTCTTGGTAATGGTAGGTTTTGATTGCAACCCTAAGCATACATATATGTCAACTTTATGGTCCTGCATGGAAGAATAAATGCGAGTAGTCCCTGCATTAATATACTCATTGTTAATTAACTATACTAATAGAAGAACACGATTCCGGATTGTTCTTCGGTTACAATTCAACCACTAAAATTTGGATTTTGTTTATCAGAAATAGTTTAGATAAACCTTTAGTTTTTATAGATTTTTGTTATTATTTTTGTTAGTATCACTACT
>NC_029788.2:103298063-103303443 GCF_000816755.2 Arachis ipaensis
ACCGTTTATAAGTCATTCATACCGTCAGAATTTTCGACACAAATGACAATAGAAAGTCGATGAAAAAAATTTTTGCTTTTACCGTCGAAAAAAATTCGAAAGTTTTTTTAATTGTTAAATTTGTAATAATATTTTCCATGAATTTACTATTTAACGAATTAGATAATATTCTATATATTAAGTAATTAAAATGTCATTACAAAGTGTACCAAATAAAGTAATCACTACAAAAATAAAATAATAAAACTAATGAAGGCTAAAGGCTAATGGAGGTTAATAAGTGACAATGTTGTAATTTAGTTCTGAAACTTAACATGAACAAAGTATACGATAGAGTGGAATGATCTTTCATTTGGAATGTCATGAAGAAGTTAGATTTTTGTAAAAAATGGTTAGATTGGATTTAGGAATGTGTGATATGATAATGCTTTCTATAAATTTCGCACAATTAATGAATAATTAGCCAATAAATTAAATATTAATAAAAAATTTGAAAATGAAATTTTATAATTGAATGAGATAGAGCTAATTAAAATAAGAATTTTGACACTAATTTTAAAAAATTTGGCTAAGATTAGACTAAACAGACCAAACCAAACGAACCAGACTCATATATTGGGCCAAGGCCCAACCCAATCCATTACACCCCAAAAGAGCTCAGATCTTCTTTCCTTCCCCAAATGAAAAACATGCAGGCATGTATGGAGGAGAAGAGAAATAAGAAACAACCCTAACCCTCCACTTTAATCTCACATAACTTTTTACTCTAAGTTCCGATCGCCGCACCGTTTGCGGCCACGCGTCTGTAGTATCGAGCTCTACAAAACCCAGTGGTTAATTTGATAGGAAAGTCTCAACTTTAATCTCAATTTTTCCTTCCCCTAATTTTCGAAAATTCCATGAATTGGATGATGAGATTTTATTGGTTTTAATGTTTAGTGCCAAGCTAGCTTAATGAGCTTGCCGAGCTTTGAGCCAATTCTCCGTTGGTGAGGTGAGAACTCTCAAACCCTATTGAATTCCTTGGTTATATGTGTTTGGGTATTAAGTGTGTATGTATGGATACAATGATATGAAATAGGTGATGTATATATGTGTTTTGGAGCATAATTGAGGAGATAGAAACTTGATTAGGAATTTTGGATGCTGAATTTTGGTAGTGGAGCTTGTAAACTTGCTTAGTTGAGTTATCTTTGGGCTATACGAGGAAATTGGTAAAAGTATGATTTTGGTTTCTCGTATTCAATATGTACGGTGTAGAGAAAACTTAAGCTAGACGACTTAGAATAAGTTGAACTGTATGTTTGATGCATGTTTAGTGGTTTTGGTTGATGGAATGTGTGTTGAGTTTGGTTGTGGATATTTTGGATATTTGTGTGTTGACCCAATTCTCCGTTGGTGAGGTGAGAACTCTCAAACCCTATTGAATTCCTTGGTTATGTGTGTTTGGGTATTAAGTGTGTATGTATAGATACAATGATATGAAATACGTGATGTATATATATATGTGTTTTGGAGCATAATTAAGGAGATAGAAACTTGATTAGGAACTTTGGATGCTGAATTTTGGTAGTGGAGCTTGTAAACTTGCTTAGTTGAGTTGTCTTTGGGCTATACGAGGAAATTGGCAAAAGTATGGTTTTGATTTCTCGTATTTAATATGTACGGTGTCGTAAAAACTTAAGCTAGACAACTTAGGATAAGTTGAACTGTATGTTTGATGCATGTTTAGTGGTTTTGGTTGATGCAATGTGTGTTGAGTTTGGTTGTGGATATTTGGGGTGGTGGATAATGACATGAATGTGTAATATTGATTGAGAATGAGTTGATAACGTTGAAATTAATGAATTGTTGATAATGATAAACCATGATGATGATAGTTAAGTATATGATTGTGAATTGAGTATGAATTTTGAGGTTGAGCTTGATTTATTGTGAGTTGAAGATGTTAAGTTCATTGGAGTTGCGTATTTGGGGTACTATGACATGAATTGAGCATTGAAATATGAGTTGGTATGTTTGGATGTTGCCGAAAAGCTTAGAGTTTTTATATTGAGATTATAAGATTGGTGAAAATAGAGGTTTGATAAATTTTGTGAGAAACTGATTTTTGATCGAACTTCGGCGAGTCATAACTCGGCTTCCGAACTCCCAAACCTTTTCAAAATTGTTTCATATAAAAGTTGGATCCATGAAGTTTACACCATTTGAAAAACGGATGAAAAATATTTTAAAACCATAAGTTATGCGCGTCGAAAGTTTGGTGCGTAAAACTGAAATTCTGCATCATTTAGAAATTTTTGCCTATCTGCAGAACCCGCGTACGCGGACACTTGCACGTGACGCAGCCATTCCTTTCGGGTTTGGTGTCTTGTGTACGCGGGAGTGTGTCGCATACACGAGGGGTGGAAATTTTATATGTCGCGTATGCAGGTGGTGCACGGAATTGTGATCACACTTTTCACAACTCTGGTACAACTAACCAGCAAGTGCACTGGGTCGTCCAAGTAATAAAACCTTACGCGAGTAAGGGTCGATCCCACGGAGATTGCAGGCTTGAAGCAAGCTATGGTCATCCTGTAAACCTTAGTCAGGCGGATTCAATTGGTTATGAGTTTTGATAATTGAGAGATAAATAAAACGTAAATTAAAATAAAGATACTTATGTAATTCATTGGTGGGAATTTCAGATAAGCGTTTGGAGATGCTTTGTTGCTCCTGAACCTCTGCTTTCCTATTCTCTTCATCCAATCATGCGTGCTCCCTTCCATGGCAAGCTGTATGTTGGTGGATCACCGTTGTCAATGGCTACCATCCGTCCTCTCAGTGAAAATGGTCCAAGCACGGCTTCTGTACGGCTAATCATCTGTCGGATCTCTCGTCTCGAATGAAGAATACCAGGCACAGCTACTGCACGGCTAATCATCTGTCGGTTCTCACTTGTGTCGGAATAGGATCTCTCTATCCTTTTGCACACTGTCACTGCGCCCAACATTCGTGAGTTTGAAGCTCGTTTGTTCTAGCCTTTACCACGAAGGTTCTAATCTCTATGAGTTCGACTGCTCTGTTTTCAGGAGATGCAAGTCAAAGTCACGAACCAGAGGCCTAAGGGATTATACTCCAGCTGTTGTCCAATGACTACGTTGAACATCATGTAGACCGCTTGTGGTTGTCAGGCACGCGGATCTTGGCTAAGCGAGTAATGAAGATAGTGGGTGATTGTCATGGGTCACCCCTTAATTCTAACTTAACTGAATTAAGAACGAGAGTATATCTTGGAGAACAGTGACGAATCCAAAAAGTTTTGATAGTGGGGGCAAAATATATATAACATAATAATAATAATTTAAGTTTAGCTAATATGTGTCTTAAAGACACATGACAAACTTATTATTAGTAGAATATTTTAAATTTTTTTATTTGATAACTGTAAAATAAATACATTAAAAACTTAAATTTTTTGTATTTCCAACAAAAATATTCTCAATTTGTAATCTTATAATATGTGCCTTTAGGAAAATTTTTTTCAATTAATGTAGTTGTTACAGAAAAAACTAAAATTAATTTAAAAAAATAAATAATATCTTTTGAGTTCATTTCTAAGAAGTAAAAAAGAACACCAATCTTATTTAAATTGAGAATTGATTATTCTAATAAACATTTAATATGAAATTCTTAAACTGACTATTAAGTACCAAAGGTTGAGTAAAAAATTATTGTGTGGTTGAATTCAATAATTTAATGGGGGCAAATAAATATTATTATTATATACTACTCAAAAAATTTTCAAATTGTAGTGGGGACGCTTGTCCACTATACAATATATAGATCCATCCATGTTGGAGAAGAGACATGCGTGAATTGAAAGAGAAACAATAGTACTTTCATTAATTCTTGAAGAACAGCAGAGCTCCGCACCTTAATCTATGAGGTGTAGAAACTCCACCGTAAAAAATACATAAGAGAAAAATGTCTTGGCATAGCCGTGTGGCCAACCTCCAAATGTGAAAAATGTCATAAGATGATGATAATACAATAGTAAAAAGTGCTATTTATACTAAACTAGTTACTAAGGATTACAGAAAATAAGTAACTAAGTACAGATAGTGCAGAAATCCACTTCCGGAGCCCACTTGGTGTGTGCTTGGGCTGAGCATTGAGCTTTACACGTGCATAGGCCTTTTCTAGAGCTAAACACCAGCTTGGATGCCAGTTTGGGCGTTTAACTCCAGTTCTAGTGCCAGTTCCAGCGTTTTACGCCAAAAAAGGGTCTTTAGCTGGTGTTGAACGCCAGTTTGGGCCATCAAATCTCAGGCAAAGTATGAACTATTATACATTGCTGGAAAGCCCAAGATGTTAGCTTTCAAGCCCAATTGGGAACGCGCCAATTGGACTTTTATAGCTCCAGAAAAACGCGTATGAGTGCAAGGAGGTCAGAATCCAGCAGCATCTGCAGTCCTTTCTCAGCCTCTGAATCAGATTTTTGCTCAGATCCCTCAATTTCAGCCAGAAAATATCTAAAATTACAGAAAAATACACAAACTCATAGTAAATTCCAGAAATATGATTTTTGCATAAAAATAATAAAAATATAATAAAAAGTAACTAAAACATACTAAAAACTACCTAAAAACAATGCCAAAAAGCGTATAAATTATCCGCTCATCACAACACCAAACTTAAATTGTTGCTTGTCCCCAAGCAACCAAAAACAAAATAAAATAAAAAGAAGAGAAAATACAATAAATTTCAAAAATATCAATGAAGATTAGTTTCAATTAGATGAGCGGGACTAGTAGCTTTTTGCCTCTGAATAGTTTTGGCATCTCTCTGTCCATTGGAGTTCAGAATTGTTGGTCTCTTTAGGAACTCAGAAATTAAGATAATGTTATTGATTTTCCTAGTTAAGTTCTTTTTTATTCTTGAACACAGCTACTTTATGAGTCTTGGCCGTGACCCTTAGCATTTTGTTTTCCAGTATTACCACCGGATACATAAATGCCACGGACACATAACTGGGTGAACCTTTTCAGATTGTGACTCAGCTTTGCTAGAGTCCCCAGTTAGAGGTGCCCAGAGTTCTTAAGCACACTCTTTTGCTTTGGATCACGACTTTTACCACTTAGTCCCAAGCTTTTCACTTGGACCTTCATGACACAAGCACATGGTTAGGGACAGCTTGATTTAGCCACTTAGGCCAGGATTTTATTCCTTTGGGCCCTCCTATCCATTGATGCTCAAAGCCTTGGATCCATTATACCCCTGCCTTTTAGTTTAAAGGGTTATTGGCTTTTTCTACTTGCTTTTTTTTTTTTTTTGCAAGCTTTTTTTTGTTACTGCTTTTTCTTACTTCAAGAATCAATTTTATGATTTTTCAGAT
>NC_029788.2:103304382-103321346 GCF_000816755.2 Arachis ipaensis
GAAAAACAGAAAAATAAGAACAAGGAAATTAAAGAACGGGTCCACCTTAGTGACGGCGGCTAGTTCTTCCTCTTGAAGATCCTATGGAGTGCTTGAGCTCCTCAATATCTCTTCCTTGCCTTTGTTGCTCTTCCCTCATGGCTCTTTGGTCCTCTCTGATTTCATGGAGGATAATGGAGTGCTCTTGGTGCTCCATCCTTAGTTGCTCCATGTTGGAACTCAAATCTCCTAAAGAGGTGTTGAGTTGCTCCCAATAGCTTTGTGGAGGAAAGTGTATCCCTTGAGGCATCTCAGGGATTTCTTGATGAGGAATTTCCTCATGCTCTTGTTGTGGTCCATGAGTGGGCTCTCTTGTTTGCTCCATCCTCTTTTTAGTGATGGGCTTGTCCTCTTCAATGAGGATGTCTTCTTCTATGACAATTCCGGCTGAATTGCATAGGTCACAGATGAGATGAGGAAAGGCTAACCTTGCCAAAGTGGAAGGCTTGTCAGCCACCTTGTATAGTTCTAGAGGTATGATCTCATGAACTTCCACTTTCTCTCCAATCTTGATACTATGGATCATGATAGCCCGATCCACAGTTACTTCGGACCGGTTGCTAGTAGGAATGATAGAGCGTTGGATG
Organism: Arachis ipaensis; assembly: GCF_000816755.2. NCBI lineage: Eukaryota > Viridiplantae > Streptophyta > Magnoliopsida > Fabales > Fabaceae > Arachis > Arachis ipaensis. The sequence continues at coordinate 103,305,009 of NC_029788.2, forward strand.
AACTCCAACCATCCTCTAGCCATGGGTTTGAGGTCAGGCCTTCTCAATTGAACCGGCTTGCCTTTTGAGTCCCTCTTCCATTGTGCTCCTTCCACACAAATGTCTGTGAGGACTTGGTCCAACCTTTGATCAAAGTTGACCCTTCTAGTGAAAGGATGAGGATCTCCTTGCATCATTGGCAAGTTGAATGCCAACCTCATGGTTTCCGGACTGAAATTCAAGTATTTTCCTCGAACCATTGTGAGCCAATTCTTTGGGTTCGGGTTCATACTTTGATTATGGTTCTTAGTGATCCATGAATTAGCATAGAACTCTTGAACCATTAAGATTCTGACTTGTTGGATGGGGTTGGTGAGAGCTTCCCAACCTCTTCTCCGAACCTCACGTCGGATCTCCGGATATTCACTCTTTTTGAGCATGAAGGGGACTGATGATCGGATTTTTGTATGGTCTAGAATTCACAAATGAATCTTCGTTGCAAGTATAGTTTCTAAACCAACAAATAATCTTTTCATAGAAAAATTTGTTTGTCACTAAAACAAACCCCTAAATTTATAAACCGAAGTTTTGGAACCTTGGGTCGTTCTCCTTAGGAATTGCAATAAAGTGTCTTGTTATTGGTTATGAGATATTTTGGGGTTTTTGGGATAAGAGACATGAAATGTAAATGGCAATGAAAATAAACTAATAACTAAAAAGGTCTTGGCAAAGGTTTGGTGGTCAAGGATCTCTATCCCTATCACTAACCACAATATGAGAATTGGCAAGGATCAACCCCATTAAGTCATCCTCTAACTAATAAAGGAAAGTCAAATGAGCTATGTCAATCCAAGTCCATAAGTCCTAGTTCTACACCAAATCAATTAGTGAGATCTAGCGTTAATGGCTCCCAATCGTCAATCACTTGGACATTAGTGACTCAAGAGTTCCTAAGTTACCTTCCCAAGCCAAGAGCATAAAATTCTACTCTAAAATCCAACCAAGCATTTTATCAAACACTTGGGAGGCATAAAAGGAAAACATAGTAAAATTACAAAGAAAGTAAATCTACTCTACTCAATTGTAAGGAATTAAACAACAACAAATCAAATCAATAATAAAAGAACATGAAAACATAAATTGCATTAAAGAGAAATAGAAGAACAAAAGTGCATCATGGAATAGCTCTTCTTCATAGTGCATTGGTGGAGGTTGTTGCCATGAGGATTGATCATATGCATATGGCTCCTCCCACCTTTGGTTATCCCATCCTTGATACACATTCTTATTATAGTCCTCATTTCCTACAACATAATTAGAACCAAACTCATAGCCAAAGTGAGAATTCATGCTAACAAGAGAAAAGGAAAATAAAATCAAATAAGAAACAAAGAAAACCAAATCCTAAAACTAGCAAGAGCTAACAAAAGCAAACATATTCACACTATTCACATATATACAATAACCAATAACACAACACCATTGCAATTCCCCGGCAACGGCGCCATTTTGATGATTGGATTTTTTATGGTCTAGAATTCACAAATGAAGTCTCGTTGCAATATAGTTCCTAAACCAATACTAATCCTTTCATACAAAAATTTTGTTTGTCACTAAGACAAACCCCTAAAATTATAAACCGAAGTATTTAAACCCCGGGTCATTCTCCCTAGGAATTGCAATAAAGTGTTCTTGTTATTAGCTATGAAGTATATTTGGGGTTTTTGAGATTTTGAACAAGGAATGTAAATTGCAAAAGAAATAAACTAATAACTAACAAAGCTCTTGGCTAGATATGAGAACTAGAAGTCCTATCCTAGTTATCCTCTTCAATTGTGACCACAAATTGTCCATTGCTACCACTTAGTTAACCTCTAACCATGGAGGAAAGTCAAGTGGATGAATCAACTTGATTCCACAAGTCCTAGCCAACTCCCAAGGGAAAAACTAGCTTTAGTAGTATCCAAATCAATTAGTAACTTCTAATTATCAATCCACAAAGGAATTACATAACTCAAGTGTCACTAATTACTCTACCTAGGCCAAGAGGAACAAAATCTATACTAAAATCCAACCAAGCATTTCATCAAACACTTGGAAGGCATAAAAGGAAAGCATAGTAAATCTACAACAAGAGCAAAATCTAACAACAACTAATTGCAAAGAATTAACAACAACAATTAAAGAAAACAAGATCTAAATGAATTACCTCAAATTACATTAAAGGAAATAGAAGAAGAAAGAATGCATCAACAACAAAGTAAGTAATTACAAGAATGAAATACAAAATTAGAGAGAGGAAGAGTAGAGGAACAAGAAATTGTAAAGGAAAAGTAAATCAAAGCATGAATTAAATCTATATCTAAGAACTAAACCTAATCCTAATTCTAATCCTAGAGCGAAGTGAGAGCTTCTCTCTCTAAAACTAACTAAAACTATTTCTAAAACTAAACTATGACTAATGATAAAAAGTATGTTAATTCCCCTTCAATCATTGGCTTAAATAGCATCAGAAATGAGTTGGATTGGGCCCACAAGGCTTCTAAAATAGCTGGCCACGAGTTGCATTAAGTGAATTGTGTGCACCCATCGGTGCGGACACGTATCGTGCGCATGCGCGTCCCTATGCACGATGCAACTATAGCAAATTTTATATCATTTCGAAGCCCCAGATGTTAGCTTTCCAACGCAACTAAAACCGCATCATTTGGACCTTTGTAGCTCAAGTTATGGTCGATTGAGTGCAAAGAGGTTGGCTTGACAGCTTTTGCGATTCCTTCATTTCTTCATGAGTTCTCTATTTCTACATGCTTTTTCTTCATTTCCTTGATCCAATCTTTGCCTCCTAAATCTAAAATCACTTAACAAACATATCAAGGCATCTAATAGAATCAAGGAAAATTAAATTTAGCTATTTTAAGACCTAGAAAGCATGTTTTTACTCTTAAACACAAATTAGGAGACAATCATGAAAGCATGCTATTTCATTGGATAAATGTGGGTAAAAGGTCATAAAATACCCTAAAGTCAATACAAGATAAACCCTACAAATGGGGTTTATCAGGGACCTCGGGGATCACCCTTTTCTTGGCCACAACTTCATAGAAGTGGTCTTGATGGACCTTTGAGATGAATCTCTCCATCTCCCATGACTCGGAGGTAGAAGCAACTGCCTTTCCTTTCCTCTTTCTAGAGATTTTTCTGGCCTTAGGTGCCATTAATGGTTATGGAAAAACAAAAAGCAAAGCTTTTTCCCACACCAAACTTAAAAGATTTTCTCAACCTCGAGCATTAGAAGAAAGAAAGGAGGAGAAGAAGAAGAAATGGAGGAGATAGAGGGGTGTTTTGAATTCGGCCAAGGGGGGTTTAAGTGTTTATGATGTGTGAAATTGAAGGTGGTAAGGAGGGGTATTTATAGGGTAAGAGAGGGAGGGAATTCGTGTAAGAAAGGGTTGGGTCTGGGAGGGAAATGTTTGAATTTGAATGGTGAGGTAGGTGGGGTTTTATGATGGGTTTTGGGGAATAGTGGATGGATGTGAGTGGTGAAGAGATTATGGAGAAGAGGGTAGGACTTGATAGGTGAATGGCGTTTGGGAAATATGTATTGATGTAATTGGTCAAGGGTATTTGGGGAAGAGTGTTATGGAAACGTGTGAAGAGGAGAGAGAGTGAGTTGGGGTAGGTGGGGATCCTGTGGGGTCTACAGATCCTGAGGTGTCAAGGAATTTTGGTCCCTGCACCTTTCTGGCATTTAAACGCCCCTGGACAGCCCTTTCTGGCATTTAAACGCCAGTCTGCTGCCTTTCCTGGTGTTAAACGCCAGGCTGATGCCCCTTTCTGGCGTTTAACGCAAGCCAGACACCCTTTTTTGGCATTAAACGCCAGTCTGTCTGCCAATTCTGGCGTTTAATGCCCAGAATACTGCCAGACTGGGCATTAAACGCCCATTCTGCTATCCTTACTAGCATTTAAACGCCAGTAAGCCTGTCCTACAGGGTGTGCTATTTTTTATGCTATTTTTTTATTCTGCTTTAATTCTGCAGCTGTTTTTGTGACTCCACATGATCATCAACCTAAAGAAAATATAAACTAACAGTGGAAAATGAAATGAAAAAGTAATTAACTTAGATAAATAAGATTGGGTTGCCTCCCAATAAGCGCTTTTTTAATGTCAATAGCTTGACAGTAAGCTCTTACAGAGCTTCACAGATACTCAGAGCATGATTGTGGCCTCCCAACACCAAACTTAGAGTTTGAATGTGGGGGCTCTGCTTGACTCTGTATGGAGAGAGTTGGATGAAGCTTTTCATGCTTTTTCTCCATGTTTACAGAAGAAGATCCTTAAGCCTTAAACACAAGGTAGTCCTCATCCAATTGAAGGACTAACTCTCCTCTGTCCACATTAATCAAAGCCCTTGCTGTGGCTAGAAAGGGTCTTCCAAGGATAATGGATTCATCCTCATCCTTCCCAGTATCTAGGATTATGAAGTTAGCAGGGATGTAAAGGCCTTCAACCTTCACTAAGACATCCTCTACAAGTCCATAAGCCTGTTTTATTGATTTGTCTGCCATCTCTAGTGAGATTCTTGCAGCTTGTACCTCAAAGATCCCTAGTTTCTCCATTACAGAGAGTGGCATGAGGTTTATACCTGACCCCAGGTCACACAGAGCCTTCTCAAAGGTCATGATGCCTATGGTACAAGGTATTAAGAACCTTCTGGGATCTGGTTTCTTCTGAGGTAATTTTTGCTAAACCAAGGCATTCAGTTCATTGATGAGCAATGGAGGTTCATCCTCCCAAGTCTCATTACCAAATAACTTGGCATTCAACTTCATGATTGCTCTTAGATATCGAGCAACTTGCTCTTCAACAATATCTTCATCCTCTTCAGAGGAAGAATACTCATCAGAGCTCATGAATGGCAACAGTAAGTTCAGTGGAATCTCTATGGTCTCTGTATGAGCCTCAGATTCCTTTGGTTCCTCATTAGAGAACTTCTTAGTGGTCAGTGGACGTCCATTGAGGTCTTCCTCACTGTAAATCACTGCCTCTTCCTCCTCTATAGGTTCGGCCACTTTGGATATATTGATGGCCTTGCACTCTCTTTTTGGATTCTCTTCTGTATTGCTTGGGAGAGTACTATGAGGGATTTCAGTAACTCTTTTACTCAGCTGACCCACTTGTGCCTCCAAATTTATGATGGAGGACCTTGTTTCAGTCATGAAACTGAGAGTGGTCTTAGATAGATCAGAGACTATGGTTGTTAAGTTAGAGAGGCTCTGCTTAGAATTCTCTATCTGTTGCTGAGAAGATGATAGAAAAGGCTTGCTATTGCCAAACCTATTTCTCCCACCATTATTATTATTGAAGCCTTGTTGAGGCTTCTGTTGATCCTTCCATGAGAAATTTGGATGATTTCTCCATAAAGGATTACAGGTGTTTCCATGGGATTCTCCCATGTAATTCACCTCTTCCATTGCAGGATTCTCAAGGTCATAAGCTTCTCCTTTAGAGGAAGCTTCTTTAGTACTGTCGGATGCAGCTTGCATTCCAGTCAGATTTTGAGAAATCATATTGACTTGCTGAGTCAATATTTTATTCTAAGCCAATATGGCATTCAGAGTATCAATCTCAAGAACTCCTTTCTTCTGAGTCATCCCATTATTCATAGGATTTCTTTCAGAAGTATACATGAACTAGTTATTTGCAACCATTTCAATGAGTTCTTGGGCTTCTGCAGGTGTTTTCTTCAGATGAAGAGATCCACCAGCAGAGTGGTCCAATGACATCTTGGACAATTCAGACAGACCATCATAGAATATACCTAAGATGCTCCATTCTGAAAGCATGTCAGAAGGACACCTTCTAATCAATTGCTTGTATTTTTCCCAAGCTTCATAGAGGGACTCACCTTCCTTTTGTCTAAAGGTTTGGACTTCCACTCTAAGCTTGCTCATCTTTTGAGGTGGAAAGAATTTAGCCAAGAAAGCATTGACCAACTTTTTCCAAGAGTTCAGGCTTTCTCTAGATTGTGAGTCCAACCATATCCTAGCTTTGTCTCTTACAGCAAAGGGAAAAAGCATAAGTCTGTAGACCTTGGGATCAACCCCATTAGTCTTAACAGTGTCACAGATTTGCAAGAATTCAGCTAAGAATTGATGAGGATCTTCCAATGGAAGTCCATGAAACTTGCAATTTTACTGCATTAGAGAAACTAATTGAGGCTTAAGCTCAAAGTTGTTTGCTCCAATTGCAGGAATTGAGATGCTTCTTCCATAGAAGTTGGAAGTTGGTGCAGTAAAGTCACCAAGCATCTTCCTTGCATCTCCACCATTGTTCTCAGGTTCGGCTGCCATGTCTGCCTCTTTTTCGAAATTTGCTGTAAGGTCCTCTCCGGAGTGTTGTGCTTTAGCTTCTCTTAGCTTCCTCTTCAGAGTCCTTTCAGGTTCAGGATCAGCTTCAACAAGAATATCTTTATTCCTGTTCCTGCTCATATGAAAAAGAAGAGAACAAAGAGAGAAGAGGAACCCTCTATGTCACAGTATAAAGATTCATTTATGTGTCAGAGGAAAAGAAGAATAGAAGAATGAGGTAGAGAGAATAAGAAGAATTCGAACACAGAGAGAGGGAGAGGGTTCGAATCAGTAGAAGAGAAATGTTAGTAAATAAATAAAATAAATAGAAAGAGATGAGAGAGAGAGTATTCGAATTTTAAGAAGAGGGAAAAGAAAAATATTTTTATTTTTATTTAATTAATTAAGTTAGTTTCGAAAATTTGAAAAGAAATACAAGAAAATTAAAAACTAAAACAACTAGTTAATTAAAAAGATTTTTGAAAAAGTGGTTAGTGATTTTCGAAAATTAGAAGTGGAAAGTAGTTAGGTGGTTTTGAAAAAGATAAGAAATAGTAAACTTTTTAAAATTAAAACAAATAATTCAAGTAGTTAGTTGAAAAAGATTTGAAAATAAATTTTGAAAAGATAAGAAGCTAGAAAAAGATTTTGAAATTAAAATTTTAAAAAGATATGATTGAAATTTATTTTGAAAAAGAATTAAAAAAGAAATTAAAAAGATTTGATTTTTAAAATTAAAGTTGATGACTTGACTAACAAGAAACTAAAAGATATGATTTTAGAATTTAAATATTGAACCTTTTTAAACAAGAAAGTAACAAACTTAAAATTTTTGAGTCAAAACATTAATTGTTAGCAAAGATTTTTGAAAATATGAAATAAAATTAAGAAAAAGATTTTGAAAAATTAGTTTTAAAATTTTCGAAAACATTAAAAGAAAAATGAAAAAGATTTTGAAAAATTTTTAAAATGAAATTCAAAAATCATAAAAAAAATGAAAAAGAATTGATTTTGAAAAAGATTTGAAAAGATAAAGTTTTTAAATTGAAATTTTGACTTGACTAACAAGAAACAACTAAATTTTAAAAATTATTGACCAAGTCAACTCAAAATTTTGAGAATTATGAGAAGAATAAGGAAAAGATTTTTTTTTTTACTTTTGAATTTTTAATGAGGAGAGAGAAAAAAATAACAAAATGAAACAAAACATAAAAATTTAAGATAAAAACAAATAATGCATGCAAGAACACTTTGAATATCAAGATGAACACCAAGAACACTTTGAAGATCATGATGAACATCAAGAATATATTTTTGAAATTTTTTAAGAAAAGAAAGACATGCAAGACATCAAACTTAAGAACTTTTGTACTAGGAATACTAACAATTTGAAAATACATATGAAAAATAAGAAAAGACACAAAACAAGAAAATGTAAAGATCAAACAAAGAAAATCATCAAGAACAACTTGAAGATCATGAAGAACATAATACATGAATTTTCAAAAATTTAAAAAAAATTAAATTAGAAAAATACAGTTGACACTAAACTTAAAATTTGACACAAGACTTAAACAAGAAACACAAAATTTTTTTGGTTTTTATGATTTTATTAAACTTTTTGTAATTTTTTGAAATTATTTTGGAAAAAGAAAATAAAGAAATTCAAAATTTTTAATAAGAATTCCAGGATTCATGTAATGTTAGTCTACAGCTTCGGTCCAAAGGAATTAGACATGGCCAAATGGCCAGCCAAGCTTTAGCACAAAATTATAAATGAGAATCCAAAGGCTCCTCCAATAGCTGCAATGATAAATGGAAGCTTCGGTCCAAAAGAATTAGACATAGCTTAATAGCCAGCCAAGCTTCAACATATCATCATGGAACTCTAAGGTGGAATTCATTCTTAAAATTTTTTAAGAACATTTTTTTCGAAAACTTTTTTTTTTGGAAATATTTTTAAAAACTTTTTGAAAAGAAAATAAAGGTTGAAACAAGAAAGAAGGTTACCTAATCTAAGCAACAAGATGAACCGTCAATTGTCCAAACTCGAACAATCCCCGGCAACGGCGCCAAAAACTTGGTGCACGGAATTGTGATCACACTTTTCACAACTCCGGTACAACTAACCAGCAAGTGCACTGGGTCGTCCAAGTAATAAAACCTTACGCGAGTAAGGGTCGATCCCACGGAGATTGCCGGCTTGAAGCAAGCTATGGTCATCCTGTAAACCTTAGTCAGGCGGATTCAATTGGTTATGAGTTTTGATAATTGAGAGATAAATAAAACGTAAATTAAAATAAAGATACTTATGTAATTCATTGGTGGGAATTTCAGATAAGCGTTTGGAGATGCTTTGTTGCTCCTGAACCTCTGCTTTCCTATTGTCTTCATCCAATCATGCGTGCTCCCTTCCATGGCAAGTTGTATGTTGGTGGATCACCGTTGTCAATGGCTACCATCCGTCCTCTCAGTGAAAATGGTCCAGGAACGGCTTCTGTACGGCTAATCATCTGTCGGATCTCTCGTCTCGGATGAAAAATACCAGGCACAGCTACTGCACGGCTAATCATCTGTCGGTTCTCACTTGTGTTGGAATAGGACCTCTCTATCCTTTTGCACACTGTCACTGCGCCCAACATTCGTAAGTTTGAAGCTCGTTTGTTCTAGCCTTTACCACGAAGGTTCTGATCTCTGTGAGTTTGAATGCTCTATTGTCAGGAGATGCAAGTCAAAGTCACGAACCAGAGGCCTAAGAGATTATACTCCAGCTGTCATCCAATGACTACGTTGAACATCATGTAGACCGTTTGTGGTTGTCAGGCACGCGGATCTTGGCTAAGCGAGTAATGAAGATAGTGGGTGATTGTCACGGGTCACCCCTTCATTCTGACTTAACTAAATTAAGAACAAGAGTATATCTTGGAGAAGAGACATGTGTAAATTGAAAGAGAAACAATAGTACTTTTATTAATTCATGAAGAACAGCAGAGCTCCGCACCTTAATCTATGAGGTGTAGAAACTCCACCGTAGAAAATACATAAGAGAAAAATGTCTTGGCATGGCCGTGTGGCCAACCTCCAAATGTGAAAAATGGAATAAGATGATGATACGAATACAATAGTAAAAAGTGCTATTTATACTAAAGTAGTTACTAAGGATTACAGAAAATAAGTAACTAAGTGCAAATAGTGCAGAAGTCCACTTTCGGGGCCCACTTGGTGTGTACTTGGGATGAGCATTGAGCTTTACACGTGCATAGGCCTTTTCTAGAGTTAAATGCCAGCTTGGATGCCAGTTTGGGCATTTAACTCCAGTTCTGGTGCCAGTTCCGGCGTTTTACGCCAAAAAAGGGGTCTCTGGCTGGCGTTGAACGCCAGTTTGGGACATCAAATCTCGAGCAAAGTATGAACTATTATATATTGCTAGAAAGCCCAAGATGTTAGCTTTCCAGCCCAATTGAGAACGCGCCAATTAGACTTCTATAGCTCTAGAAAAACGCGTTTGAGTGCAGGGAGGTCAGAATCCAGCAGCATCTGCAGTCTTTTCTCAGCCTCTGAATCAGATTTTTGCTCAGGTTCCTCAATTTCAGCCAGAAAATACCTGAATTTATAGAAAAACACACAAACTCATAGTAAAGTCCAGAAATGTGATTTTTGCATAAAAACTAACAAAAATATAATAAAAAGTAACTAAAACATACTAAAAACTACCTAAAAACAATGCCAAAAAGCGTATAAATTATTCGCTCATGACAACACAAAACTTAAATTGTTGCTTGTCCCCAAGCAACAAAAAACAAAATAGGATAAAAAGAAGAGAAAATACAATAAATCTCGAAAATATCAATGAAGATTAGTTTCAATTAGATGAGCGGGACTAGTAGTTTTTTGCTTCTGAACAGTTTTGGCATCTCACTTTATCCTTTGAAGTTCAGAATGATTGGCATCCATAGGAACTCATAATTTTGATAGTGTTATTGATTCTCCTAGTTCAGTATGTTGATTCTTGAACACAGCTACTTTATGAGTCTTGGCCGTGACCCTAAGCATTTTGTTTTACAGTATTACCACCGGATACATAAATGCCACAGACACATAACTGGTGAACCTTTTCAGATTGTGACTCAGCTTTGCTAGAGTCCCCAGTTAGAGGTGCCCAGAGCTCTTAAGCACACTCTTTTTGCTTTGGACCATGATTTTAACTGCTCAGTCTCAAGCTTTTCACTTGACACCTTCACGCCACAAGCACATGGTTAGGGACAGCTTGATTTAGCCGCTTAGGCTAGGATTTTATTCCTTTGGGCCCTCCTATTCATTAATGCTCAAAGCCTTGGATCCTTTTTACCCTTGCCTTTTGGTTTAAATGGTTATTGGCTTTTTCTTCTTGCTTTTTCTTTTTCTTTCTCTTTTTTTCGCCATTTTTTTTTCTTTTTTCGCAAGCTTTGCTTTTCATTGCTTTTTCTTGCTTCAAGAATCAATTTTATGATTTTCCAGATTATTAATAACATTTATCCTTTTTCATTATTCTTTCAAGAGCCAACAATTTTAACATTCACAAACTTCACTATCAAAATTATGCACTGTTCAAGCATTCATTCAGAAAACAAAAAGTATTGCCACCACATCAAAATAATTAAGCTAATTTCAAGATAGAATTCGAAATTCATGTACTTCTTGTTCTTTTGCAATTAAAAACATTTTTCATTTAAGAAAGGTGAAGGATTCATAGGACATTCATAGCTTTAAGACATAGACACTAGACACTAATGATCATGTAATAAAGACATAAACATAGACAAAACATAAAGCATAGAATTCGAAAAAAACAGAAAAATAAGAACAATGAAATTAAAGAACGGGTCCACCTTAGTGATGGCGGCTAGTTCTTCCTCTTGAAGATCTTATTGAGTGCTTGAGCTCCTCTATGTCTCTTCCTTGCCTTTGTTGCTCCTCTCTCATGGCCTTTTGGTCCTCTCTGATTTCATTGAGGATAATGGAGTGCTCTTGGTGCTCAATCCTTAATTGCCCCATGTTAGAACTCAAATCTCCTAAGGAGGTGATGAGTTGCTCCCAATAGTTGTGTGGAAGAAAATGCATCCCTTGAGGCATCTCAGGGATTTCTTGATGAGGAACTTACTCATGCTCTTGTTGAGGTCCATGAGTGGGCTCTCTTGTTTGCTCCATCCTCTTTCTAGTGATGGGCTTTTGAGATGAATCTCTCCATCTCTCATGACTCAGAGTTGGAAGCAACTGCCTTCCCTTTCCTCTTTCTAGAGGTTTCTCCGGCCTTAGGTGCCATTAATGGTTATGGAAAAACAAAAAGCAGAGCTTTTTTCCACACCAAACTTAAAAGGTTTGCTCGTCCTCGAGCAAAAGAAGAAAGAAAGGAATAGAGGAAGAAGAGATGAAGGAGATGGAGGTGTGTGAATGGTTCGGCCAAGGGGTTTTAGGTGGTTAGGATGTGTGAAAATGGACGAGTGATGAGGGGCTTATATAGGATTGGAGTGGAGAGGGAATTCGTGTAATAGGGGTTGGGTTTGGGAGGGAGATGGTTTGAATTTGAATGGGTGGGGGTAGGTGGGTTGTATGATGGTTTTGGAAGAGAAATGGGGGTGATTGGTGGAGGTTATTTTGGGGAAGAGTGTTATGGAAAGGTGTGAAAAAGAGAGAAAAAGAGGTGGGGTAGGTGGGGATCCTGTGGGTCCACAGATCCTGAGGTGTCAAGGAATTCTGCTCCCTGCACCTTTCTGGCGTTTAAACGCCCTCTGTATGCCATTTCTGGCATTTAACACCAACTCTGCTACCTTTTCTGGCGTTAAGCGCCAATCTGTCTGCCATTCCTAGCGTTTAACGCCAGCCAGACACCAGACACCCTTTTCTGGCGTTAAACGCCAGTCTGCCTGCCATTTCTAGCGTTTAACACCCACAATGCTGCCAGACTGGGCGTTAAATGCCCATTCTGCTATCCTTACTGGCGTTTAAACGCTAGTAAGCCTGTCCTCCAGGGTGTGCTGTTTTTGATTTTGCTTTAATTTTACAGCTATTTTTATGACTCCACATGATCATCAACCTAAAGAAAACATAAAATAATAATGGAAAATAAATGTCTATGAAATTAAATATAATTAAATAACATTGGGTTGCCTCCCAATAAGCGCTTCTTTAACGTCAATAGCTTGACAGTGACCTCTTAGAGAGCTTCACATACATTCAGAGCATGATGGTGGCCTCCCAACACCAAACTTAGAAGTTGAGTGTGGGGGCTCTGTTTGACTTTGTATTGAGAGAAGGTTTTCATGTTTCTTCTCCATGGTTACAGAAGAAGATCCTTGAGCCTTAAACACAAGGTAGTCCTCATTCAATTGAAAGACTAACTCTCCTCTGTCCACATCAATCACAGCTCTTGCTGTGGCTAGGAAGGATCTTCCAAGGATGATGGATTCATCCTCATCCTTCCCAGTGTCTAGGAGTATGAAATCAGCAGGGATGTACAGGCCTTCAACCTTCACTAAGAGATCCTCTACATGTTCATAAGCCTGTTTCATTGATCTGTCTGCCATCTCTAGTGAGATTCTTGCAGCTTGTACCTCAAAGATCCCCAGTTTCTCTATTACAGAGAGTGGCATGAGGTTTATTCCTGATCCCAGGTCACACAAAGCCTTCTCAAAGGTCATGGTGCCTATGGTACATGGTATTAAGAACTTTCCGGGATCCAGTTTCTTCTGAGGTAATTTTAGTTCATTGATGAGCAATGGAGGTTCATTCTCCCAAGTCTCATTACCAAATAACTTGGCGTTCAGCTTCATGATTGCTCCTAGACACTGAGCAACTTGCTCTTCAACAATATCTTTATCCTCTTCAGAGGAAGAATACTCATTAGAGCTCATGAATGGCAACAGTAAGTTCAGTGGAATCTTTAAGGTCTCTGTATGAGCCTCAGATTCTTTTGGTTCCTCATTAGGGAACTCCTTAGGGGTTAGTGGAAGTCTATTGAGGTCTTCCTCACTGGAAATCACTACCTCTTCCTCCTCTATAGGTTCGGCCATGTTGGTTATATTTATGGCCTTGCACTCTCTCTTTGGATTCTCTTCTGTATTGCTTGGGAGAGTACTAGGAGGGATTTCAGTAACTCTTTTACTTAGTTGACCCACTTGTGCCTCCAAATTTCTAATGGAGGACCTTATTTCAGTCATGAAACTGAGAGTGGTCTTAGATAGATCAGAGACTATGGTTGCTAAGTCAGAGAGGCTCTGCTTAGAATTCTCTGTCTGTTGTTCAGAAGATGATGGAAAAGGCTTGCTATTGCCAAACCTATTTCTTCCACCATTATTATTATTGAAGCCTTGTTGAGGCTTCTGTTAATCCTTCCATGAGAAATTTGGATGATTCCTCCATGAAGGATTGTAAGTATTTCCATAGGATTCTTCCATGTAATTCACCTCTTCCATTGCAGGATTCTCAGGGTCATAAGCTTCCCCTTCAGAGGAGGCTTTTTTAGTACTGCCGGATGCAGCTTGCAATCCAGTCAGATTCTGAGAAATCATATTGACTTGCTGAGTCAATATTTTGTTCTGAGCCAATATGGCATTCAGAGTATAAATCTCAAGAACTCCTTTCTTTTGATTCATCCCATTATTCACAGGATTTCTTTCAGAAGTGTACATGAACTGGTTATTTGCAACCATTTCAATGAGTTCCTGGGCTTCTGCAGGTGTTTTCTTCAGATGAAGAGATCCACCAGCAGAGTGATCCAACAACATCTGCAGTCCTTTCTCAGCCTCTGAATCAGATTTTTGCTCAGGTCCCTCAATTTCAGCCAAAAAATACCTGAAATTACAGAAAAATACACAAACTCATAGTAAAGTCCAGAAATGTAATTTTTGCATAAAAACTAATAAAAATATAATAAAAAGTACTAAAACATACTAAAAACTATGTAAAAACAATGCCAAAAAGGGTATAAATTATCCGCTCATCAGTACGCGTGGACATGCTTGCTAGCTCCTTACACGTACGCATAGGACCAATCGCGTACGCATCGTCAAAATTTCCATGCCCACGCATACGCATAGACGTACGTTTTTTTTAAAAAAAAAAATCAGATTCAGTAGCAAAGCTGCAGAATTGAAAGAAAGAAAACAGTTTTTGGTTATAATCTTCCAACACCCATAACTTCTTCGATTTAAAATATTTTTCACCCATTCTTCGAATGGCATAAATTTCATGAATCCAATTTTCACTTTAAAACAAGTTGGAAGCAAATTGAGGGTCCCGGAAGCCAAGTTATGCCTCGCCGAAGTTCGGCCAAAAACTAACTTTTGCAAACTTTCAAAACCTCATTTTCAACCAAAACAAATCCTATGCCATTAATCAGCAAACCTGCAGTTTCCAACACAATATGTCCTTTTTCGTTAACACATCAACTACCATAACAATTATGTCTCATGCCAACAATAATACCCATACATTTCCCCAAAATCCATCATTCAAAACTATAAGTCACAACTTCTAAATTTATTTGCTTATATCCTCAAATCATTATAACAACAATCCATCAATATCACCAACCAACCAACAAGCACCAAACCACAATAATTCATCGTATCACCAATTATCCAACAAGCACCAAACGAAACATGTTCATTAACAAGATACTAAACATTAAATATACACCTGCATTTCAACTTATCATATGGTCATCTAGCCTAAGTTTTCATAGAACATTATATATTAAATGCAAGAAACCTAAATCATACCTTGACCACTTTTCTACGTATTATCCAAGACAATTTACTAAAATAAACACAGCCCTCAAAAGTCCAATAAAACAGCTTCCTCCAAGTTTCGATGTTCACAATTTTAAGCTCCAATTATTTATTCACAACCTAATACACGTTTATAACATATATATACCCAATTTAATACCCGAAACATAAATTTAGTAAATTAAATAGAATTTATGGAATCCTTACCTTACCCAAGCTTATAAGCAAGAGTGAACATTCTCCTCAAGCTAATTGGATCCTAAAACATCAAAAAGCAAAGAAATTCAACATCTTTATTCAATTTTCGAAAATTTGGAGGAAGAGGAGGCTAAGAGTGAATAAGCAAGTTACCAATAAAATTGTTCCGGTAGAAACGTAGAGCTCGAGACGGTGGTCGCGTGGCCGTAAATGGTGCGGCAATCAGAACTCGGACGGAGGAGATACGGTGATTTGAATTTGGAACGAAGGTTCGGAAGTGTTTTTCGTTCTTCCCCTTCCAGGCTTGCTGCAACGTGAAAATGGAAGGAAGGGGGAGAGTTTGGGTTCATTTAATTTCCTTTTGGGCTGGTTTGGGCCCACGGGTCCGATTCGGACCCGGTTCAACCGATTCGGTTCGTTCGGTCCAATCTTGGGCCGAATTCTTCGAAATTAGTGTCAAAATTTTCGTTTTGATGAGCGCTATCTAAATTTAATATAATATTAATATTTTTAATTTTCTTTATTAGAACTTAATTTATTGGCTAATTACTTACTAATTTAACTCAACCGATTCGGCCCGTTCGGTCCAATCTTGGGCCGAATTCTTCAAAATTAGTGTCAAAATTCTCGTTTTGATGAGCTCTATCTAAATTTAATATAATATTCACATTTCTAATTTTCTTTATTAGAAATTAATTTATTGACTAATTACTTACTAATTTAACGGAGTTTACGACAATACTTTTAGAAAAATAAACATAATTAAACGATCTTAAAAATATATAATAATTTTTAAAATAACAAAAAAATGTACAATTATCTAAAATATAACATTTGTGTAGCAACTGAAATTTAATTGTCAATATAAAAGTTATATATAATCTATCTACTTAATATACTAAAACTGAGTTTTTCCCCAACTAATAGAAGTGAGGTGTCGATTCCTCATGAATCCATTTTCCCGCCAAAATGAATGCACTATTTTCTCTTCTAAGTTTATTTTATAAAAATATCTTTATTATAATTATACTATAATTAT
>NC_029788.2:103321647-103337264 GCF_000816755.2 Arachis ipaensis
TATAGTAACTGAAATTTAATTACTAATATGAAAGTAATATATAATATCATTTCGTAATCAAATAAGTGCTTAATTAAAAAATTTAATATTTATTATACAATAATATGTCAAAATATATTAAAGTTTGAATTTAACCATAGCAAGCACTCAAGTTTAAATTTTCATAAATTAATTTATTTTGTTAAAGTGAATTGCGCAATAAAAAAATTCATAAAAAAATTCATATAGTAAAGTAGAAAATAATCTATTTATAAATACAAAATTTAAAAAAAATATTCTTAAAATTTGAATATGCAAATAAAAAAATAAATTATAACTTACAAAATTATCTCTAGAATTTATTACATAAATAGTAAAACTGTAAAAGTCATGTATCTATATAAATTAAATTATATTAAATTATAAGATATCTAGGTATTTAATCAACCTAAAATAATTAGTTGTAACTAATTTGATTTAATAATTTAAAAAAATTGAATAACACGTTTTAGAAATATGCAAATCCAAATAATCTAGATTGAAGATAAAAAAAATATAATCAAATTATATAATACAACATAATATTCCTAAAAAATTTTTATAGCAGATCTAATGCCAAGATATTTATCATCATCTGTGGTATAATCTAATTTCACAATTATTTAAACTTTTTTTTTATGAAAAAAATCGTATTATTTATGTTAAAAAATATTTATTCACTATTATAATTTAAATAGAATATAAAATAGATATTAAACCAATTTCTTTTAATAATTACTATCAGTCACAAATTAAACAGAACAGCATATAATAATATAGAAACAATCAAATTCAAAAAAGTCATAAAACACCTATCATGCCCTACTACGATCGTTAGCATTGAAGAAATTTTAACAATTTATTCTTTTATTAGCTATCTTCTTATTTACTCTGCACTTCATCTACCAATATGACAAAGACCAAACCCATGCTTATTAAGCCTTTTAAAATTCTATATATTTTTGTCAAACACAATATTATTATGCGTTGTCCATATACACCAAAGAACTAAAAATAATAAAATCATTTATCTTTTTTCTCATAGAAACTATTAAATGGAAGAACCGTTGGTAAAAAGATAAGGTTCTCTTATAATATATATAACTTTTTATGATGATAAAATAAAAATAAAAGACATAAAATAATATTGTGTATATTTAAATTCATTTTAATTTTTTTAATAACTAGGTTTATCATAACATACCTGATAAACAATGACTGTTAGTACGGATTGGTTATATTTTGAGCATAATATATTTCGTACGAAACAATATTAGTCTTAATTTATATATTTATTATTGGGTATTAAAAATAAAAACTATTTGTATTGTTAGCATTTTTCTAACCTTCCTCGATTTCAACCGTGATTAGGCCTAAAAGCTCACCCACCTCGTTGGAAATAAATGTAATCTAATCAGTTTTCATCTGATAGTGCTATATATTGGCATAACCATAGGAGAATTAACTTTAGCGAGTTAACAATACAGTGTTTAGTTATCACATGAGTATTTTTGTACATAGAATTATCAATCAATTATGCATGACTTCTAATAAAAATAATATATTCAACATAGATATTGTTTGTTAGGTAAAAGACAACAGATTGATCAAGAAAATTAATTACAATGGGTATATTTATTTTAGCAAATATTCTTCTATCTAATACTATAAAAAAAATATTATGACCATCCTGAATTACTACAAGTTCAACTTCCATCGACATTGATAGAATGACTAAATTGAGACATTTTCAGGCTATAGTACTCTTCAAACAAACAATTAATGAAATACTCATTCATTTCTTTTCATTTTAAGTACATTTATACATAAAAAAAATTATACATAAAGAAAAAAAAAGACCATGATTATTATCTAACAAAATTAATTTGTATTTATTGCATNNNAACAAAATATTAAGAGAAATAAATTAAAAAATACTATCAAATAAAATTGATATAAATTATATGATATTTAAATATATAATTAAATTAATTAGTTGATATAGTTAATTTATTGTAATAAATTGTATTTAACGAGTTAAAAGAAATAAATCGCTAAACACTCTTAGAAGCATGCTACGTCAGCTTCATCATTAAGTGCAAAAATTTGATTTTTATATAATAGAATAATAATAAATAGAACAAATGAGAATATGATATGTGACATATTTTAATCATAAAATTGATAATATATAATTGATTTTTTATGAATCTTTACTGCTTGTTCGTTGTTAATTTTTACGTTATTACTTAATAATTTTCGCTTATAAAACTATCAACTACCTAATATTATGGTTTAGTTAATAAGAATAACGACGTTAATATTTTTTTCTACGTCTTGTTATTATTTATAATTAGAAAAGAGCCATAAATAAATTTATTTTCTTAATTAATGTTAATTTTGTTGTGAAATTTTATATCACCTTTAAAATTTTAGCGTAATTGAGTCTAATTCCTACATTTTGAAATGAATTTATTCGAGAAAATTAAAATATAAATCACATTATTATTACAAAATTATTTTATTAACATAATTAATGGTGCTTACTTGAACAATTAAATTTGGCTTCTAATAATATTAAAGTCAACATATTTTATTGTCTTGTGCGATGCCTTTAAAGAATTCACAAGACTAACATAAAAATTTAACAATTGAGAAATAAAATTCATTACAATGGGTATATTCATTTTAATAAATATTCTTCTATCCAATACTATAAAAAATATACTGACCACCTTGAATTACTACAGGTTTAACTTCTACCGACAGTAGTAGAATGCCTAAATTGAGATATTTTCGGATTATAATATTGGTCAAATAAACAATCAATGAAACACCTTATCATTTTGAGTATATTTATACATAAAAGAAATTATACATAAAGAAAAAAAAAAAAGAAGAGTTGAAATAGAAAGAACGATAAAAATGATAGATTCTTATAATTTTATGTAGTCATCTATATATAGTAGACCAAAAGACTATAATTATCTAACAAAATTAATTTGTATTTATTGAATTCAATTTGAATAATAAAAAAATTATTTTATTTTAGTTTAATCCTTAATTCACATTATTTGAATTTGGCTTATTATATATGATTTGATTTGATTTAATTATTAGTTAAAAATATTCAATTAAATGTTATTTTTTTGAACCCTTGTGATCGGTTTTTGTAAGAATGTTTATTACTATGCAATATGAAATATGTGGAAATGATTTATGGTGCTTATTGTTTTGTTGTGATAACTGCAGCAAGAATGTACAATAATGTTGGACCGCAACCCGGATTCCCGGAATACCGCAGCCTCCGGCGAGTTCGCAACCTAATCCTTTTGGGAGTGCATTCAATGTTGCCGGCTCAAGACTCATACGAGGTGGATTGGGTGCTTATGGAGGGAGAATATTAGGATCAAGTTTTGAGTATATCCATAGCAATGTAAGTCTCATTCTTCTACCATTGTTCTTTGCAATGAATTTATTCTACTAGATGCTTGTGGACATGATTTCAACATTATGATGGGAAGAAATAGCGGCGGTTGATCTATGCAGTGTGATTAATTTGGTAAAACTTTTTAAAAATGTACTTGTGTTTTTTAAGAGTTTAACATCTTTATTTTGTATTTGATAAATAAAAAAGACCATATGTTTGTATTTACATCTTTTAAAAGATCGGAGTACTTTTAAAAATACTTAGACTTGGTTTGATAAAACTTTTTGAAGAAATATTTGTGTTTTTTTAAAAGCTCAAGTTCCTCATTTTATGTTTGGTAAATTAAAAAGATCATGTGCTTATACTTACAGCTTTTAAAAGATTGGGGTACTTTTGAAAGCATTTAAGATAGAGCTTTTCAAAGTTGGCTTGTGCTTTTCAAAATTTAAAAGTCTAATATAACCTTATATGTTAATTAATTTTCAAATTTAATACTTACATTTATATCTATTATAGTATTTTTAAATTTTAAAAGCTATTTTATCAAAGCAATTAATATTGCTTGTATTTATTAAAAGCTATTTTTTATTTGATTTACCAAACATAAATGTTACAATTTTTAAAAAGTCATTTTTTAAAAGTTAATTTTTATAAGCTACTTTTAAAAAGTAAAAGTTTTACTAAACTAAGCTTTAATATGAAGTTTTTCAAAGTTAGCTTGTGCTTTTCAGAATTTAAAAGTCTAATATAACCTCATATATTAACTCATTTTCAAATTTAACGTTTAAATTTATGTTAGTATTTTTAAATTTTAAAAATTATTTTACCAAACGTAATTGTTGTTGCTTGTGTTTATTAAAAGCCATTTTTAATTTGATTACCAAACATAAATGCTACACTTTTTAAAAAGCTATCTCTTAAAAACTAATTTTTATAAGTTATTTTAAAAAGTAAAAACTTTACTAAACTAAGTCTACATGTAGTTAAACATGATGTTGAAGCTTATTCATTTGATTATGTATCATCTCTAAGTGGTTGATCTAATGTCTGCAGTGCTTATCTGTTGATTTTTAGAGTCGATGTGTAATTGGCACTTTAGTGTGTAGACTGTAGAGTTCTCAGTTTAATTTCATACTTTCATGAAAGTTTGAGATTCTTTTTATTTGCTTTTACAATCTATTTCATGTGTCTTATGTTCTCACTTTCAGTTATGAAGGATAAACCAAAAATAAATAAATAATTAGCATTATATACCTTGATTTTCTAGCTCTGCTTACTTTAAGTATAGATATTCTCTAAAGATGTGGATTCAATGTTTATGTATTTTGATTAATCTTCATTTTTAAATGGCAGATAAGTCGATAATTTTCTGACCCTCAATACTACTTTCAAGTTAATGACCATTATGTCAAGAACAAATTGAAGGTAGTTTTGTTTCCATTCCTGCATCGGGTACTGTCACTCCCTCCTGCATCTTTCCTTGGGTTTCCATTTTATTATCCTATTTCATGTACTTGTTGGTTATATTGTTGTTTTCTTTTCCTTCTTCAGGGTCATTGGACTAGAATTACTGAACCAGTTGGTGGCAGGCTGTTTATGACATAAACGCACTAGATCTATATATTCCATTAATGGCATTTGGTACCTATGTTGTTCTCGCGGGCCTCTCATTGGTTCTTCGTGGAAAGTACGTGAATCTTCTCTTCCTTGCTTTCATTTTCATGCTCTATTAGTATCAAGTTTGGGTTAACGATGATGCTATATTACCTGATTGTGTAAAATATCATGTCTTTTATATTGCAATTATTTTCTCTATGTTGCATAATAAATAGTACTCCTGGAAAGAAAATTGCAAGCATAGCTTAAACTTTCGTGGTTATGCTATGACAGCAGTTCCAGAGATTGCATTTTCAGAACCAATTTTACCAAAATAGCAGCTAATGCCTAATGTGCTATTGTAGACAGGGATAATTTTAAATGATCAATCTACTTCCCTCCTTTAGGCTTTAATGTCTCAACCATGTATTATGAATTTAATTGCTCTATTTTAAAGTGTTGGTAAATGATTATGTGAAAAGGATCTGTGTGTTGTGGTGTATAATGTGGCGGGGAAGGAAGTACAATACCTCTTATGTGGTGGTGCAATGAAACAGATGATGCTCTAAGTTATATTGAAAGTGCTTAACATAGAAATTTTCTTCATTGCAAGTAACTTCGGTATATCAGTGTATAATGTGTTGTAGTTTCCAGGTGTCATGACTTTTTTTTCCTTCTTCCAGTTATGTTTGAAGTACTACAATTGTTTTTCTCCAGAGTCGAAAATGTATTAATATGTTTCCGTCTAACATTCTGTAAGAACTTAATTGGAAGCATTAGAAGTCTTGAGCTTCTTAGATGTTACAGAGATTGTGAATTCTATTTTCATGATTTTTATTTAGATTTTTTTCACGATTGTGTTTTGATTTGTTACACTGAGAATTTAGTTTAGTCTGTATAACTCAGTTTTGTTCACTCTCTAGCTTCTCTCCTTGTTTTCTCAAAGTTTCTTAATGGTACTGTATAATATTTATGTCCAGGTTTAGTCCAGAAGCCTTGAACTTGTTATTCATCAAGGGATTGCTTGGTTGGTTTATGCAAGCTTCACTGCTAAAAGTAACATTACTTTCGTTGGGCAGTGGGGAAGCGCCACTGCTAGACATTATAGCATATGCTGGTTATACTTTCACCGGTATATGTTTGGCCGTTCTTGGAAGAATAATATTGGGTTACTCTTACTACTTTTTGATGCCATGGACCTGCTTATGCATGGGAGTATTCTTGGTGAAAACAATGAAGAGAGTCTTTTTCGCAGAGGTGAGGAGTTATGATTCAAGCAGACACCACTATCTCTTGCTGTTTATTGCTTTGGTCCAGTGTCGATTGTTTACATGGCTTGGCAACATAACAATCAACTGGCTTTTGTAGTGGGAATAGATTCACTGTACTTAAAAGCAATTCTTAGTGATAATATTCTTTGGTTGTTGATGCTGAAGAATTATAATATATGGGCTTTTTTTTTTGTTTCCCCATTGTTTGTTTTGGTTGGGGATTAAACCTTAACAGAAATGCATAATTACAAGCCTTCTCTTCTCCACATTTATGCTTTTTCTTTTTGGTACATATCAATAGAAAGTTGAAACATCATTCTTTTATAAAATTATTATGTATGCCATTGTGAAAACACTATGAAGTTTGATTTTGTAGTTGTAAACCTTGTTCACTTTTCATCTAATCAGCCAATATCATACATTGTTCTGTTCTGTTTGGCTTAGAGCTTTCCATGTGTCTAAGCAACTTTACCATAAAAAACAGCAAAAGGTGCAATGTGATTGTTAGTTTGTGAACAGAAGTAAAGAGAGAGATACGACAAAAAAATGAGTATGGTGGTTATATATGTTTATTATTGGGTAAATACCCTATCCGGTCTTTGATTTTTTTTCCGTGAGACATAGCATACTTTAATCATTCTTAAACTTCAACCAGGCTCTCACCTATTAAGGAAACTATTGGATGACAAAAGGTTGTCGCTGTCGTGTCAGGTAACAGTGCCACATGTCACCTCTAAATGATTGCAAGGACTAAAAATCCCAATCCTACCCCATTTTTCTTCTTCTTCCTTCTTTCTTCTTCCTTTCTTCTTGTCCATCTCGTCACTTGTTCAGTTCACTGGTAAGCAGTAGAGAACAAAGAGAGAAACGATGCCGTGCCTCAACATCTCTACCAATGTCTTCCTCAACGGCGTCGACACCTCTTCCATCTTCTTCGAAGCCACCTCCATCGTCGCCAATCTCATCGGAAAATTTGAAGCCATTAGCTTCTTCTTCTTCATTTACAATTTCTACATTTTTTTTATTATTGAACAAATAGAAGTTTGAATTTTTATGCGTGTGATGTGATATATTACATAGATGGTTCCTAAATTTTACGTGCTTAAAATTTCTATGAATTATTAGGTATTTTAGATTTACCTTTTCTGATGATGGCGGTAGAAGATTTTGAATGGTGATCCTTGAAGTGAATGGAAAATGAGGTTTAGTAGTTGTAAAAGGGGTGGCAGTGAAATCCGCCATTAATAAAGGAATAGAAGTTCAACGGTGTTCGCCATTAATAAAGGAATGGAAGCTTAATGTTGTTTGTGTGAAAAAAATTGGAAATGAGTGAGTGAAAGAAGGAAGACTTTGAAGAAAATAAACAAAGGGGTGCATTATCCAGGAAGAAATAAAGCCACAAAGTTGGAGTTTTGAAAAAGATGAGGAGGAGGAGGAGAAGAAGGAAGAAAAAGGGATAGAGAGGGAGTTTTTAGTCCCTGCAACTATTTGGAGGTGACACGTGGCACTATTACCTGATACGTCAGCGGCAACCTTTTGTCATTTAGTAGCAGGGTCGATTTGTCCATTTTTTTTAGTGGGTGAGGCCTGATTAAGGTTTAAGAATAATTAAGATACGTTACGTCTCATGAAAAAAATCGGATAGGATATTTACCCTTTATTATTTGTATTTCTAGTTCTGTATAAAATATTCGTTTTTTTTAGACTTTTAGTATTTTATATATGTTCATTTATTAAGTTAAAAAAAAAAGCCAAATACAACTCAAAATAGCAAGACATAAGCTATGGGGGTCTCCAATAGAGACTAATCCTCATCCTTGTTATTTATTGGTAATATAAAAGTGATTTTATAGTGATGATAATGAAATATCTTACGATGAGGGTTAGTAGAAGATGATTAATTTAGAGTGTTGAAATCAAAAGCTTTGGAAGTGAAAAACTATAGTGGACAATGGCATTGATTTGAATTTTGAGAGAAACTCAGACATAGTAGGCAATGGGTAAAGGAAGGAAGACATAGAGGATAATGACATTTAACTCCATATTAAGGGTATTTATGAATCCGATCATATCCGCAAATTTGTGGTATTTATCTGTATCCAATTCGTACTCTTATCGGATCGGATCATGGATATCTCATCAATATATTCAATATCTGTGTATTTGATCCGTATATTCGCAGATCCGCACTAAATAATAAATAAATAATGAGATAAATACTGAATCGGTACCCAAAATATTCTGGTGCTGATCAAATGGTATCTGACTTTTATTATTGACAAAATGGTATTTGCTTGATTTAAAATTTGACAAGCGGTCCTCGTATTCGTTGGAGCACATCTCCGGTGAGAATGATATTGAGCTGGCCACCATTTTTGTTGATGTAACAACCTACTTATAATTACCAATTAAATCAATTCATAGGTGAAAAATCCCTAATTCACACTAACATTACCCTGAACCCTAAATTGGCACTTTCTAACTTGTTTTGCCCAAATTTTGCATATTGAAACATGAATTCATCTATAGTTCGTGGAAAATCTGATATGGGGAGAAACAACCCATCAATAGAAGTTTTTGGAGTGGATGGTATGTCAGAGCTTGTGAGCAAAACTTACGAGAGAACGTGCTTTTGTCGCCTTCCAGCAGTTCCGTTGAAGTCGAAGAGAACTAGCAACCCTGATAGATTGTTTTTGCAATGCCCTATATGAAAGATAAAAATTGAACTTTTGTGCATATGAAGGGAAGACATAGTATTGTGTCTACTTATTTTGTTTTCTCTTCTTATTTCACTTTGGTGCTCTTTCTTTATCTAATCTATGAATTTGTTGTGTCTTGGTAGAACAAATAAATTTTGTTAGAATATAATTAGGATCAATTAACATTATTTAGCATATCTGAATATTTATTATAGGATATTACATCTTTATTATTACGATTCGCTTAGCACCTATAAATACCCTTTTATATTGTATCGTTCCAGACAACTTGAATACACTCAATAATACACAAATCCTTTCTCCAGTCTAGTCTCTTGTTTCTAACATGGTATCAGAACCATGGTATCCTCCTTGAGGAGGATAAGTTATTTTTCTTCGGTTGAAATTACCGTATTTTTCATATTTTTCTTCCGTGCCATTTTTTTCCCTTCCTTTTTGTCACTTCTTTGATGTTTTTTCACCTCACCGAATAGCCTATTCTCTCAGTCTTGTGTCTTTCTGAGTTGAATGATCAAACACCAATGTCATCCGCTATTTTCCTATTCTCATGAAGAAATCATATAGTTTTTGCTCTCTTTGCAGTTCTGTCTGCTTTCCTCGTGGCAGTTCTGTCTACGTTCTCTTGTGGTAGTTTCGTCTGTGTTTCCTTGTGGCAGTTTCGTCTGCTTCCTTTCGGCAGTTCCGTCTGCGCTTCCTTTCGGTAGTTTCGTGTGCGCTTCTTTCAGACAGCGGCAGTTCCATCTGCGCTTCTTTCCTACAGTTTCATCTGCGCTTTCTTCAAACAGCGGCAGTTCCATCTACGCTTCTTTCAAACAAGCGGCAGTTTCATCTGCGCTTTCTTCCGGCAGTTCCGTCTGCATCCGTTCTATCAGTTTATACATTTTCTTTTCTCTTTATGTCGTTGTTTTCAATAAGTTTCAAACTCAAATTGTCACTTGAGTTTGAGGGGGATGTTAGAATATAATTAGGATTAATTGGGATCAATTAGCATTATTTAGCATATCTGAATATTTATTATAGGATATTACGTCTTTATTATTACGATTCTCTTAGCACCTATAAATACCTTTTATATTGTATCATTTCAGACAACTTAAATACACTCAATAATACACAAATCCTTTCTCTAGTCTAGTCTCTTGTTTCTAACAAATTTGTTGCAAATATTTTCAATGGTTAGATGATATGCAAGAACATTGTTTGGATGAAGAAGGATCTTTCGAAAATAGTAAGGTGGGTAATGCAGATGTGAAGAAAAAAAGAAAAAATCAGGGGCAAGTGTGTTAATGGTGTGGAGATTGATAGAATGGTAATAGTGTTGTCTGTGATGAGTGAATTGAATGAACACTGTAGGAGGGTTGAGTTACTTCTCAGTTTTATTTGTCTATTAATTGAATTAAGTGTGGTTATGAATCTATTTTATTTGGCTAAGTAATAAGTAAATGGTTTAGTGGATATGTATTATACACAGTGAATGAATGTAATTGAGATACAGAACAATTAATGATAAATAAATGATGTTCTTTTGGGAGTGTGAATGATTTGTTGTTTTTGTGATTGCTACAAACTAAAGAAATGAATTATAATCCAAGTATTAAAACTATGCAAAATAGCAAACAATGTTGTATCCATATTAATTTTAATAGACAAAAAATTTAACTAGTAAAAAAGTTGCAGATACCCTATTTATTAAGATATTTAAAGAGCTAATATTCAATTAAGTCAAAATATCAAACACATCACTAACACAAATGTTCAAATGAAGACCTAAAATCTAAAAAATTAAATATACCACCAAGGTAAATGTTCAATTGAAGACCTAAAATTTAAAAAAGGACACAAAACATCAAAATTCATACTACTAATCCGAACTCAAAGTACATTACTTAACAAAATACTACTAAGTTGCCAACGAACTATAATTCAAATGGCATAGTCTCCCTATACTCATCTAAAAAGTCGCAGATTCAAGTCTTCTTATCTTCGGTGTGGACCTGCTTGTTTCTTCCTCCTCAAAAATAGAGTAGACATAAACCCATGAACATGTTCTAAGTGGCTTGGCTTACTGCTGTTATAGTTTCCTAATCACATTTGGTGGCCTAAATGGAGTTAAAACTTGGGCTTGAGAATTAGGCCTAATCGGTAGACTAACTAGTGAACTTGTTGGTGGTGCTGCAGTGGTTGTCATTCTTTTCCTAGAGCTGTTTCTTCTTTTTCTAAAAATTGAATTTTTTCTTACAAAAGTTGGTCTTTCCCTCTTTATAGTTGTTGGTGCTAAAGGCATTATGCTAAATTAGAATGATACTGCTGAAGTATTTACATCTGGTACTAAGTTTGTTGTTGCTAGTGTAGGGCCTGTATTAGGTGATACTACAGTAGTTACAATATTTTTATGGTTAACAACACTCTAAACTATACAACTATAAGTGATCAACTAGTTAAGGTAAGTTCAAATTTAATAGATATTATTGCAAACAAAAAAAGTTTATAGATATTCTTAAATGCCTCTTTTTAATCTTTTTAACACCTTTTTATAGAGCTACTATAATTTCGATCTCATCATTATTCCTATTTATTTCATTTCTAACGTCATGTATTGTAAAAAATAAATTAGTTCATATATTTCGATGTCATATTTATTATTTATTAAATAATTTAATATTTATTACAATCAAATTAAATAATTAACAATTAATTAAATTAATTGATATAATTAATTATAATAAATTAATTTATATAAAAACTTGTCTGCGAAGAAAAGATTTCAAATTGCACATCTAAGCGCAGATTAAGTAGTCAACGCTGAACAGTTAGTATAATGTGTCTATTTCTATTTAGTTAATTTTAATTCGAATACGTCAAATTGCGTGGAGTGCGTGAGCCTATAAATTCGGATCAAACCATATTTTTAGGGCAATAAATTATTTTTATTACAGAATGAGGTATGTCTGTCGTTTTATGCCCATCTCTGCTTAATTATTTAGAGATGAAATTATTAAATGGTAACTTTTTAAATAAAGATGACAAAAATATTTTTTATGAAGATATTTTATTTAAAAATATAATTTATTTAATTATATTTAAATAAATATTTTTATAATATATTAAAATTTAACTATTTAATTTATTATTTAAAAATAAAAAAAAAATTTTGTATAAAAATAATTATAAAATTTTTATTGTAATATTTTTTTTTTAATTATACTGTTTAACAACAAGTGATATTTAATGCGTGTTAGTAGAACTAACTGGTAAGAACATTGTACTCAAATCAAAAGGATTTATGCAGTACTCATCATCACATTAATTCTTCCCTTTTGGTACAAAAATGGAAACTGGGATTATCTCAGTTATCAACACTAATTATTGCAAACCTCGTCCTATCATTGAAACTGATAAGAGTGTCGCCATACATCAACAACGAAGTCATCTTTCGTACCAAGGAATCTTTCTCACTTGAGGACCGTCGTGTTATATACGATGTTTTCGGAAAACCCGTTTCGACTCTATCAAAGAAGGTTTCAAAATTTTTATACATCACCTACTCCTTCAATTCATCTGCTATATAAAACTAAAAGAATTAGAAATCATTCACCACGTGATTCTTGTGTATATGATTTCTCATTCATAATATTCCCTAAATATTCAGTAGATAATAAAAAATAGTTTGAATTATAAAATTGTTCACAAACTAGGTTAGTTCAAGTTTGATTAGAAAAAACTAAGAATCAAATGGATAAAATTTAATCGGTTTAAGTTGGTTCAAGTATAAAATCTTTTTGTATATGATAAAATAAACTCTAACCAATTTGAATAATTAAATTTAAGTTGAAACAATTTGGATAATCAAGTATTCAATGACAAATTAATTTTATAAAAAAATTGAAAAAAAAAAAGGAAAAACTTCTGCAAATATGTAACCTTAAAGCAAATTTTCTTTTAATAATTTTAACACATTTCATTCGCATCTAACAACAATATTGGTAAGTCAATCTAAAATATTGTCTAAAATAGACAAAAATTACTAGTTTAGAACCATTTTATTTATCACCAGTATACTAAAAAATTTTGTTATTATCTTTTTTATTATAACTAGAAAGTGTAATAAATAGGGTAAAGTAAGGTTTGGACTCTATCCTAACTATATACTCTTCATTCTAACCTTATCAGCTAGTTTAAATTTTTTTTAAAAATTATATCTTACCTGCGGATTAAGGATTTCTCAACCCTAACTCTATCCGCACCGTAAAGTATAGCTTCCAATCCGATTCTATCCGCAACAAAATCAAAATTTTCTAACCAAATTCAATATTTAATCATTTCATATTTCATAAACACACTAATAACACAGAAAATACAAAATTAAGTCCAAATTAAAATTAAAAACAATAAAATCATCATAGTTCTAAAAATTGAACCGAACCGGTTTAACCAAAAATAATAAGTAATCACAATTCGGTTTAACAAGCAAAATTGCTAAATCAAAAACCATTTAAAAACTACTGAACCGGCTAGTTGAACCAAACTAGAACCCAGCCGATTTTCCAAAAATGATGTCGTTAGTTGTTTTTGAAAAAAGAGAGATTATTGAAACGTTGATTGAACTCTTATCCTCTCATCATCTTAGTTTCTCAAAACTAAAGAACATCTCCCTCAAAGGAAATCCTAGTTTCCCCCATCACCACTACCGCCATCGCTCTTCTCACCGCCATCCGTCGCGCTCAAGATTTTTGTCGTGCTCCAGCCCCTTTCCTCATTCGCTAGTCGCCAGCTTTTTCATCGTGCTCGTCGAGTCGTCGTGCTTCAACCCCTCATCCTACTCAGTCGCGCTTTGCCCGCTGTCCTTCATTGTCGTCGTCATCTGTCAATTCGTCCGTCGTGCTTGTCCCTCGAAGCCTCGAAACTCTCAAGGTTCATCTTATCGTTCTCGAACCCCTCCCCATATTTGCTAATCGCCAGCGTTCGCGTCCACAGGCCCTATTCTGTTGCTCGTCCCTATCGTCCATCGTCATGGTCATCGCCAAGTCGCCGTCGTCTATGGTATTCAACTGCTCTTCTTCAAACTCTGCTCATTTTTCTCACTCAGCGAAGGTAATGGTTGCTCTGTTCAGTGCTCGAACTCATTCTTGATTGACTGGCTATGCTCTATCACTGCTTGATGATGACTTTGACTGTCACTGCTCAAACTCCATTATGTATCACTCAATTAAATGATCATTTGTAATCTATGATGCATGGGCACTGACATGAACACGAGACACGCCGATACGCGAATTTTAAAATCTTACATGACACGGGGACACGCATACATGTAAAATATAAAGTATTTTTTAGATAAATTGTAATGATATTTTGATATTTTATTGATATTAAGATATAAATTAAATTTTTTAATTATTTTTAATGTCTTATTTTAATTATATCAAGTATTTAAAATATTTTTTGTTTTAATAAATAATAATATATACTATATCTAAATTTATTTTAAGAATATATGTTAAGAATAAGACTGCACACGCTGACACGTGATGGTATTTAGGTGTGTCCAGGCGTGTCCAAAGAAGAATTTTTTATTTTTTTATTAAGACACGGTTGGACACAGCAGACACGCGTATTGGACGAGTGTCGGGGAGTATCGTGTCCGAAATGTGTCCGACACACAGACACGATAACTCAGCGAAGTGTCCGTATTTCATAGTTTGTAATATGTTGTATTCTTAGAGATTTGCTTGCTGCTGTAGAACTCAATGGTGCATTTTATGCTACTGGTGGATATAATAGAATTGATTATTTGAATTAAGATTTTAGGTTCATTTCTGCTTCTTTCATCATATCAATAATAGATATTATATTTTCCTTCTATATTAGTAGAGTGATCCTTCTTAATAATTTTAGGTCTGCTGAAAGATTTAACTCTAGGAAACATTTATGGACCAAAACACTAGACATGAATATAAGATGAGGCTGCCACTCAGTAATTGTGTTGAATGAAAAATTTTGTGTTTAACTTTTTTATTACCTTCAATGTTAATTTTGCTGAACTCTGAAAGATTAGCACTATTTTCTTTTCTAGTAACAATTTACGTGATTGATTTTGCACTGTTATAAACTTATCTATTCACCTTTTAGAGGCATACACTTAGTGACTGATTTTGTAGCTGTTGTTGTTAGAGTCTATACATGTAATTAGAGGAGTCAAAGTTGGAGAGAATATTACAAAAACTGTATATTTGTCTATTAACACTAATCTTAATTATAATTCATTCGCACTTGTTCTGTGCTGTGCTAATTGAATGTGTCTATGCATAAGCGCGGGCACTTGTTATGAACTTATCTATTTATTAGTGTGTTTATTTATATTTTTTTATTATTTTATTATAAAACTGTTATTCTAGTTAGACTACAGTTAAATCAGTTGAACTAATAAATCAATAAATCAGTAGTTAAAACAGTTCAATAACTAGTCCGATTTTTAAAACATTGAAAATCCTAATGGAATTCAAGTTAAAATCACAAATAACATAATTATCAACACATCATCAAATTCTTATTAAAATTAAAACAACATAATTAAAGTAACTG
>NC_029788.2:103337432-103339853 GCF_000816755.2 Arachis ipaensis
GATAAACCCCAATTTTGTGGTTTATCTTGTGCTTAATTTAGGGGATTTTACCAACTTATCCCACATTTATTCAATGAAATAGCATGGTTTTGTAATTCTCCTTAAATTTGTGCTTAAGTGTGAAAACATGTTTTTTAGGTCTTAAAATAGCTAAATTTAATTCACCTTAATTCCATTCGATTCCTTGATATGTTTGTTGAGTGATTTCAGATTCATAGGGCAAGTATTGGATGGAAAAAGTGAAGAGAAAAGCATGCAAAGTGAAGAATTCATGAAGAAATGAGCATTTAGAGAATTGAAGGCCACGTGCACGCATCACCCACGCGTACGCATGAGGAGAAATTTTGGCCAGCGACGTGCACGCGTCGTCCACGCGCACGCATGACGCTGATCACGTGACCTCATTAAAGTGAATTCGCTAGGGGCAATTTTTGAGTTTTCCAGGCCTAAATCCAACTCATTTCTGAGACTATTTCATGCAGAATTCAAGATAGGTCAAATGAGGAGCAATTAGTTAATGTAGGATCATGCTTTAGGTAGTTTTCTAGAGAGAGAATCTCTATTTTCTCTCTAGAATTAGGGTTCTTAGGTTTATTTTCCTCTTAGATCTAGGTTTGATTTCTTGTTTTCATCTTGTTTCTTTTACATTTTCATGCTTTAGTAGTTTAATTCCCTAGTTTCTTCTTGTTAATTTTCCTTTTTATGCCTCTTTTTATGTTTATGAACTCTCTTTGTTGGATTTGGATTTTCTTTAATGCAATTTCATGTTTGATGTTCTTTTATTGTCAATTTGAGTTGTTATTGTTATTTTCTTGCAATTGGTAGTTGTAGAATTTATATTTCTTGCACTTTTACCATACTTTCCTTTTATGCCTTCCAAGTATTTGACAAAATATTTGGTTGGATATTAGAGTAGCTTTCTGAACATTCTTGGTTTGGAAAGAGAAATTAGGCAATCTTGAGTCATGAATACCCAACTTATGTTGGTGATCTAGAGTTGTTAGTTAATATTGTTTCCATTGACGTTAGTCTTTTGCTAATTCAATTAGTAATTTGATTAGGACTTTTGGATTGAGATTAACTAGTCTTATTAGACTTTCTTCGAGTGTTGGAGATGACATTGTACCTTCTCTCGTTGGAGATGACTTAATAGGATAAATTCTTGATAATTATTGTAATATGATTAGTGACTAGGATAGAAAGTCTAGATTCTCAATCCTTACCATGAATGCCTCTTTTTATTATTTGCTTTATTTACTTTCTTATCATTTATTTTCTTGCCCTTTTATCAACCCAACTCCTTGGATACCATAACCAATAATATGCATATTTCACTGCAATTCTTTGAGAAGACGATCCGGGACTAATACTCTCGATTATTTTTATTGGGTTGACCTTGTGACAACCAAAATTAAACTTTGATTGAGCATCACTTATCAATTTGGAACTATACTTGCAATGAGGTTATTTCTCTTTTACCGAGAAAAAAAATCTTAACCGATGATTATATATATATATATATATATATATTAAATTATTAATATGCATATCTTATATACATTTAATCTATACTTTTAATATTATATATATAATCGAGTCAACTCATGAGCTAATGAGTTGAGTTTATCCAAGTTCAAGCTCGACTCATTTAATTTATGAGATCAAATTCAAATCAAGCTTGACTCACCAGTTCACGAATTCAGCTTATCAAACTATTAATAAGTAAAGTTTAAACTAGTTCATGAACTGACTTACTTTCAACTCTATTATCAGCTATAATTTCGATATTGTTATATGTAGGGTGACAAATGGGCACGACTGTCCTGCTTCCACTCAAGTCTCAACTAAAATGGAGTATTGACCATTTAAATAAATGAACTAGAAATATCAAATTCTCTTTTTTTTTGTGTGTGCAGGATGTAACGATAGCTAGACAAACCAATCTGTCAAAATAAAAATATTTTACAAAAAATAAAAATTAAATTAAAATTTTAGTTATTCATGATCTAGTTTTAACTTTAAAAAAAGGATAAAAATTCAAATCAAAGAACATCAACAAAATTAGAATAGATTTACAAATTTATTAAAAAAAATGAAGGGTTAGTAAGGTAACTTTGGAAAGGGAAAAAGAGGGTTAACGTTAATAATGGTGCTGTGTGATAATGATTGAAATTTTGAATTTTATACTTAAGAGAGTAGAAAAAAAAGGCCCCACAGGCTGGGCTAGCTTCCCAGCTTCGCCATGGGTTTCGAACGCTTTCTATTTTTTATGAGCTCAGATTTTAATCTCAACTCTTTTTGGCAAATTAGATGGGGCGGATCAGTGACCTGTTTATATGTGCCGTGTATGACTTGGAATAAATAACGATGAGATAGACATGAGGCGGTTAAAGATATATATATATATGTTTCTAAAAAATT
>NC_029788.2:103339880-103340923 GCF_000816755.2 Arachis ipaensis
AAAAAGTCCAACAAAATTTTTTAAAGACCTATTTAATTATTTATTTATTTTAAAAAATAAACATGTTGCTTCCATAAATTTGACCCATTTTTAATGCCTTTACCTGTCAAAGACGCTATGCTGGTTCCTGTCGTAAAACCAAGATGCTAAGCTGGATAGGCTGCTGGCCTCGGAGGAGATCCAGCTCTACGTTCAATTATTATTTTCATGTATTTTTGAGGTAAAGTTTAATTAAGTTGGTCCCACTTAATGAAATAAACACTAAGTTGGGCCCTTTGGAGAACAATAGATGGCAAACAATTGATTGGTGTCGCCACGAGAAGAAAGCCATGAAAAATAAAAATTAACTCATTGGTTGGCCCCACGCACGATCCATTTAGGTCCATGAAAAGTTTAAAACTAGTGTCAGTTATATCCTGTAATTATTATAATTGAATGATACATTCCTTTTCAAGCCCAATAATATAACAAATGTGATAGCTGCAACGTAGTTATGTTTAGCACCAAGCTTTTGCTCCATCAACTTCTCAACTTTCATTTCACTATTCTGATTTAGGCATTTTCATTTCATAATTCATACAGACATGCTTCATTTTTATGTTTTTTTTTTTTCAATCAAATATAGAAGGTATTCATATCAAATGGAGATGACAATAATAACTAATATTTGTTGAGTCAATTTTATCTAATTACTAGTTCAAGTGAGAAAAAGGAAGGAGATGAAGAATATAAAGGCAAAATTAGTCATCATAAATAAATAGAACATATAATTTGCTATCATATACTTTCATACCAGCCACCAGGCACTTTAATTTCTTATACCAAAACATCCACGTCCTTTTATGTTTAATAGCAGACAATAATAAAGTTGCGTAAGATATCGAGGCCATGTCATAATAAACAATATGTCCCTTTTGGTTGACAACCTTATAGGAATTATTAGCATTATTAGACAGAGTCATACAGGAAGAAAACCAAGACACAGATTCATAGTTCCCATAGTATTGATTTCTTTTGTGTGTATAATATATTGATATAGAAAT
>NC_029788.2:103340951-103341798 GCF_000816755.2 Arachis ipaensis
ACTCTTATAATATTATTATTAATTTATAATCACAATTATAAATATTGTGTGTATATATTTTGTATAAAAGTAGAATTAATAAGTTATCAAAGAATAGAGAATTAGTTTTTAAAGAGCATCATCATAAAATTTAAAAGTCACATCGGTTAAAATAAAATATAATCCTACCTAAAAAATTTTGAAAAATACTTAATGTATCACAAATTTTGATATTTTTTTCATAACTAATTTACAACCTAAAAACTTTAACGATTGCCTTTTAGGATTAGCTATAGTAAGTGACTCTCTGAATCATACACACGCTATTTAAATATTTGTTAGATTGGTGGTGATTTTAAAGTGTTCCGAAACCAAATTTTCTCTAACGATCATGCTCTAAATAGACACAGAAACACTGAAAATAGAGAATTAGAGATGCAACATATTGAATAAAATTTTTTAATATGACTATTTTAATGAGGAGAAATAGAAATATAAAAAGAATCAAGACATAAGAATATCAAATATATTATGTATATATTAAAATTAGCCATTAAAATCAACTACTAATATAAAATAAATAAAAATCATTCTATTTGACATATTTTACTATAACCATCTTTTCCAAAAAAAAAAAACTTTTTATATAAAGCATTCTTCTAATAATTTTTTAACCATTTTAGTAGCACATCCAACCACCAAAATTGTATAGTTGTAATCTATCATTTTAATATTTGATGAACTCTTTGGACCATGGTATATAGAATCCCACAAAGTAAAATAGAATAAAAATCTGTATTATAAGATTACAGAAGAAATTTTATATAAATAAAAAATTATACTCATAAATTTTAACTATATAAATTTT
>NC_029788.2:103341869-103343120 GCF_000816755.2 Arachis ipaensis
ACTATATAAATTTAGGCGTTGCTATAATTTCAGCAAGTACGGATTGATTTTTTAAATTTATCTTTCTCCAAATTCTAACACGAAAAGTTCTAAATATATTGAGAGCTCGCCTCAAAGTAATATTATGCTAATAACACCTTAAAAATTAAGAATTTTGAATAACATATTTTTCATTTTTAAACCAAACATATATTCTAAATATACAGTGAGTACATAATTAATTTATATTAAAAATAAGACATGAATATTTATAAGCGAACTGATTTAATAATTAAAATTTGGTTTAATTACTCTGCTGGTCTCTATAGTTTCGTAAAATTTTTAATTAGGTCCCTATACTTTTTTTTTCTTTTAATTGAGTCCTTGCACCAAATTTTTTTTTAATTGGGTCCCTACACTTTTTTTTCCTTTTATTTTGGTCTATGTACCAATTCTTTTTTTTTTAGTTGGGTCCCTATAAAATTAAGCCAATTACTACTAAGAGGGACTTAATTGAAAAAAAAATTTGGTGCAAGGACCCAATTAAAAAGAAAAAAGTATAGGGACCTAATTGAAAATTTCACGAAACTATAGGGACCAACAGAGTAATTAAACCTTTTCTTTTCTTAGCTTTTAGGGGGTATTTGTATTTTGATTTGACTCTAAATAAACTTGTTGGTTCAAGGTATTGGGTGATGAAGCACCTGCCAGATTTACTCACTTAAGCCTCTCTCCTTTATACAGTAATACCACAAGCACTTAACTAAGAAGTTCTTTGAGTTTTGTTTCTTTTTATCCTTTCCAGTCATTAGTGCTCGAGCATTGAACCTTTCTCTTGTTCTTCTTTTCTTTTTTTACTGTTTCAAGGCTTTATAAATTTTTGAGATCTTCTATAATACTTTTTTAAACTTCATTCCCCTGTCTTTGAGCTCTTCATGCAGGGTTTTACAAATATACAACCCATTATATACTCACACTGTCAAACTCCCATTTTTTCCTTAATCTTTCTTGCCCCTAAAAACAAGTTTTCTTCAACTTATAAAAAATCTAGTTCAAAAGTCTCCCGTTACATGTTTAAGAATTTTGGGCACAAGTAAATTCAAAAGTAAAGTGAAATGAAGAGGAGTGAAATCATGATTATCAACCAAAAACAAATATAAAGAATTAAAGACTAAAAACAAAGATTTTTCTTTTGGCTTATGTTCCATGCAGCCTCCAACACCAAACTTAAAGTGGTTGCTTGTCCTAAGCAACAAAGAAAAAAAAAAAAAA
>NC_029788.2:103343226-103368862 GCF_000816755.2 Arachis ipaensis
TGATGAAGATGAGTGATGCATGTTGTAACGATCCAATTTTCAGTATGACATGCTCATACCGAAACATCGAGTGTTACCAACTTGAAATTACACTGACACTGTTATTAATAATATCAAGCCTGTAATCGGATTAACAAAACTCGATTTTTATGATAAACCTTCTTCAAAGAAAATAAAATTACAACCAAAACAATAAACAGATTGTTGAGTTAAGAAATTAACTGACATGATTAATGATGACAAACATTAATTTATTGGGCAAATTACTCAATTAGTTTTGATGACTTTGTTTAAGTGATGCAGGCCAAAGAAATAATATTGCAGCAGCCCAATAGGATGGAGATCAAACCAGAAACAAAAATGGACTATAAATAACTTAAAGCCCAAATTGATTGAGCAAAGAAATCAGTTGGGCTGATTAGAATGAAAGCTAACCCAAGCCCAAATGAAAGTTCACTCAAGCTCATTCCTCCAAGTTGTTGCCTCCAAAGCAACGTTCACTTTTTCTTTTTTGGTCAGAACTCAGAGAAGTGAGAGAAAACTTCGTTTCTAAGTCTTTCATCAAAGAAGAAAAGAAAGAGAAAGGTTAAAGAAAAGAGTTTGAGGTCTAATCACCCAAATCCACCCATCTTAGGCTAAGGCAGAAGTTAAAAGGTAATTTATTTCCTCTTACATGTATCGTGCTTTCTTCTCCTCTTCCCCAACTCTCTACCACTCCAATTTGGGATAAATGGAGAAAGTGATCTCTGTTCACCACTGTTGTAAATCAATGATCAAACTTGTTTGTTGGAGACAAAGTTATAGCTCAAGGGTTTAGATCTGGGTTTACCATTGAAAATATTTTTCTTTGCTATCCTGAGGCTTTCGGTCAAGAAAGAGGGTCAAAACCAAAGTTCCTAATTTGAGGATTAATGGAAGAAAGTGAAAAAGTAAGTGGGTGAAGCACACAGCTCGAGGAGTTGACTTGGAAGAGAGCAACTCAGCAACATACAAGGAGATACAAAAAGAAAATTTTTGTTCATACTGAGGCTAAGGAGAGAGAACCAGTGTTTTGAGGTTTATGTTTTGAGAAGAGTTCTCTAAAGAAGTTCATCATCTTGGACAGTGCTTCTTAGTCAAAGGAGCATTCCGCCAGAATGAGGAACTAAATCAGAGGCAAGCAAATCTAGTTTATCACATAGCAAAGAGGCTGTTGAAGCATTAATCTCCTTCATATTTTACAAATTGTAATTTTCTTTTCAATGTTTATCTTTTTGTAATTTATTGAGGTAAAATGCTGAATGAGAGAGTTCTTGAAAGAGCCTAAGAGTGGAAAGAGGCAGAGAGAAACACTTGAGTGAAAAGCCTAGAGTGATTTCAGATTTTTTTAGGTTAGTGTTGTGTCTTGTATCTTGTACCTGTGAGGTACCTCTTTCTTAGTTGAGTGAGCACTAAGAGCGAAGAGTTAGGTATTAGCATAACCAAGTCGAGTTAGGTTAGAACTTGAGAGTGAAAGGATTGTGTCAATCCTGTGGAATTGGTGTATGTAATACTTTAACTATAGTGGAAATTTCACCACAATTTTGGTGGAGACTGGATGTAGGTTGCATTGCACAAGGCAACTGAACCAAGATACATGATGGTGTCAGCTTCTCTCTTCCCTTCTCTGTTCTATTTTCTGATATTCATGAGATAAAATAAAATTGTCTCATAAATTTTTCGCTACTGAGTTCAAACAGAATTAGACTGAAAGTTTGTTTTAAAGTGTTATTTTATTAAAGTCAAAGAAGGTCTAGATTCAACCCCCCTTCTCTAAGCCTTCTAAAACCTTTATAGATACATACACAAACAGGATAATAAACTATAATACGTATATATACACAGCATCCAAAAGATGAAAAGTTAGTTACTCTCTCACAGTTATGTACATATATACAACTAAAAAAAGTGAGTCTAAAACAAAAGAAACACTAAATCAGAGAGATGCCAAAAGAAGATGCTGATGCCGCTACCTAAATCGCTGTTAGAAATCAAGGCCATGAACTTTATATCCATCTCAGGTTTCATCGTCCTCAGAAGTCAGATCCACAATTTTTATCTCCTCGATGTCCTCGTCGTCAGAAATAATGATGACCTCTGATGTACTATGGGACTACCATCACTGTTGTCACTTGCGAAAACTGTACTACTAGGAGAAACATGCTCAACTTCTAAGGGCTGACCAGAAGCTATGGTGGAAGTCCCAATAGGCTCTTTGGTGAAAGGTTCAAAGGAGCGAGTAGAAAGAGACTCTATCAACATATCCAAATCTACTGGAAGAGACTCCGGGATGTAGTCATTGATGACAGGGATAGGCTCAGGCATCGCCTGACCATCCTACTATGCTGGAAGAGGACCTCCATGCACGTAATCAAAAGGATGATGAATAGAATCGAGATGAAACCAAGATAGCGGAAAAGCATACGGTGCATCAAGATCAAAGAGGGGGTGAAGCTAGCGAGTACTGAAAGGAATGATCTCTAACTATGTACTTACGGACTCAAGACTCCGCGGCCACCACATAGAAGCTGTGAAGGACAGGATCCTCGTACACATAAGACTGCTCGAACTCATAGAAAATGACACCCGTCTCTATCTGAAGGGAGGTAGAAAGATAGGCGGTAAAAATTGGAAGTTCTCTGTAGGGTCGGGGTGAAACAATTTAAGTTGCTTTTTATATATATATCGGCCACGTGTCTCAGATCAATCAGACCACAACAAAAGAATATAGAGAAAACAACAAGTAAGAGCAAACAACACATAACATACAACCACAAGAACGAATTCAAAACATACAAGAAATATGCGCAAACAAGTATGATGCATGTCTGGCCTTAGTGCAGGTAATGAGCTCATCCGTCGGTTTTCGACCCGCGTCCGACATTACATCCTTACGTACGTTGTCTCTCGTTGCCATCGCTTTGGGGTATAGTATCCGATACACTCTTGGATTATAGCGTCCGCACGCTCTTGGGCTGTAGCGCCCGTACCGCTCCCACGATTAAAGTGACGAATCACACTCTTGGGCTATAGCGCCCGTACCGCTCCTCGGCAATGTGCCGGATAAATCGATGACAAGAAGAGTCATTGGTGTAACACTTCAAACCTCGATCATCTTATCACATAATCAAATACCTTTTAAGATATAATAATTCTTTATCTATAATACCACAATTTCTCTAAAATAATAAATTGAAATAGAGCAGGTCATGCGATTTAACTTTAGAATCACTTTTCCAAATATCTCAGAGTTATGCTTAAATTCTATAAATGCTTTTAAAAATATGCATAAACATGTCCAGGAGAATAAAATATATAAATATGCTTAAACTTTGAAAAATTGGATATTCTACAAATTACTTTAATTAAATTGACGTACTTTAAAATTAATTTAAATAACTCTGAACTTCTATAAAAGAGACCCAATCTTCAATAATTACTTTATAAATTATTCAAAATATTATATAAAATTTCAAACACTCAAAACTTCATTAAAATTAGTGGATTGGGCACGGTTCTTCCGTTTTCAAAATAAAACCTTTTTCGTTAATTAGAATCATATTTCTCCTAAAACTATCTTTTCACTTTAAACCCTTTAATGAAAACCCATTATTTTTCTTCAAAAACCAAATTCAATTGATTTCAATAAAATTCTGTTCTGGCCCGGACCAGGCGACCAGGAACTCCAACCCGAGTATCCGACCTGGCGGACTACGCCCGCCCGCCTGGACCGCGGGTAATGCACGGAGCCCCACTCCCTAGCAGCTAGTGGTGCGGAATTTAAAACCACAAACTAACCGGCAAGTGCACCGAGTCGTACCAAGTAGTACCACAAGTGAATGAGGGTCGATCTCACGAGGATTGATGGATTAAGCAACAATGGTTAAATGATTTACTTAGTTAGACAAACAGAAAATGGTGTTTGAGAGTTCAAAAGCATAAACAGTAAATTCAAGAAATCAAAAAAGCAAGCAGTAAACAAGATGTGAATAATGTATGGAGAAATAGTTAAGGCTTCAGAGATGTCTATCTTCCGGATTGACTTTTCTTACTAACTATTTTAATCATGCAAGATTTAATTCATGGTAAACTATTTGTGACTAAACCCTAATTCTTTAGACCTTTTTAGTCTTCTCTAAAATTCATCAACCGCCAATTCCTTGGTCACTTAATTCCAATTAGCGGGCGAAGTTCAATTCTAGTTTATATTCCACAAAATCCTAATTACCCAAATATAAGAGAATTATATGTCACGTATCCCGTTAAGTCCAGATAATTAGAAATTTAGGAGAATTTATTTTCAAGATGTTGTTCAAGTAAAGAGCTTTTTCAAGTTATACAAGAACTCAATCAGAAAAATGGTCATACTTCCGTTCCACCCAAATTCATAAAATAAAGAACAAAAATAATTCTTGAAATATAAATCAATACATGAATTAAAATAGAAAAATAATAGTATCAATTCATAGAATAGATAGAGCTCCTAACCTTAACAGTGGAGGTTTAGTTGCTCATGGTTCAGAGAAAAAACTAGGATTCTGTAAAACTGTAAATTGCGGAATGAGGTGGAAGAGAAGAGAAGAGCCCGAAGGGCTGATTCTTTTTCCCTTTTATATCTAATCCTAATTAATGTAAATTATATTTTCTAAAACTAAATAATATCTTTTCCTGTTTTTAAATAAAATTGAAGCTTAATAAGAATATTTGGGAGATTGCGTGCTGGGTTTGAGGAGAGCTGGGGACCACTTGGATCCTTAATAACCCACGCCCAACTTGGACATTTGTTGCGCCTTACTTGAGGATGTGGGCAGCATGTGTTCGTGTGCAAGGTTTGTGTTGCTGTGCCCTACTTGAGATGGGAGTGCGCCCTACTTGAATGAAACAAAATCAATGTGGCGTGCTTTTGTTGTGTCGTGCGCCTAAATTGAGATATCTCAAGTTAGGCGCAGCCTTGGCAGAATTGGTGGAAGAGAAGTATGGACTATTATATATCGTTAGAAAATTCTGAAAGTTAGCTTTCCAACGCCACTAAAGACACGTCCATTGGATCTCTGTAGCTCGAATTATTCAGGTTCGAGTGCAGAGAGGTCTGGGTTGATAGCATCATTCACCTTCTTCTCTTTTTCTGCGGAAACTCCATCAAATCCAGCCAAATGCTACCTAAAATAAACAGAATTGCAAATGATTTAAAGTATCATCCATAGTGGCTAAAAGATAATTAATTCTTGATTAAACTCGACAAATTGAATGCAAATTCACTAGGAAAAGTTAGGAAAGATGCTCATGCATCACAACACCAAACTTGAATTGTTGCTTGTCATCAAGCAACCAAAACTAATACAAGGTTAAGATGTGAATTTGCATGAGAAGTGAGAGTTCAGTTATGCTCATGTCTCTCCTTAAAGTGGGGTTTATCTCTTGCAATTCTGAACAGTTCTGGCATCTCACTCTCCTTTGAATCAGATGAATGTCAATGTCATTCGGAATTAGAATCTGGATCATATTATGAGTTCTCTGATCTTTTACCTCAGTTTAATCCTTGAACACAACATATATCCCTTAATTCTCAATTAACTGGTGCTTTGCACCTTGAGCCTATCCGTGACTTTAAATGTTCTATCTCAAGGGTTAATTGACACAAGAACACGACAAGCACTTAACTGGGAAACTCTTTTGAAGTTCTGATTTTTCTTTCAGCTTCTCCCAGACAGTGGTGCTCAAAGCCTTTGGCATAATCTACTAAATGCATTTGATCTCGACTCTAAATGTTCTGTCTCAAGGATTACTTGAGACAAGAACACCACAAGCATATGACTAGAAAAACAACTCTTTGAGCTTTTAATCATGTCTGACCTCCGTAGTCATTGATGCTCAGAGCCTTGGACCTTGCTTTTTATTTTTTTCTTTGCTGTTTCTTTTTGCTTCAAGGATTACCTTTCACTAATTTCAGAGAATTCATAATGGTTCTCTAAATTCCTGTTCCTTATACATCAACATCCCTTGATTTAAATTCAAATATGTACTGTTCATATCATTCATTCAGAATCACAATTAATACCACCACAATTAAGTAAATAAGACTATTCTTTGTTATAAACTCTATTTCTCATGCAATGCATTTTTTTCTTCTTTTTCTTTTGGATTTAAGCTCAGTGAGCAATACATGAGGCACTTTTTAGAATTAAAAGCAAATAATAGAATAAAAAAGAGCAAAATAAACTGGAACCTAGGAATCAAAATAACAAAGGATCATGCAGAAATCAAGTAAAATAGCAGAAAATAGGAATATAACATAATAAGAATGGGAGAAAATATAGAATGAAAAAAACTCAACCACCTCAGTTATCCTAGTGGCCGTCTCATTCTTCAGGCTGTGCTCCTCCGTGAAGATGATTCGCCTCCCTTTGGTGTTATTAAAATAAACAGAAAAGCCGGAAGCGAAGCGACAACACCAAACTTAAAAGTTTGCTTGTCCCCAAGCAAAGAAAAACTAAAAATAGGGAGGGACATAAAAAGTGTACGGAGGAGTAAAAACAAAAATTAGTACAAAAGAAGAATAAAATGATAAAAGAACAAGAGAAGTTACAATTAAAAAAAAATATATGTTTTTTTTTTGTTTATTTTATATTTTTGTATTTTTGTATTTTTTTAGTTATTTATTGATTGATTTAGTTATGGACGGAATATATAGAAAAGGAAAAAGGGAACGTGGGATCACGAAGGGTAATATATAGTGAATGAAATAAAGGGAAGTGGATGGGTGGGACCAATGCTATTGATTTGGTGAGGAATTAGAACCGTATAAATGATGTTAGAAATTATAACCCTGCGCCTAATTTAAGAGAAGCTGCGCCTAACTTGGGGTGGATTGCTATCCCTGCGCCTGACTTGAGGAATTGCTATTCCTAACTTGAGGCGAAGGAGCAAGACCTTGCGTCTAACTTGGATGTAGGGCCTTTAAGCGCTGCGCCTTACTTGAGGTGTGTCTTCACAGTTTGCGCCTAACTTGCAAATGCTCGAGTTAGGCGCAGACCCTCCAAAGAGAA
This sequence comes from Arachis ipaensis, assembly GCF_000816755.2. Taxonomy (NCBI): domain Eukaryota; kingdom Viridiplantae; phylum Streptophyta; class Magnoliopsida; order Fabales; family Fabaceae; genus Arachis; species Arachis ipaensis. The sequence continues at coordinate 103,350,291 of NC_029788.2, forward strand.
TTGTTTCTTTGTGCGTAATATGCGGTGGGTATGGATTTCAATCTTTTTCTTATCAAACTCCAATCCATCATTCTCACCAAATCTCTCCACTTTCCTAACTTGAAAATTCTCAAGTTAGGCGCAGACTTTCCGGTGCAAAATTCTCCTCTGCACGTAGTATGCTGTGCTTGACTTGAGATTTTCAAGTTAGGCGTCACCCAAATCTGAATCAATATTCTCCCGGGTGTTCGAAACTCTGTATTTAGGAACCTATTTCTGTTTTTTTTAATATTCTGCATGATCAAAATACACATAAAACAAAGGAAAAATAGTAGAAACTCAATGAAATTCAAATAAATAATAAAATAAAAGCAATAGAAATTAAACTAAGGATACAAAAACATCGGGTTACCTCCTGACAAGCGCTTCTTTACCGTCACTAGCTTGACGGTCAGCTCCTCTAAGGAGGAGGATCATAGGGGCTAAGTTCTTCACCCCTCACCTTGAACTTCTTTCCTGTGTCTCCATAAAGTAGCTCAATATGCTCTAGAGAGAGAATTTTGTTTACTGTATAAGTCCATACTGGATTGCTAGTCAACACCACTTTCATTCCTAGGGAGAAACCTTCAGTGGGGATCTTTTTATTTCTCCATCCCATGGGTATTTTTTTCTTTTTGGGAACCTCCTCCTTGGTGGATGATGCATTCCCGACACCAAACTTAGGTTTGATATCAGGAGGAATTTTATTGATTGTCACCAAAGGAGGTTTGAGCTGCAGATTCTTCTGTCCGTCATCAGGGGGTTCGTGAAGGTTTGGATCAATAAGCTCAGTCTGCATGCACCTCTCTTCTTCACCTGCTGAATGTATATCTTTGAAGACATGAAAGACCAGTTGCTCATTATGCACTCTAAGAACTAATTCACCTTCTTCCACATCAATTAAAGCTCCTCCTGTGGCTAGGAATGGCCTTCCTAGAATTATAGAGGCATTCTCATCCTCCCCCGTGTCAAGAATTACAAAATCTGCTGGGAGGAAGAACTTACTCACTTTGACTAAGATATTCTCCACTAATCCATATGCAGGCTTTAGAGATTTTTCTGCCATTTGTAATGCTATCCTTGTAGGTTGTGCCTCTTGGATTTGCAGCTTCTTCATTACAGATAAGGGCATTAGATTTATGCTTGCTCCCAGATCACATAACGCTTTCTCAAAGGTTGTGCCCCCAATGGTGCATGGAATTCGAAAGCTCCCTGGATCTGGAATCTTCCTTGGCAAGTGATTCTGAATAATGGCACTACATTCCTTAGTCAGGACCACTGTCTCATCTCCCTTTAAAGGTTTCTTCTTTGACAACAGCTCCTTCATGAACTTGACATAGAGAGGCATTTGCTCCAAAACCTCAGCAAAAGGAATATTGATTTGCAACTTTCTGAAGACTTTCAAGAACTTTGAAAACTACTTGTCCTTGGTCTCCTTTTGAAGTCTTTGAGGATATGACATTTTAGGCTTGTACGCGGGAGCCTTTGGTAATGTAGGATAAGTGTCAAGAGAGTCGGGGAATGGGTTGTCCGCACACTTTGGAGGGACGTGCTCTACTTCTTCCTTCTTCTCCTCTGGAGCTTCTTTTTCAACTGGCTTCTCATTAACTTGTGCTTCAGTACTTGCCACTTGTCCACTTATTAAAGTAATAGCCTTGCATTCCTCTCTTTGATTTGGAATTGTGTTACCAGGAAGGCTATTAATGGTCCTCTGATCAATTTCATTAACTTTTGTGGCTAATTGACCCATCTGAATCTCCAAGTTCTTGATTGATGCTCTGGTTTCCTGTCTAAAATTTGCAAATATTGCTTCCAAATTATTGTTCTGCTGGGGCTGAGAAGTTGCTTGCTGAGATGACTGAAACTGGTGGTTATTAAAATTATTCTGTTAAAAACCACCCTGAGAATTATTATTAAAATTTTGTGGCCTCTAAGGTTGCTCTCTCCACCCAAAATTTGGGTGATTTCTCTACCCCTGATTGTAGGTCTTAGAATAGGGATCATTATTGGAATTTCTAGGAGCACTCCCCATGTAATTGACCTGTTCAGAAGAAGATTGAGCATAATCATAATTTTCATTTTGCATAAAATTACCTGTCATGTCATAAGGGACCTCTTGAGGTGCATTCTGAGTGTTGACAACTGAAACTTGCATTCCACTCAACTGTTGAGTAAGTAGATTTATTTGCTGAGACATAAGCTTGTTCTGAGCAAGAAGAGTATTAACAGCTTCCACTTCTAACACGCCTCTCTTCTGAGAGGTCTCAGAGTGCAAAGGATTCCTGTTGGGGGAATATAAGTATTGGTTGTTAGCAACCAATTCAATAAGCTCAATAGTCTCCTCTGGTGTCTTCTTCATGTGCAAAGAACCACCTGCAGAATTATCTAAGCGCATCTTGGACATTTCACATAAGCCCTCATAAAAGATATCCAGCTGAGTCCATCTAGAGAACATGTCTGGAGGGCACTTCCTAGTAAGTAGCTTGAATCGCTCCCAAGCTTCATAAAGGGTTTCACCATCTTTCTGTCTGAAAGTCTGAACTTCCACCCTTAGCTTAGTAAGCTTTTGAGGTGGGAAAAATTCAGTCAGAAATCCAGTGACAACCTTGTCCCAAGTATCCAGACTCTCCTTGGGTTGAGAATCTAACCACAGCTTTGCTCTATCCTTCACAACAAATGGGAAGAGCATGAATTTGTATACCTCAGGATTCACTCCATTGGTCTTCACAGTGTCACAAATCTGCAGAAAATCAGAAATAAAATGATTTGGATCTTCCTGAGGGAGTCCATGATATTGACAATTCTATTGCACAAGAGTAACTAGCTGTGGCTTCAGCTCAAAGTTGTTTGCAGTTATAGGAGGCACCACAATACTTTTGCCATATAGATCTGCATTAGGAGCAGTGTAAGAGCCAAACACTCTTCTAGGTTGCTCATTCCCATTCGAATTTGCCATATTGGCAATAACAGCATGATTATTATGATCCATGTTGGACTCTACAGCTTTGTAAAGTCTTACTTGTTGTAAACACTGCCTAAAAGTCCTTTCAGGTTCAGGATCAAAGTCTAACAGAGGTTCTTTGTCCCTGTTCCTGCTCATAAACAAACAAAAGACAAAAAAGATGGGACTCTCTATGCCAGAGTGCAGAGAATTTCCTGTGAGGTATTTGTATAAAATAATAAAATAAAAATACTAAATAAAATAAATAAAAAATTTTCAAAAATTATAGGTAGAATTAAGACAGAAAAAATTTGAAGGAGGGGAGCAAAATACTAACGAAGAAAAGAAAAAGAATTAAAGAAAGATAAAGAAACGGAAAATAAAAATTAATAATGCTAAAAGAAACTAATGAAAGAAAAAATTATCTAATCTAAGCAATCAAACAACGAGTAGTTGTCAATTACAGTCAATTTTCGGTAACGACGCTAAAAACTTGGTGCGGAATTTATAACCACTAACTAACCGGCAAGTGCACCGGGTCGTACCAAGTAGTACCTCAAGTGACTGAGGGTCGATCCCACGAGGATTTATGGATTAAGCAACAATGGTTAAATGATTTACTTAGTTAGACAAATAGAAAATGGTGTTTGAGAGTTCAAAAGCATAAACAGTAAATTCAGGAAATCAGAAAAGCAAGCAGTAAACAAGATGTGAATAATGTATGGAGAAATAGTTAAGGCTTCAGAGATATCTATCTTCTGGATTGACTTTTCTTACTAACTATTTTAATCATGCAAGATTTAATTCATGGCAAACTATTTGTGACTAAACCCTAATTCTTTAGACCTTTTTAGTCTCCTCTAAAATTCATCAACCGCCAATTCCTTGGTCACTTAATTCCAATTAGCGGGCGAAGTTCAATTCTAGTTTATATGCCACAAAAATCCTAATTACCCAAATATAAGAGGATTATATGTCACGTATCCCGTTAAGTCCAGATAATTAGAAATTTAGGAGAATTTGTTTTCAAGATGTTGTTCAAGTAAAGAGCTTTTCCAAGTTATACAAGAATTCAATTAGAAAAAGGGTCATACTTCCGTTCCACTCAAATTCATAAAATAATGAACAAAAATAATTCTTGAAATATAAATTAGTACATGAATTAAAATAGAAAAATAATAGTATCAATCCATACAATAGACAGAGCTCCTAACCTTAACAGTGGAGGTTTAGTTGCTCATGATTCAGAGAGAAAACTAGGATTCTGTAAAACTGTAAATTACGGAATGAGGTGGAAGAGAAGAGAAGAGCCCGAAGGGCTGATTATTTTTCCCTTTTATATCTAATCCTAATTAATATAAATTATATTTCCTAAAACTAAATAATATCTTTTCCTATTTTTAAATAAAATTGGAGCTTAATCATAATATTTGGGAGATTGCATGCTGGGTTTGAGGAGAGCTGGTGACCACTTGGATCCTTAATAACCCACGCCCAACTTGGACATTTGTTGCGCCTTACTTGAGGATGTGGGCAGCATGTGTTTGTGTGCAAGGCTTGTGTTGCTCTACTTGAATGAAACAAAATCAATGTGGCGTGCTTTTGTTGCGTCTTGCGCCTAACTTGAGATATCTCAAGTTAAGCGCAGCCTTGGCAGAACTGATGGAAGAGAAGTATGGACTATTATATATCGTTGGAAAGCTCTAGAAGTTAGCTTTCCAACGCCAATGGAATCATGTCCATTGGATCTCTGTTTCTCAAGTTATTCAGGTTTGAGTGCAGAGAGGTCAGGGTTGACAGCATCATTCGCCTTCTCTTTTTCTGCGGAAACTCCATCAAATCCAGTCAAATGCTACCTAAAATAAATAGAATTGCAAACGATTCAAAGTAGCATCCATAGTGGCTAAAAGATAATTAATTCTTGATTAAACTCGACAAATTGAATTCAAATTCACTAGGAAAAGATAGGAAAGATGCTCACGCATCAGCTAGCCACATGACAGCTAGGCGAGGAAAATTCCAGAAAAGAGGCCTACCCCGTGGGACCCGCCCTACTGACAGAGTATATAAAGGGAGGGCCCTACCCCTCTCTCGAGGTACTTCACTAACCCATTACTTTCACTACCATCTATACGATCCCTGACAAGAGCATCGGAATGTCATTGCAGGTGGGTCGCCAAAGTCTCCGTCTTCTACTCTCCAACATCACAACTTTGGGAATCCGTCCATCCGTCAACCAGGTCCAGATCCACCTAATCTCTTTCGCCCAATCCACCTACCTGACCCGTTTGGAACCCAGCAACCGAACATTGGCGCTGTCTGTGAGAACCTGGCGCGAATGGATTTCCTATTAGGTCCTATGGAAGGAGACGATGGAGGAGAACCGTGTGGGGAGGAAGTGGTTCCTCGAACTAGTGAGGTAGCCTCCTTGGCTTCCTCTCGTGTGTGCATGAGATCCCCCCTTCGGCGAGGGGAGCCTTCCTCCTGCTCCTGAGAAAGGCGTCCCTTCGGAAGGACGGGGAGCGACTATCCTCGGATAATGCAGGAGCTGCACCACAGGGTGCAGAACCTGGAACGGGAGCTAGCGAGCAGAGAGCACTACCAGCCTGCCCCAAGGCAACATCGTTCCCCATCCCCTCAAAGGAGGAGAGAAACTAGAGGGAGAAGCCCCCGAAGAGACCGCTCTAGGGGCACACCGACCTACCGGTCCGATCCAGAAAGCCAAGGGGAAAGTAGAGAGGTGCCGAGGAGATGGCAAGACCTTATAATCTACATCCGGCCTCCGGTGAGACACACTGAGGAGAAAAATCGAGTGGATAGCAAAGAGAGACCAAGGAGAACGCCACAACGCACTGTGATCATGGGGGCAACCCTTTTCCACCATTCCATTCTCGAGGTCCGGCTTCCGAAGCATTTTGATAAGCCAACGGACATGCAATTTGACGGCACCCAAGATCCTCAAGAACATCTAACGGCCTTTGAGGCCAGGATGAATCTGGAAGGTGTGGGTGATGAACTGAGGTGTCGCGCCTTCCCCGTGACCTTAGCTGGGCCGGAAATTCGCTGGTTCAACGCTCTCCCCCAAGGCTCCGTGATAACTTTTGCGGACATAACCCGCGCCTTCCTGGCTCAGTTTACCACGCATATTGCTAAAGCTAAGCACCCGATCAACTTGCTAGGGGTGACGCAGAGAAGCAGAGAACCGACCAGGAAGTACCTGGATAGGTTCAATGATGAATGCTTGGAGATTGATGGCCTGACCAACTCGGTGGCCAGTTTATGTTTGACGAACGGGTTGCTGAACAAGGATTTCAGGAAGCACCTTACCACCCGGCCTGTGTGGACAATGTAAGAAATCCAAAATGTGTCTAGGGAGTATATCAATGACGAAGAGGTTAGCCAAGTCGTGGCAGCTGATGCGTGAGCATCTTTTCTATCTTTTCCTAGTGAATTTGCATTCAATTTGTTGAGTTTAATCAAGAATTAATTATCTTTTATCCACTATAGATGCTACTTTGAGTTGTGTACAATTCTGTTTATTTTAGGTAGCATTCGACTGGATTTGATGGAGTTTCCGCAGAAAAAGAGAAGAAGGCAAATGATGCTGTCAACCCTGACCTCTCTGCACTCAAACTTGAATATCTCAAGCTACAGAGGTCCAATTGAGGTGATTTTAGTTTCTTTAAAAAGCTAAGTTCCAGATCTTTCCAACGATATATAATAGTTCATACTTCTCCTCCATCAATTCTGCCAAGGATGCGCCTAACTTGAGATTTCTCAAGTTAGGCGCAAGACATTAACAAGCACGCACAAGGAGAGGCCACATTCCAAGTTAGGCGCCCAAATTATCAAGTTAGGCCCCAGTTTCACTAACAACACTCCCTGGAGGCTGCCAAGGCTGCGCCTAACTTGAGATTTCTCAAGTTAGGCGCAAGACAACAACAACAACACACAACCATAGGCGTGACTCCTCAAGTAAGGCGCACGAATTCTCCAAGTAAAGCGCAGAATCATTGAAGTGAACTCAAAACCATGCGGCCAAGCTCAAATAAGGTGCAAGGTATCCTTGAGTTAGGCACAACACATGAGCTTGGATAGCCATTCCTCACTGCACCCTTCAAGTAAGGCGCAATGTCAAGCCAAGTTAGGCGTGCCTTCCTACGAAGCAAGTGGTCCCCATTCATCAATTGAAGACGCGCGAAGATTTTATTTTAATTCTGATTTAAACTTTAATTTTTATTTTAAAATAGAAAAAGATATTATTTAGTTTTAAAAATTATAATTTAAATTAATTAGGATTAGATATAAAAGAGAAAAGAAACTTCTCTTCTGGATTATTCCATCTCATTCCAAATTTACAGTTTAAGAGAATCCTAGTTTCCACTCTGAATCATAAGCAACTAAACCTCCACTGTTAAGGTTAGGAGCTCTGTCTATTGTATAGATTAATTCTATTGTTTTTCTATTTTAATTCTTGTGTTGATTCATATAATTCAAGAATTGTTTTTGTTCTTTATTTTATGAAATTGGGTGGAACGGAAGTATGACCCTCTTTCTAATTGAGTTCTTGTATAACTTGGAAAAGCTATTTACTTGAACAATAGCTTGAAAACATATTCTCCTAAATTTTTAATTATCTGGACTTAACAGGATACGTGACATATAATCATCTTATATTTGGGTAATTAGGATTTTTGTGGCATATAAACTAGAATCGAACTTCACCCTCTAATTGGAATTAAGTGACCAAGGAATTGGCGGTTGATGAATTTTAGAGGAGACTAAAAAGGTCTAAGGAATTAGGGTTTAATCACATATAGTTTGCCATAAATTAAATCTTGCATGATTAAAATAGTTAGTAAGAAAAGTCAATCCGGAAAATAGATATCTCTGAAGCTTTAACTGTTTCTCCATATATTATTCTCATTAATTTACTACTTGCTATTTTAATTTCTGAATTATTGTTTAATGCTTTTGAACTCTCAAACACCATTTTTTGTTAGTCTAACTAAGTAAATCACTTGACCATTGTTGCTTAATCCATCAATCCTCATGGGATCGATGAAGAACGAAACTCTCGCGCGATCTAGAATTTTCACAAATAAATTCGCGTTGTAAGTATAGCTTCTAGACCGACAAGAATTTCTTTCTTACAAAAGTTTGGTTGTCACAAGTAACAAAATCCAATAAAATTTATAACCGAAGTATTTAAACCTCGGGTCGTCTCTCAAGGAGTTGCAGGGCAGTATGATTTATTATTGGTTATATATAAAGATATGTTTTTGGGTTTTGGTGCACGAAATTACAATCACACTTTTGTAACTCCGCACAACTAACCAGCAAGTGCACTGGGTCGTCCAAGTAATACCTTACGTGAGTAAGGGTCGATCCCACGGAGATTGTCGGCTTGAAGCAAGCTATGGTTATCTTGTAACTCTTAGTCAGGATATCAATAATTCTCATATTTAATTGTAAAAAGTAAAAGAACATGAAATAAATACTTGTTATGCAGTAATGGAGAACAGGTTGAGGTTTTGGAGATGCTTTGTCTTCCGAATCTCTGCTTTCCTACTGTCTTCTTCTTCATGCACGCAAGGCTCCTTCCATGGCAAGCTTTATGTTGGCCATCACCGTTGTCAATGGCTACTTCCCGTCCTCAGTGAAAATGTTCCAAATGCGCTGTCACCGCACGGCTAATCAGCTGTTGGTTCTCGATCATGTTGGAATAGGATCCATTGATCCTTTTGCGTCTGTCACACGCCCAACACTCGCGAGTTTGAAGCTCGTCACAGTCATCCCTTTCCAGATCCTACTCGGAATACCACAGACAAGGTTTAGACTTCCGGATCTCAGGAATGGCCGCCAGTAATTCTAGCCTATACCACGAAGGTTCCAATCTTAGATTAGAAACCCAAGAGATACACATTCAAGCTTGATTGCATGTAGAATGGAGGTGGTTGTTAGGCACGCGTTCATAGGTGAGAATGATGATGAGTGTCATGGATCATCACATTCATCAGGTTGAAGTGCGAATGAATATCTTAGAATAGAAGTAAGCGTGATAGAATAGAAAACAGTAGTAATTGCATTAATTCATGAAGAACAGCAGAGCTCCTCACCCCCAACAATGGGGTTTAGAGACTCATACCATAGAAGATACAATATGAAACGTGTAGAATGTCATCAGGTACAAGATGAATCACTAAAAGTAGTTTTTATAGTAAACTAGTGACCTAGGGTTACAGAAAATGAGTAAGCTAGGGTGTTTAGTGTAAAAATCCACTTTCGGGGCCCATTTGGTGTGTGCTTGGGATGAGTATTGAAACTTTCATGTGTAGAGACTTTTCTTAGAGTTAAACGCCAGCTTTTGTGCCAGTTTGGGCGTTTAACTCCAGCTTTTATGCCAGTTCTGGCGTTAAACGCCAGAATTCTTAAGCTGACTTGGAATGCCGGTTTGGGCCATCAAATCTTGGGCAAAGTATAAACTATTATATGTTGCTGGAAAGCCCAAGATGTCTACTTTCCAATGAAATTGAGAGCGTGCCAATTGGGTTTCTGTAGCTCCAGAAAATTCACTTCGAGTGAAGGGAGGTCAGAATCCAACAGCATCTGCAGTCCTTTTTCAGCCTCTGAATCAGATTTTTGCTCAGGTCCCTCAACTTCAGCCAGAAAATACCTGAAATCACAGAAAAACACACAAACTCATAGTAAAGTCCAGAAAACTGAATTTTAAATAAAAACTAGTAAAAATATAATAAAAACTAACTAAAATATACTAAAAACATACTAAAAACAGTGCCAAAAAGCGTATAAATTATCCGCTCATCACAACACCAAACTTAAATTGTTGCTTGTCTTCAAGCAACTAAAAATCAAATAGGATAAAAAGAAGAGAATATACAATGAATTTCAAAAACATCTATGAAAATCAATATTAATTAGATGAGCGGGGATTTTAGCTTTTTGCCTCTGAACAGTTTTGGCATCTCACTTTATCCTTTGAAGTTCAGAATGATTGGCTTCTATAGGAACTCAGAATCCAGATAGTGTTATTGATTCTCCTAGTTAAGTATGTTGATTCTTGAACACAGCTACTTTATGAGTCTTGGCCGTGACCCTAAGCATTTTGTTTTCCAGTATTACCACTGGATACATAAATGCCACAGACACATAACTGGGTGAACCTTTTCAGATTGTGACTCAGCTTTGCTAGAGTCTCCAATTAGAGGTGTCCAGAGCTCTTAAGCACACTCTTTTTCCCTTGGACCACAATTTTAACCGCTTAGTCTCAAGTCTTCACTTGACACCTTCACGCCACAAGCACATGGTTAGGGACAGCTTGGTTTAGCCGCTTAGGCCAGGATTTTATTCCTGTGGGCCCTCCTATCCACTGATGCTCAAAGCCTTGGATCCTTTTTATTACCCTTGCCTTTTGGTTTAAAGGGCTATTGGCTTTTTCTGCTTACTTTTTTTTTTTTCACTTTTTTTTTGCATATCATCCTTTCTCTTTTTTTTTCTATTCACTGCTTTTTCTTGCTTCAAGAATCAATTTTATGATTTTTCAGATTATCAATAACATTTCTCCTTTTCCATCATTCTTTTAAGAGCCAACAATTTTAACATTCATAAATAACAAATTCTAAAACATGCACTGTTCAACCATTCATTCAGAAAACAAGAGTATTGCCACCACATCAAAATAATTAAACTGTTTTAAAATTCGAAATTCATGTACTTCTTTTTCTTTTTCAATTAAAAACACTTTTTATTTAAGAAAGGTGATGGATTCATAGGACATTCATAGCTTTAAGACATAAACTTTAAATTTTTATTGATTATGGAATAAAAATAAGACTAAAAAATAAATATAAGAGCAGACCCATAATAATAGAAGACAGAAAATTAAAAGCAGAAAAATAAATGACTCTTAAAATAGACTCTTAATAATAAAGGTTATCACAGAGTTAGGACTCAAAAACCTTGATTTTGAGAAGTGGATGCTCCCTCAATCTGTGGGGTGCTTGGTCCTTCAAGGGAAAGCTTCTGGCGCTTCAGCTCCTGTAGCTCACGCCCCTACTTCTCCTGTTCTTTCAGCAGTTTGCAGAGCATGCAGTTCTGATTCTGCTGTTCTTCCTTAAGTTGTTCCATAGCTTCTTGCATCTTGGTAATAGATGCTTCTAGGAGGGTCCAGTAGTCAATTTCAGGAATTTCTGGGAGGAACTTCTGCGCCCTCCTTTTGATGGAGTTATCTTGCACTTGTCCTTCCATTGACTTCTTGGTGATTGGGTGTTCGATTGGGATGAATTCATCTACTCCCATCCTCACCCCAGCATCTTTACATAGTAGAGAAATTAAGCTTGGGTAGGCCAGTTTGGCTTCAGTGGAGTTCTTGTTTGCAATTGTGTAAATCTCACAGAAAATCAGATGATGAATCTCCACTTCTTTTCCAAGCATAATACAATGAATCATCACTGCTCTTTTGACAGTGACCTCAAAGCGGTTGTAGTGGGCAATATAGAACGCCCAATGAAGTCCAGCCAGCCTCTTACAACTGGTTTGAGATCTCCCCTCTTATGTTGGTTTGGGACACCTTTTGAATTGGTTATCCACTTAGTTCCAGGGAGGCATATGTCCTCTAGAACTTGATCCAACCCCTTATCTACTCTCACCATTCTCCTATTAAAGGATTCTGGATCATCTTGTAGTTGAGGCAGTTTGAAGACATCTCTTATTTTGTCCAGATAGAAGTAAATAAGCCTTCCTCTGACCATGGTTCGGTAGGTGTGAAAGGCGGTTCCAGTTATTCTCTGCTTATCTGTTAGCCACAGATTTGAGTAAAATTCCTGAACCATGTTTCTTCCAACCTTTGTTTCAAGATTAGCTAGAATTTCCCATCCTCTGTTTCGAATTTGCTCTTGGATCTCCGGATATTCATCTTCTTTCAGATTGAATTTAACTTTCGAGATCACTGACCTCAGAGCCATTATTTTGTGGTAATAGTCTGCATGTTCTTTGGTTAGGAACCTCTCTTGATTCCAAAAACTCTTTGGAGTATTCTCTTTCTTGCCTCTTGATTTGGTTTGTTTTCCCTTAGGTGCCATGATCTTGATGAGTCTTAGCTCAGTGATCACAGAGAAACACACCAAACTTAGAGGTTTGCTTGTCCTCAAGCAAAAGAAATGAAAGGGGAGAGAGAGGAGAAGAGGCAAATTCGAATGGTGGAGAGGAGGGGATGGCCGAATGTGTATTTATAAGAGGAGGGGAGGGATTTCGAAAATTTTGAAAGAGATATGCCATAGAGATATGATTGGTGGAAGAAAATAAAATCATGATATGAAAAAAGATGAGATTTTCAATTGAAAAAGATATAAAGAGGTTAAATCTTAAAATTTGGCTATGCATCTAAGAAATAAGAGATGATATGATGAGTTGAAAAAGATTTGGAAAGAAATTAAGAAGATAATTGAGTTTTTGAAGAAGATTTGGGAAGGATTTGAAAGAAAATTAAAAAGAGATTTAGAAAATTGTTGAATTTTTGAAAATTGAGGGTGAATGATGAAAGTTTGAAACATGTTTATGCAGAAAATTATGAGTTAAAACATGAAAATTTGAAAAAAAAATTGAATTTGGAAACAAAATAGCTCTCTATTAGAGACTTCAGCCTGCCCATTTGTCTGTGGATGATACGGAGTTGTCACTTTATGGCTAATTCCATATCTCACCATAGCAGAGTAAAACTGTTTATTGTAGAAATGAGTGCCCCCATCACTGATTAGTACTCTGGGAACACCGAATCTGCTAAAAATATGTTTCTGGAGGAACTTCAGCACAGTCTTAGTATCATTAGTGGGTGTGGCAATTGCTTCTACCCATTTAGATACGTAGTCTTCTGCCACCAGAATGTAAGTGTTTGAGTATGATGGTGGGAAAGGACCCATGAAGTCAATACCCCATACATCAAACAACTCAATCTCTAAGATCTCTTGTTGAGGCATTGCGTAATCATGAGGCAAGTTACCAGCTCTTTGGCAATTGTCACAGTTACGCACAAACTCTCGGGCATCTCTATAGAGAGTAGGCCAGTAGAAGCCACATTAGAGGACTTTAGTGGCTGTGCGCTCACTTCTGAAATGTCCTCCATACTGTGATCCATGGCAATGCCACAGGATCTTCTGTGCCTCTTCTCTAGGGACACATCTGTGGATCATCCCGTATGCACATCTCTTAAAGAGATATGGTTCATCCCATAAGTAGTACTTTGCATCAGAAATTAGTTTTTTCTTTTGCACCCTGCTGTACTCCTGGGGTATGAACCTCACAGCTTTATAATTTGCAATGTCTGCAAACCATGGTGCTTCCTGAATGGCAAAGAGTTGTTCATCCGGAAAGGTTTCAGAGATCTTAGTAGAAGGGAGGGACGCCCCAGCTACTGGTTCTATCCGGGATAGGTGATCAGCTACCTGGTTCTCTGTCCCTTTTCTGTCTCTTATTTCTATATCAAACTCTTGCAGAAGTAACACCCATCTTATGAGCCTGGGTTTTGAATCCTGCTTTATGAGTAGATATTTAAGAGCAGCATGGTCAGTGTACACAATCACTTTTGATCCTACTAAATAGGATCTAAATTTGTCAATGGCATACACTACTGCAAGCAGTTCTTTTTCTGTGGTTGTGTAATTCTTCTGTGCGTCATTTAGAACACGACTGGCATAGTAAATGATGTGAAGAAGCTTGTTATGCCTTTGTCCCAAAATTGCACCAATGGCATGGTCACTGGCATCACACATTAGTTCGAATGGTAATGTCCAGTCTGGTGCAGAGATGACTGGTGCTGTGACCAGCTTAGCTTTCAGGGTCTCAAATGCCTGTAGACACTCTGTGTCAAAAACAAATGGTGTGTCAGCAGCTAGCAGGTTGCTCAGAGGTTTTGCAATTTTTAAAAAATTCTTTATGAACCTCCTATAGAATCCTGCATGCCCCAGAAAGCTTCTGATTGCCTTAACATTGGCAGGTGGTGGTAATTTTTCAATTACTTCTACCTTGGCTTGATCCACCTCTATTCCCTTGTTTGAAATTTTGTGCCCAAGGACAATTCCTTCAGTCACCATAAAGTGACATTTTTCCCAGTTTAAGACCAGGTTAGTCTCTTGGCACCTTTTCATCTACTGCAATTTGGTTGTATCCTGAATAGCCATCCAAAAAGCAGTAATAGTCATGACCTGCTAGTCTCTCTACATTTGGTCTATGAATGGTAAAGGAAAATGATCCTTTCTGGTGGCTGTATTGAGCCTTCTGTAATCAATACACATGTGCCACCCTGTAACTGTCCTTGTGGGAACCAGTTCATTTTTTTCATTATGAACCACTGTCATGCCTTCCTTCTTAGGGACAACTTGGACAGGGCTCACCCAGGGGTTATCAGAAATAGGATAAATAATCCTAGCCTCTAGTAACTTAGTGACCTCTTTCTGCACCACCTCCTTCATGGCTGGATTTAGCTGCCTCTGTGGTTGAACCACTGGCTTAGCATCATCCTCCAATAGGATCTTGTGCATGCATCTTGCTGGGCTAATGCCCTTAAGATCACTTATGGACCATCCAAGAGCTGTCTTGTGTGTCCTTAGCACTTAAATTAGTGCTTTCTCTTCCTGTGGATTTAAAGCAGAGCTTATGATCACTGGAAAAGTGTCACCCTCTCCCAGAAATGCATATTTCAGGGATGGTGGTAGTGGTCTGAGCTCAGGTTTAGGAGGTTTCTCCTCTTCCTGAGGGATTTTTAGAGGTTCTTTTATTTCCTCTAGTTCCTCCAGATCAGGCTGAACATCCTTAAAGATGTCCTCTAGCTCTGATTCAAGACTCTCAGTCATATTGATCTCTTCCACCAAAGAGTCAATAATATCAGTGCTCATGCAGTCATTTGATGTGTCTGGATGCTGCATAGCTTTGACAGCATTTAACTTGAACTCATCCTCATTGACTCTCAGGGTCACTTCCCCTTTAAGTACATCAATAAGAGTTCGTCTAGTTGCTAGGAAAGGTCTTTCTAGAATGAGAGTTGCACTCTTGTGCTCCTCCATTTCCAGCACTACAAAGTCAGTGGAAAAGGCAAATGGCCCAACCTTGACAATCATGTCCTCAATTATGCCTGATGGATATTTAATGGAGCCATTAGCAAGTTGAAGACATATCCGGGTTGGTTTGACTTCTTCAGTCAACCCAAGCTTTTTGATAGTAGATGCAGGTATTAGGTTGATACTTGCTCTAAGGTCACATAGAGCTGTCTTAGTACAAGCACCCTCTAATGTGCATGGTATCATGAAGCTTCCTAGATCTTGAAGCTTTTCTGGTAAGCTTTTCAGAATGACTGTACTGCATTCTTCAGTGAGAAACACTTTTTCAGTTTCTCTCCAATCCTTCTTATGACTTAAGATCTCTTTCATGAACTTAGCATAAGAGGGTATTTGCTCAAGTGCCTCTGCAAACGAGATCTTTATCTCAAGAGTCCTGAGATAGTCTGCAAATTGGGCAAATTGTTTGTCCTGTTCTGCTTGGCGAAGTTTCTGAGGATAAGGCATCTCTGCTTTATATTCTTCAACTTTAGTTGCTGCAGGTTTATTCCCTACAGAAGTAGTTGGAGAAGCCTTCTTAGAGGGGTTACTATCAGCACTTGCAAGTGTCTGATCCCTCATTTGCGTTTGAACGCCAGAACTGGGTAAGGAATGGGCGTTTAACGCCAGCTTCCCACCCTTTTTTGGTGTTTGAACGCCAGAACTGGGCAAGGAATGGGCGTTTAACGCCAATTTTTCTCTCTTTTCTGGCGTTTGAATGCCAGAATTATTCCTCTCTGGGCCCTTGCTGTCCTCAGAGAGATTTTGGGCAGTGGTTTGGTCATCCTCTGTTAGTTGTTCCTTTCTTGGCTTTTTACTATTTTGAGCTGAATTATTCAATGTCTTCCCGCTCCTTAGTTGAACAGCTTGGCATTCTTCTGTTATCTGTTTAGATAGCTGCTGTCTTGTCTGATTTAATTGTTCTTCTATATTCTTGTTAGCATTTTTAGTGTCTTGGAGCATCTCTTTAAATTCTGCTAATTATTTTGTCATAAGGAGTAATTGCTGATTAAGTTCAACAATCTGTTCTTGAGGATTAGGATTAGTAGTTACTGCCATAGCCTCTTCTTTTATGGAGGACTCACTGTTTGAGTACAGATGTTGATTTCTAGCAACTGTATCTATGAGTTCTTGAGCCTCTTCAATTGTTTTTCTCATGTGTATAGATCCACCAGTCGAGTGATCTAGAGACATTTGAGCTTTTTCTGTAAGCCCATAGTAGAAGATGTTTAACTGTACCCACTCTGAAAACATTTCAGAGCGGCATTTTCTTAGCATCCCTCTGTACCTCTCCCAGGCATTATAAAGGGATTCATGATCCTCTTGTTTAAAGCCTTGGATGTCCAGCCTTAGCTGTGTCATCCTCTTTGGAGGGTAAAATTGATTCAGGAATTTGTCTGATAACTGTCTCCATGTTTTTATGCTTGCTGTGGGTTGGTTATTTAACCACCTCTTAGCTTGATCTTTTACAGCAAATGGAAATAGTAATAATCTGTAGACATCCTGATCCACTTCTTTATCACGTACTGTGTCAACAATTTGTAAGAACTGTGCCAGAAACTCAGTAGGTTCTTCCTGTGGAAGACCAGAATACTGGCAATTTTGCTGCACCATGATAATGAGTTGAGGATTTAGCTCAAAACTGTTTGCTTTGATGGGAGGTATACAGATGCTACTCCCATATGCAGTTATAATGGGGTTAGCATATGACCCCAGAGTCCTTCTGGACTGTTCACTTCCACTTAGGTCCATGATGGAGAAAGGGAGGTGATGTGGATTGCAAATAAAATATATTTTTGTTTTTATTTTATTTTAATTAAAATTAACCGAATAAAATGAAACGAAATAAATGAAAAATAGAATAAAAATTTCGAAAATTAAGAGAAAAAGTAAAAAGATAAATAATTCAAATGCTCAAACGGCTAATTAATTAAAAAGATTTGAAAAATTCTGGATATGGTTTTCGAAAATTAGAAGAAAATGAAATAAAAGTAAATTGAAAACTAAATTAATTAATTGATTAAAAGGATTTTGGAAATTAGCAATCAAAAAGATATGATTGAAAATTATTTTAAAAAGATATGACTGAGAAGATATGATTGCAATTTATAAAAAAAAGATATGATTGAAAATTATTTTGAAAAAGATATGATTGAGAAGATATGATTGCAATTTATAAAAAAAAAGATATGATTGAAGCAATTAAAAAGATTTGATCTTTGAAAAAGATTTGAAAAGATCAATTTTTGAAATTAGAATTTTGACTTGACTAAAAAAAAGATATGATTTTGAAAATCTTTGACTAATTTAATGCAAAATTTTGAAATTTATGAGTAAAATAAGGAAAAGATATTTTTTTTGATTTTTAAATTTTAATGAGGAAAGAGAAAAATAACAAAACGACACTAAACTTAGAAATTTTAGATCAAAACAAAGAGAACAAACAAGAAAACTTTGAATGTCAAGATGAACACCAAGAACACTTTGAAGATCAAGATGAACACCAAAAACAAATTTTTGAAAAATTTTTAAGTAAATAAAATCACAAAAACACAAAACTTAAAATTTTTTAGAAAATCAAACACAAATTTTCGAAAATTTAAAGGAAAACAAAAAGAAGACACCAAACTTAGAATTTTTAAAGATCAAGAAAGGACTAGGAACAAGCAAATTCGAAAAAGTAAAAGAAAATAAAAGCATGCAATTGACACCAAACTTAAAATATGAAACTAAGCTCAAATAAAAGACTCTAAACCAAAATAAATAAAATATTCCTAATCTAAGCAACAAGAATAACCGTCAGTTGTCCAAACTCGAACAATCCCCGGCAACGGCGCCAAAAACTTGGTGCACGAAATTACAATCACACTGTTGTAACTCCGCACAACTAACCAGCAAGTGCACTGAGTCGTCCAAGTAATACCTTACGTGAGTAAGGGTCGATCCCACGGAGATTGTTGGCTTGAAGCAAGCTATGGTTATCTTGTAACTCTTAGTCAGGATATCAATAATTCTCAGATTTAATTGTAAAAAGTAAAAGAACATGAAATAAATACTTGTTATGCAATAATGGAGAACAGGTTGAGGTTTTGGAGATGCTTTGTCTTCCGAATCTCTGCTTTCCTACTGTCTTCTTCTTCATGCACGCAAGGCTCCTTCCATGGCAAGCTTTATGTTGGGCATCACCGTTGTCAATGTCTACTTCCCGTCCTCTCAGTGAAAATGTTCCAAATGCGCTGTCACCGCACGGCTAATCAGCTATTGGTTCTCGATCATGTTGGAATAGGATCCATTGATCCTTTTGCGTCTGTCATACGCCCAACACTCGCGAGTTTGAAGCTTGTCACAGTCATCCCTTCCCAGATCCTACTCGGAATACCACAGATAAGGTTTAGACTTTCCGGATCTCAGGAATGACCGCCAGTAATTCTAGCCTATACCACGAAGGTTCCAATCTTAGATTAGAAACCCAAGAGATACACATTCAAGCTTGATTGCATGTAGAA
>NC_029788.2:103368887-103375326 GCF_000816755.2 Arachis ipaensis
GAATAGAAGCAAGCGTGATAGAATGGAAAACAGTAGTAATTGCATTAATTCATGAAGAACAGCAGAGCTCCTCACCCCAACAATGGGGTTTAGAGACTCATGCCGTAGAAGATACAATATGAAACGTGTAGAATGTCATCAGGTACAAGATGAATCACTAAAAATAGTTTTTATAGTAAACTAGTGACCTAGGGTTACAGAAAATGAGTAAGCTAGGGTGTTTAGTGTAAAAATCCACTTCCGGGACCCACTTGGTGTGTGCTTGGGATGAGAATTGAAGCTTTCATGTGTAGAGACCTTTCTTGGAGTTAAACGCCAGCTTTTGTGCCAGTTTGGGCGTTTAACTCTAGCTTTTATGCCAGTTTTGGCGTTAAACGCCAGAATTCTTAAGCTGACTTGGAACACCGGTTTGGGCCATCAAATCTTGAGCAAAGTATGGACTATTATATATTGCTGGAAAGCCTAGGATGTTTACTTTCCAACGCAATTGAGAGCGCGCCAATTGGGCTTCTGTAGCTCCAGAAAATCCACTTTGAGTGCAGGGAGGTCAGAATCCAACAGCATCTGCAGTCCTTTTTCAGCCTTTGAATCAGATTTTTGCTCAGGTCCCTCAATTTCAGCCAAAAAATACCTGAAATCACAGAAAAACACACAAACTCATAGTAAAATTCAGAAAAGTAAATTTTAAATAAAAACTAATAAAAATATAATAAAAACTAACTAAAATATGCTAAAAACATACTAAAAACAGTGCCAAAAAGCGTATAAATTATCCGCTCATAAGGTTTTTTTAATGTATAAGATAAAAAGCAAGAATAGTAAATGGCAAGAAAGTAAATTGTAAGGAATTAATTTAAATAAATAATAAAACTCTTGGCAAGATATAAGAACTAGACGTCATATCCTAGTTATCCTTATCAGGTGTGAAGAGAATTGGATTCTACTCCCACTTTTAATTAACCCTTGCTAAACAATGGAAAGTCAAGTGGACAAATTAATTTGATCCTCAGGTCTTAGTCAACTCTTATGGGAAGACTAGAGTTATTGGAGTACAAATTAATCAGCAAGAATTCTAATTTCAATCAATAGCTGAGTTTGACAACTCAAGTGTTGCTAATTACTTAACCAAAACCAAAAGGGAAAAATAAATCTAAATTGAATTGAAAGCATCATAAAATAATCATTAATCTGAAATACCTCAAATTGCATTTAAACATAAATTCAAATCCTAACATGGAAAGTTTGTAAATCAATAATGAAAAGATAAATGACAATTAAAGTAATGGAATAAATAAAAGTAGAAAATAAATTTAAAGGAATATTGAACCTGTGATTGTAGAAGCAATCCTAAAATAAGAGAAATCCTGATCCTAAATCCTAAGAGAGAGGAGAGAACCTATCTCTAAACTACATCTAAAACCTAAAATTATGAATTATTCAGTTTTTTTACGTGTTTTCATTGATTCCTCCATTCTTTGGCTTATATTCTGTGTTTCTGGCTTGGATTTGGGCCAAAAAAAGGTCCAAAAATCGTTGGGGCCATTTTCTGCAGATTCTTGTACGTGGCGTCTGTCACGCGTTTGTGTCATCTGGGAGTTTTCCTTGTCACGCGTACGCGTCGGTCACACGTACGCGTCAATTGCATTCTACTCAAGGCGCGCGTCCGCGTCATCCACGCGTTCGCGTCGCTGCATTTTTGTGCTAGGCACGCGTTTGCATCGCCCATGCGTTCGCATCACTGCCCTTTTCTTCAAAACTCCATTTTTGTGTTTTCCTTCCATTTTTGTATGTTTCCTTTTTGTCCTTTGAGCTATTCCTGCTCTATGAGATCTGAAAATACTTAACACACAAATCACGGCATCGAATGGTAATAAAGGATAATTAAAATTAATATTTTTAAAGCACAGGAAACATGTTTTTCGCATATATCATAAAATAAGGAAGGGAAAGTGAAACCATGCAATTTACATGAATAAGTGGGTGAAGAATTGATAGAAACATTCAATTTGAGCACAAATTATATCATAAAATATGGGTTTATCAACCTCCCTACACTTAAACAATAGCATGTCCTCATGCTAAATCCAAGAGAAAGGGTAAAGTTAGAATGGTGGAATCTCATGCAATGCAATCTATTCTAAATGCAAACTACCTACATGAATCACACAAATTTTAATTATTACCCACCTATATATATAGAGCTTACATGTGGTTAATCTAACTCATATTTTCAAGGAATTATATATGTATAGCCAAACCTAAATCATGTTAAAGCACTGTCACAATTGAGTCGGGTTAAAATATTTCATAAGATTGCAAGACAATTAAATATTTAAACAGAGATATATGGTGATGAGCTATTGAACCCTCACTGGATTTGTGTTTACTCTCAAGTCACTCAGTGTTTGGGGTTAATCACTCTATTCTTTTCTATTCCTGCTTTCTAAAACTTTGTTCTTCATCTAACCAATCAACAAATATTGAATACAGACATACAAAGATCATGAGGTCTTCTAAAGGTTGTAATGGGGCCAAGGTAAAGGTAGGGGTATATATATAAGGCTAAGTGAGCTAACAAAGTGAATCCTTGATTAGTCTAAGATCTCACCTAACATATACTTTATATAATTTGAAATGCTTTACCTAGCTACCCAAATTTTTTCACTTTTTTATTACATACTCATGTACTAACTTTACTTTGAATTTTCACCTTATGTGCATTGATTTCTTTACTAAGCTTATTATTGGGGCAATTTTGTCCCCTTATTTACTTATTTAACTAAAAAGAAATTTTTTTTTGAAACATAAGCATATATCAATGCACATGGTATTTTAATTTTTAAATTTATTTTACATGAGCATGCTCCCAAAATCCTTATTACTTTATTGAATTAATCCTTTCCTATCGACCCATGTTCCCATGTTTTTCCACACTTAGTGGATACACAATCTCTATATTAAGCTAACCAAGGATTCAACTTGGGATTTTTAATTTGTTTTTCTGCTTAAGGCTAGTAATGTGGTTATAGAACAAGGAGGGAATTAAAAGTTCAATGGGGCTAACAAGGGTGATGTAAAAGGTAAGCTTATTTGGGATAAGTGAGAAAAAAAATTTAAATGATGGCCTCAATCATCTCTTGGTATGTATCTATATTCTATATTGGACATATAGATTAAAACAAAGTAAAGATCACCAGAATAAAAAAGAAGGGCGAACACACAAGAATGAAATAATTATGGTTAAATAATGTAACCATACAAATAAGCTCAAAAACTCATAGGTTGTGTGTTCTCTGGCTCAAAAACTATATATTAGTTATGTATGTCATGCAAGTAGAAATCAAGAGTTCCCATTATTCTCAATGTGAATCTTAGGGTGGCCCTTAAAATCTTAGTGTTCTTCCTTAAAAAATATTGTGTAAATTAACCAATCATTTATTGCTATATATATACAGTGTGTGGACTGTTGTGATTCTGTTATACTAAAGTTTTTAGTTTACTCTTTTTATTTTCAATTAATCCAAGTTATCGTATGCTAAAAGGGTAACCTAAACTAATTAATCCATATATTCTATATCACAATTTAATAACTAAAATTGCAACTAGACTAAACTAAATGTCTAAGATAAGTATATAACTAAGGTGTAAAATGCAGAAATACTGTAAAAATATAGAAAAATGTGCAAGTACTGAGAGACAAGATAAAATAAAGATAAAAATAAAAATAAAGATAAAAATACAAAAAAATAAGCAAAAAAGAAAGTGTCTGAAGAGTGGTTCACCAAAATAAAGTATGCCAGAGATGGCGGCCTCCCCACACTTAAATAATAGCATCGTCCTCGATGCTCACTCAGGCTGGGTGTGAGAAGTGTAAGTGTCATCTCTGGAAGGATGGGCTGCTGGTGACTCTATGGTAGGCTGAGGATCTGCAGTCTCGGTAAGTGTAGGAGGAGCTGCCTGTTGAAGTGGAGGCTCTGTCTATAGAGAAATCTCCGGATCTGCGGCCTAGATCTGGTGAGGATCCTCATGGTGTGGTGCAGTCTGCTCAGGTCCTCCCTGCTCTGCCTGGGCATGTGCCTCCTCCTCATGATCATCCGCCTCCGCATCAAAAGGGTCAGAAGCGGTGTCAGGCTCGGAGGGGATGTCGCTGCCAGATCGGATCATCAACTTTAGGTGCTCATAGCGTTGCTTGTGGCGATGCTCCATACAATCCAGGCATACGAAGAGGCAGTGTACCAGATGATAAATGGGCTCAGGAGCATATGGAGGTGCAGTGGATGGGGCTGGTGCAGCAGTGGATGCAGAAGGGGCATCTGAAGATGTGGCTGCCTCACCCGAGGCAGTGAGAAAAGGAGGTCTGTACCCTAATGCCAGAAACTTCCTGCTGTGAGGAATGATCTTCTTGCAGTCTGCAGCAGTTGGCTTCTCATCAGCCAGCTCCCAAGGCACGTCAGCTCGGCGACCTAGCTGGGTGATCAGATAAGGAAAAGGGAGAGTGCCTCTGACATGGACCCTGGCCATATAAAACCTGATGAAACGTGGAAGATACAGGTCCTTACCCTCCATCACACACCAGATGAGGGTGATCATAGCAGCGGGCACCTCTGTCTCATGAGTGCTCGGTATCACGTAGTTACTCAGGATCTGCTGCCAAAGCCGAGCCTCATCATTCAAATATATCAGCTTGATTCCCTTAGGCATCACTGTATTCTTACCCATGACCCATGGGGCAGTAGGATCAAGGGCTATTCTCTGCTTGACTGCATCCTAGTCAAATCTCATGTATCTCATATCCTCTTCAGCCTTTTGGTAACCGTCAGGCTGATCTGACTTAGGCTGAAGCCGGAGGATATCCTCAATAGCTTCCTCAGTGACTAAAATCTATTTCCTTCTGAGGTGCACTGCATCCAGGGAGGTCTTGAAATAGTTACAGTAAAATTCTCTGACCCAGGAAGCATTGACCTCTGTCAAGTTCCTTTCCATGAAGAACCAGCCTCTTTGTTTTATCTGTTCGGAAGTGTACTGGGTGGGTTCTTCTGGAATTTTAAGAGTTCTCTCCAGGTAGAGGTTCCTGGAAGTGGCAAACACTGGATACTTGAGCTCACAGTATCTGTTTGCAAATTTGACTTGATCTGTGGTAGTGAGGAGCTGGTCGGCCTTTTCCTGCGGGGTAAAGTTCTTTTCCCGCCAGGAATAGTCGTGAAGGAGATCCAGGATAGAGGTAGAAGATTCTCCTCTTTTTCGTTTGTCTGTAGTAGCCTTGCCTTTTCCTTTCCTTTGGGGATCAGACATCCTGAAAAGCAGAAGTAGCATGGTATAATTGAAGAATTAAAGCAGGAAAACAAGTAGGCAAGTAGGATTTTGTCAATGTAAGCATAAAGGCAAAAAAGTAATAGAAGCATGAAATGAGGTAAATATATGTACATTTTGGATTGAATTCGAGTTAAAAGTCTGAGATTAAAAATCACAATCCAAAATATCTTATAAGTGGAATTCAAGTTAATTAGGGAAAATAGTAATCATGCCTTGAGTTAGAAAGTTAAAGTAGTTAGGTAAAAACCAAAAAGAGAAGTTAGAAAGCTAAACTGGTTAGTAGTTAAAAAGGAAGTTAAAGTGAGTGGCATGAGATTGGTTTTCCTAGTTACCAAGAATTTCACAAAGTTGAGGAACAGTCAACTCATATTCAAGCAAGGATTGTAGTTTATTGATGATAATTCTGATAAATAAAGTAAGTTTAAAATGAGAATGAAATCATCAATAAGCAATTTAGTGCTAAGGGAACAAAAAGGAATAAGAATGCTAGCCCGTGCATTCATGAATTGGTTTGGTTGTAGCCAAGTAATGCAAAATAACGAGTTTTCAAACCAATACATGAATAGAGTAGATTAAACTATAAATTTGCAGAAAATTGGGCAGCATTCTGGCTAAAATTGGATGTTTCCGGGTAGTAAACAGCAAGAAAAATCAGTTCATATGAAATTAAATAGTGTTGAAAAGATTAACAAATAGCAAGAACATTAAAGAACAGTTTAACAACAACATCAAATATGAAGAACAACATATGAACAGAATCATCACATCAAATTCAGAATTGCGAAACAGATAGAAACAGTTAGCAAGAACGGTGCAATTATCAGGCCTAAATCCACTAACCACATCCTAGCTACCTAACCACCTAAAATCCAATACAATCATGCATCTCTAACTATCCTATTTCGAACAAAAAACTGTAAAATATGCAACTAATTGACTAATTGGAAAACAAAATCGGTGTTCGGCGGAACCTGGTGTGTAGAAACAGAAAGTAGGCTGAGAGAGATGGTAGTGGTGTTGGTGACGCAGCGGCGATGGGTGGCGGCATGGCGATGGTCCGAGGTGGAGGCAGGGGAGGATTGGTGGTGTGTGGGTGGTTAAGGTTGAGGGGGGGGGGAAGAGAGAA
>NC_029788.2:103375357-103386006 GCF_000816755.2 Arachis ipaensis
TGGGGGGGGTTGGTGGTGGTTTGGGTGGTGGCGCGGCGGTAGGGTTGGAGAAGAGAAGTTGCATAGGGGGGTGGGCGGTTTCGCGTGAATGGATAGAATTTCGCGTGAATGGGGGTTACTGTTTTTGAATCCACGCGAACGCGTGGAGCACGCGATCGAGTGATTTGGGCGAAAAGGGTGTTGACGTGAACGTGTCATTGATGCGATCGCGTGAATTGGGTAAAAGGTAAGGGACGCGTACGCGTGAAGCACGCGAACGCGTCGCTGAAAAATGTGCTAAATGCACAGTTCCAGTGTCGTTTTGGCGCAACTCTCTGTTTCTAATGGGGTCCATAAAATCCACGCGACGTGGACGCGTCGCTCACGCTTTCGCGTGGGATGTGCATAGTGCAGTGATGCCTTCGCGTCAGGGACACAAACGCGTGGGCTAGTTTGTGCTAAAGGCACACCAGCCGCACGATTCCAGCCCAACTTTCTGGGCATTGGATTTTTACGCCGATTTCCAGTCGACGCCCACGCGTGGCCTGCGCGCTCGCGTGGGGTGATTTTTTTTATGCAATTATGCAGTATAAAATATGCAATGCTGATGTAGATGCTGTGAATAATTCCAGGTTCAATGAAAGTAAAATAAAATAAAAGCAAACAAAACGAAATAAAGTTAAAAAAGGAACGATCATACCATGGTGGGTTGTCTCCCACCTAGCACTTTTAGTTAAAGTCCTTAAGTTGGACGTTTGGGGAGTCCTTTGTTATGGTGGCTTGTGCTTGAATTTATCCAAAAATCTCTACCACTGTTTGGAATGCCAACAGCCTCCGGGGTCCCAAACTAGGCATGTAAAGCCTTTGAGTAAATTCAAATAGGTTTTCAGGTTCCTGAGATGTTGAATGTCAGAATAGATTCTAGGATCCCAAACCTTGCTTTTATATCCGCCTTTGTCTTGATTTATATTTTTCCAGCCGGGCGGGTTGGAAATTGCATTCTCACCAAGATGGCCAATCATTCTCCGAGACCCATTTAATCGAACTCGAAACCAATCCTTATACTTCAGATTGAAGCGTGGAACCTTATTGAATCTTGCATACCAGTCTTGAGCACGAACCATTTCCCTTTTACTCTTAAAGCTGCGAAGAGCTCTAAGCTGACCATCTGTTTCAAGCAAACCATATTCAAGTGGAAAAGTAAAGATAAAAGCTAAGGATTTTACCCACTTGAAGTTTGTATTGGGCGGTAATGGCCTTGGGATAGGTGTTTCCAGTGGTTTTGCAAGCTCTACTCCCTTGCATTCTTCTGTGAATTCTTCCACTTCTTTGCAATTTTCTTCAGTTGTAACCATGTCTTGATCGAAGTCTTCGATATCTTCCTCATCACTCAAGTCATAAGTTGGAGGTTGCAAAAAGTCTACCTCCGCATCATCTTCGTATTCACTTGGGGAAGATTCTTCCATCTCAAAGAATTCACTTGCGGATGCAAGTTCATTACTAGGAAAACTTGACACGTGATCTTCATTATCAAGGAAACTTGCTTGTTGAGTTATTCCATCCAGTTCTTCATAAGATTCCTGTTTCGAGCGTTGTGCACTATCCTCCTTAGCATCAATTGTAAATTTCTTGACGGAATTCTCCTCAATTCTGGATTCCCATGGAGGTTCAGCATCTCCTAAGTCTTCAACCAATTCTTCTTCTTCTATAATTTCAGCTTCCTCCACTTGTTTCAGTACAAAGTCATGTTCCCTACTGTCCAGTGGAGTTTCTAGTATCTCCTTCATACTGCGTTCTTCATTAGTTTGTCCACATGAAGCCATGAGGATTTCTTGAGTATCCGAACGTCGGGAAGGTAGTCTATTTATCGCTTGATTCAATTGGTGAAGTGTTGCATGAAATTTTTCAAATGTTTCTTTGAGTTGCTCCCTTGATTCTTGGAGTGATGGATATGGACATGGTGCGTAGGAAAGTGGTGGTTCTCGTGAGTAATTATGTTGGAATTGGGGTGGATACGGGTTAGGGTTATATTGAGGTGAATGATGGTAGTTGGCTTGTGAGTGTGGTGGTTCAAAACTGTGTTGAAGAGGTGGTTCATAGGCGTATGATGGGGCTTGTCGGTAATTACAAGGGGGTCCACCATAACTATTGTTCTGACATGCATTATTGAATGGTCGTCGTCCATGATAGTTTGGAAGGTGTTGTTGCCTAATGGGTTGATCAGATCCTCATGGCTCCGTCCATCTCTGATTATTTTGACCTTGATGCATTTTCCTGTTATAGCTTCCATTCCTTTCAACATTGTTAGAACCAAACTCAAAGCGATAGGGGTGAGAATTCATAGTAAATAATCAAAATTAAAAGTGAAAATAAAAATAAAAAGAAATAAACAAGCAAAATAAAATATTTACAATAACCAATAATAAGGCACACAGTTGTAACTCCCTGGCAACGGCGCCATTTTGAAGAACGAAACTCTCACGCGATCTAGAATTTTCACAAATAAATTCGTGTTGTAAGTATAGCTTCTGGACCGACAAGAATTCCTTTCTTTCAAAAGTTTGGTTGTCACAAGTAACAAAACCCAATAAAATTTATAACCAAAGTATTTAAACCTCGGGTCGTCTCTCAAGGAGTTGCAGGGCAGTATAATTTATTATTGGTTATATATAAAGATATGTTTTTGGGTTTTTTTAATGTATAAGATAAAAAACAAGAATAGTAAATGGCAAGAAAGTAAATTGTAAGGAATTAATTTAAATAAATAATAAAACTCTTGGCAAGGTATAAGAACTAGACGTCTTATCCTAGTTATCCTTATCAGGTGTGAAGAGAATTGGATTCTGCTCCCACTTTTAATTAATCCTTGCTAAACAAAGGAAAGTCAAGTGGACAAATTAATTTGATCCTCAGGTCCTAGTCAACTCTTATGGGAAGACTAGAGTTATTGGAGTACAAATTAATCAGCAAGAATTCCAATTTCAATCAACAGCTGCGTTTGACAACTCAAGTGTTGCTAATTACTTAACCAAAACCAAAAGGAAAAAATAAATCTAAATTGAATTGAAAGCATCATAAAATAATCATTAATCTAAAATACCTCAAATTTCATTTAAACATAAATTCAAATCCTAATATGGAAAGTTTGTAAATCAATAATGAAAAGATAAATGACAATTAAAGTAATGATATAAATAAAAGTAGAAAATAAATTTAAAAGAATATTGAACCTGTGATTGTAGAAGCAATCCTAAAATAAGAGAAATTCTGATCCTAAATCCTAAGAGAGAGGAGAGAACCTCTCTCTAGACACTACATCTAAAACCTAAAATTATGAATTATTCAGTTGTTCTACGTGTCTCCATTGATTCCTCCATTCTCTGGCTTATATTCTGTGTTTCTGGCTTGGATTTGGGCCGAAAAAGGGTCCAGAAATCGCTGGGGCATTTTCTGCAGATTGTTGTACGTGGCGTCTGTCACGCATTCGCATGGGTCACGCGTTTGCGTCATTTGGGAGTTTTCCTTGTCACGCGTACGCGTCGGTCACACGTACATGTCAATTGCGTTCTGCTCAAGGCGCGCGTCCGCATCATTTACGCGTTCGCATCGCTGCATTTTCGCGCTAGGCACGCGTTCGCGTCGCCCATGCGTTCGCGTTCGCGTCATCTGGCTTCGGGGAAGCTATGGCAAATTATATATTGTTGCAAAGCCACAGACATTAGCTTTCCAACGCAACTAAAACTGCATCATTTGGACCTCTGTAGCTCGAGTTATGACCGTTTGAGTGCAAAGAGGTCAGGCTGGACAGCTTAGCAGTTCCTTCAGCTTCTTGTACTCCTTCTACTTTTGCATGCTTCCTTTCCATCCTCTGAGCCATTCCTGCCCGGTAATCTCTGAAATCACTTAACACACATATGACGGCATCAAATGGTAATAAGAGAGGATTAAAGTTAGTAATTTAAAGGCCCAGGAAACATGTTTTCAATCATAGCACAAAATCAGGAAGGAAAATATAAAACATGCGATTAGTATGAATAAGTGGGTAAAGATTTGATAAAAACCACTCAATTGAGCACAAGATAAACCATGAAATAGTGGTTTATAAACCTCCCCACACTTAAACATTAGCATGTCCTCATTCTAAGCTCAAGAGAAGCTATAAGAGTGAAGAGGAATGGTAAAATGTATGAAATGCAACCTATGTATATGAATGCAACTATATGCTAAGATGTTTATACCTACTTGGTTAAAAGTAAATAAATCTCCAAGAATAAATATGAAGTGGATTTCACTAATTCAAATCACAAAATAAAGTACAAGTAAACTTGTAGAAGAAAATAGCTCATGAAAGCTGGGAACAAGGAATCGAGCATCGAACCCTCACTGGAAGTGTATGCACCCTAATCGCTCAGGTGTTTAAGGTTCGATCTCTCAATTCTCTACTAATCTTGCTTTCTAAGGCTTGCTTTTCATCTAACAATCAACAAAAATTTAATGCACAAAATACACATATCAAGAGGTCTTTCAAGGGTTGTAATGGGGTTAAGGTCAAGGTAGGATTGTATTTGGCCAAGTGGACTAAAATCTGAATCCTTAATTAACTTAAACTTTCCACCTAACTTTAGACAATCCATGTAATCATAATACCACATCTAACTATCCATTAACCATGTTTTTCACATATTCATGCATTCTAATTTCAAGTACAGTACACATGCATTGCTTTCACCATTTACTTTGGAGCATTTTGTCCCCCTTTTTATTATTTACTTTTTTTCTTTTTCTTTTTCTTTTTCTCTTCTTTTTTTTTATTTTTATTTATTTATATTTTTTTCTCAATGCATATGATTAAATTATTGAATGCATGAACATGTCCTAAACATTTCTTTCACATTTTCATAAAGATATACAATGCCCAATTCTTAAACCAAATATTTCCAAACCCACTTTTCCCCACACTTAATTCATGAGCACTCTCACTAGTCCAAGCTAACTAAGGATTCAGATTAAGGACATTATTGTTTTCCGCTTAGAGTTAATGATGTGCTAAAGTAAAGAATAAAAGGGGTAAAATAGGCTCAAATTGGTTTGCAAGGGATAATGAAGGGTTAAGGCCATATGGGTATGTAAGCTCAGTGAAACAAAGGCCTCAATCATATAAGTGCATGCATACATCGAACCATGGAAATATAGAATTAAGCAAGACAAAGATCACAATTTTAGAGATAACAACACACACAAAAATAAAATATTGGTTGATAAAATGCAACCAATCAAATAGGTTCAAAATCTCACTGGTTTTGTGTGTTCGAGCTCTAAACCATGTTCCAGTATAATATTTCTTCAAACAAGTTCAACAAAAAGTTTTAATTTAAATTAGTGAAATACTCTAAAAAGTTTCTTGAAAAAGAAAATATTACTTCAACCAAGTGGTGGTAAAATACGCACAAAATCAAACATGCAAATGCAACAACTAGCTACAAAGAAAATTTAAACATTGGTGTTGAGACAGGAAAGTACTAACCCATGGAGATCGGTATCGACCTCCCCACACTTAAAGATTGCACCGTCCTCGGTGCATGCTGAGATGTGTAGGTAGACGGGCTGCTACAACTGATGCTTTTCTCTAGAGATTGTGCAGATGGACTTGTCTGTCTCCCCTTTTAGAAGTTTCTCCCTTTTTCCTTCTTCGGTGGCCAGCCTAAAAGAAGAGGAAAAAGAAGAAAAAATAACCCAGAAATAAAGATAAGAAAATAAATAAAGTCTGGGTGGGTTAATGCCAAATAATGAGGGTCTCAATTACATGGTAGCTATAACATGCAAGTGAGAAAATAATAGAAGCAAATGGCATATCAATAGTGCGAAAATTGTAACAAATGGGGGAGAAGTGTGGGTAATGAAAGACAATATAAATTCATGTCAATGCAAAATAAATACCAGTATTATAAAAAGTAGCATTGACTTATAATTAATAATACCCAACAGTTTAAAACAAGTCACGAAGCACCAAAATAATTCAAGATGCATAGTTGAATAAGAAAATTTAACACTAATGGAAAAATAATAAATTTAGAAAAGAAACTGGTGCGCAGAAATCCTGACGGTTCCATTCCTTGGTAACGGTGCTGAAAACTTTATACGCACGTTCATAATCTTAATTCTTTATCACAACTTTGCACAACTGACCAGCAAGTGCACTGGGTCGTCCAAGTAATAAATCTTACGTGAGTAAGGGTCGATCCCATGGAGATTGTCGGCTTGAAGCAAGCTATGGTCACCTTGTAAATCTCAGTCAGGCGGATTCAAATGGTTATAGAGTTTTAATAATTAAAAGATAAATAAAACATAAAATAGGATAGAGATACTTATGTAATTCATTGGTGAGAATTTCAGATAAGCATATAGAGATGCTTTCGTTCCTCTGAACCTCCGCTTTCTTGCTGTCTTCATCCAATCATTCCTACTCCTTTCCATGGCAAGCTTTATGTAGGGCATCACCGTTGTCAATGGCTACATCCCATCCTCTCTGTGAAAATGGTCCAATGCACTGTCACTGCATGGCTAATCATCTGTCGGTTCTCGATCATACTGGAATATGATTTACTATCCTTTTGCGTCTGTCACTACGCCCAGCACTCGCGAGTTTGAAGCTCGTCACAGCCATCCCTTTCCAGATCCTACTCGGAATACCACAGACAAGGTTTATACTTTCAGGATCTCAGGAATGGCCATCCATGGGTTCTAACTTATACCACAAAGATTCTAATATCTCAGACTCGGTCTTCTGTATTAGATATCTAAGAGATACTCATTCTAGCTTTTTTGCATGTAGAACGGAAGTGTTTGTCAGGCACGCGTTCATAGGTGAGAATGATGATGAACGTCACATAATCATCACATTCATCATGTTCTTGGGTGCGAATGGATATCTTAGAGAAGCAATAAGCTTGAATTGAATAGAAAAATAGTAGTACTTTGTATTAATTCATGAGGAACAGCAGAGCTCCACACCTTAATCTATGGTGTGTAGAAACTCTACCGTTTGAAAATACATAAGTGATAATGGCCCAGGTATGGCCAAATGGCCAGCCCCCAAACGTGATCTAAAGATCTTCCAAAGATAGTAAAAAGTCCTATTTATACTAAACTAGTTACTAGGGTTTACAGAAATGAGTAAATGATGCAGAAATCCACTTCTGGGACCCACTTGGTGTGTGCTTGGGCTGAGAATTGAGCTTTACACGTGTAGAGGTCTTTCTTGGAGTTGAACGCCAGTTTGTAACCTGTTTCTGGCGTTTAACTCCACTTTGCAACCTGTTTCTGGCGTTTGACTCCAGAATGCAGCATGGAACTGGCGCTCAACGCCAGTTTACATCATCTATCCTTAATCAAAGTATGAACTATTATATATTGTTGGAAAGCCCTAGATGTCTACTTTCAAACGCAATTGAGAGCGCGCCATTTGGAGTTCTGTAGCTCCAAAAAATCCACTTTGAGTACAGGGAGGTCAGAATCCAACAGCATCTGCAGTCCTTCTTCAACCTCTGAATCTGATTTTTGCTCAAGTCCCTCAATTTCAGCCAGAAATTATCTGAAATCATAGAAAAACACACAAACTCATAGTAAATTCCAGAAATGTGATTTTTATTTAAAAACTAATAAAAATATGCTAAAAACTAACTAAATCATACTAAAAACTATGTAAAAATAATGCCAAAAAGCGTATAAATTCTGATGCTCAAAGCCTTGGATCCTTTTTATTTACCCTTGCCTTTTGGTTTTAAGGACTATTGGCTTTTTGCTCTTGCCTTTTGGTTTAAAGAGCTTTTGGCTTTTTCTGCTTGCTTTTTCTTTTTCTATATATTTATTTTTTTTCGCCATTTTTTTTCTTTCTTTTTTTCTGCAAGCTTTTGTATTCACTGCTTTTTCATGCTTCAAGAATCATTTTTATGATTTTTCAGATTATCAAATAACATTTCTCCTTTTTCTTTATTCTTCAAGAGCCAACATATTTAACATTCATTAAACATCAACTTCAAAAGACATATGCACTGTCCAAGCATTCATTCAGAAAACAAAAAGTATTGTCACCACATCAAAATAATTAAACTAGTTTCAAGGATGAATTTGAAACCATGTACTTCTTGTTCTTTTGTAATTAAAACAGTTTTCATTTAAGAGAGGTGATGGATTCATATTCATAACTTTAAGGCATAGACATTTAGACACTAGTGATCATATAGTAAAGACACAAAAATAAATAAAACATAAAGCTCAAAAATAAAAAAACAGGAAAATAAATAAACAAGAAGATTAAGGAATGAGTCCACCTTAGTGAGGGTGGCGTCTTCCTCTTCTTGAAGAACCAATGGTGCTCTTGAGCTCCTCTATGTCTCTTCCTTGTCTTTCTTGCTCCTCCCTCATAGCTCTTTGATCTTCTCTAATTTCATGGAGGATGATGGAATATTCTTAGTGCTCCATCCTTAGTTGCTCCATCCTTTGTTCCTAGTAGTTTTGTGGAGGAAAGTGCATCCCTTGAGGCATCTCAGGGATTTCATGGTGAGGAATTTCCTCATACTCATATTGAGGTCCATGATCTCTTGTTTGCTCCATCCTTTTCCTAGTGATGGACTTATCCTCTTCAATGAGGATATCTCCCTCTATGTCAATTCCAGCTGAATTTCAGAGGTGGCATATGAGGTGAGGAAAGGTTAACCTTGCCCAAGTGGAGGACTTGTCAGCTACCTTGTAAAGTTCTTGAGGTATAATCTCATGAATTTTCACCTCCTCTCCAATCATGATACTATGGATCATGATGGCCCGGTCTATAGTAACTTCAGACCGGTTACTAGTAGGAATGATTGAGCGTTGAATGAACTCTAGCCATCCTCTAGCCACTGGTTTGAGGTCATACCTTCTTAGTTGAACCGGCTAGCCTCTTGAGTCAATTTTCCATTGAGCTCCTTCCTCACATATGTCTATGAGGACTTGGTCCAACCTTTGATTAAAGTTGACCCTTTTTGTGTAGGGGCGTGCGTTTTCTTCCATCATTGGCAAGTTGAACGCCAGCCTTACATTTTCCGGAATGAAATCTAAGTATTTTCCCCGAACCATAGTAAGGCAATGCTTTGGATTTGGGTTCACACTTTGATCGTGGTTCCTTGTGATCCATGCGTTTGCATAGAACTCTTGAACCGTTAGGATCCCGACTTGTTGAATGGGGTTGGTGAGAACTTCCCAACCTCTTCTTTGAATCTCAAGTCGGATTTCCGGATACTCATTCTTTTTGAGTTTGAAAGGAACCTCATGAATCACTTTCTTCTTGGCCACAACTTCATAGAAGTGGTCTTGATGGACCTTAGAGATGAATCTCTCCATCTCCCATGACTCAGAGGTGGAAGCAATTTCCTTCCCTTTCCTCTTTCTAGAGGTTTCTCTGGCCTTAGGTGCCATGAATGGTTATGAAAAAACAAAAAGCTATGCTTTTACCACACCAAACTTAAAATGGTTGCTCGTCCCCGAGCAAAAGAAGAAAGAAAGAAGTAGAAGAAGAAGAAAAATGGAAGAGAGAAAGAGAGAGATGGTTTCGGCCAAGGGGAAGAAGAGAGGGTTTTGTTGTGTGAAATGAAGAGGGAATGAGGGGTTTATATAGGAGTGGGGAGGGGTTTAGGGTTCGGCCATTTAGGGTTGGGTTTGGAAGGGAAATTATTTTGAATTTAAAGGTAGGTGGAGTTTTTGGGGAAGAGAGGATGGATGTAATTGGTGAAGAGGTGATGGGGAAGAGTGATTGAGTTGATTGGTGAGGGGTATTTGGGGAAGAGAGTTATGAAAAGGTGTGAAGAGGAGAGAAGAAGTAGGTGGGGATCCTGTGGGGTCCACAGATCCTGAGGTGTTTGAGGATTTCTCATCCCTGCACCTTTTGGACGTGTAAAACGCCCTATATATGCAATCCTGGCATTTAACGCCAGACTGCAGCATGTTTCTGGCATTAAATGCCACTTCCTTGCTTGTTTTGGGCATTCAACGCCAGTCTATAGCATGTTTCTGGCGTTGAACGCCAATATGGTGCATGTTTCTGGCGTTAAACGCCAGTCTGATGCTTGTTTCTGGCGTTTAATGCCAGCTTTCCTCTGGGTGAAATCCTGGCATTTAAACGCCAGACTGCTGCTTGTTTCTGGCATTTAACGCCAATTTCATGCTCTGTTCTGGCGTTAAACGCTAGCCAGATGCTCCTTACTGGCGTTTAAACGCCAGTAAGCCCTTCCTCCAGGGTGTGCTATTTCCAATGCTATTTTTCAGTCTGTTTTCGATTTTTCAGTAGTTTTTGTGATTCCACATGATCATCAACCTAATAAAACATGAAATAACAAAGAGAAAATAAAATAAAAATGATTAAATAACATTGGGTTGCCTCCCAACAAGCGCTTCTTTAATGTCAATAGCTTGACAGTGAGCTCTCATGGAGCCTCACAGATAATCAGAGCAAGGTTAGAACCTCCCAACACCAAACTTAGAGTTTGGCTGTGGGGGTTCAATACCAAAATTAGAGTTTGGTTGTGGCCTCCCAACACCAAACTTAGAGTTTGACTGTGGGGGCTTTAGTTGACTCTGCAGTGAGAGAAGCTTTTCATGCTTCCTCTCCATGGTTACAGAAGGAGATCCTTGAGTTT
>NC_029788.2:103386067-103402439 GCF_000816755.2 Arachis ipaensis
ACTTGGGAGAGTACTAGGAGGAGTTTCAGTGACTCTTTTACTCAGTTGGCCCACTTGTGCCTCCAAATTCCTAATGGAGGACCTTGTTTCATTCATGAAACTCAAAGTGGCCTTAGATAGATCAGAGACTATATTTGCTAAGCTAGATGGATTCTGCTCAGAATTCTCTGTTTGTTGCTGAGTGGATGATGGAAAAGGCTTGCTATTGCTAAACCTGTTTCTTTCACCATTATTAAAGCCTTGTTGAGGCTTTTGTTGATCCTTCCATGAGAAATTTGGATGATTTCTCCATGAGGGATTATAGGTGTTTCCATAGGGTTCACCCATGTAATTCACCTATGCTATTGCAGAGTTCTCAGGATCATAAGCTTCTTCTTCAGAAGATGCCTCTTTAGTACTGTTGGATGATTCCTTCAATCCATTCAGACTCTGAGAGATCATATTGACTTGCTGAGTCAATATTTTGTTCTGAGTCAATATGGCATTCAGAGTATCAATTTCAAGAACTCCCTTCCTCATAGGCGTCCCATTATTCACAGGATTCCTTTCAGAAGTGTACATGAACTGGTTATTTGCAACCATGTCAATGAGTTCTTGAGCTTCTGCAGGA
The DNA here is from genome assembly GCF_000816755.2 of Arachis ipaensis. NCBI lineage: Eukaryota > Viridiplantae > Streptophyta > Magnoliopsida > Fabales > Fabaceae > Arachis > Arachis ipaensis. The sequence continues at coordinate 103,386,678 of NC_029788.2, forward strand.
ATTTTCTTTAGGTGAATGGATCCACCTGCAGAATGGTCTAGTGACATCTTTGATAGCTCAGACAGATCATCATAGAATATATCCAGGATGGTCCATTCTGAAAGCATGTCAGAAGGACACCTTTTGGTCAGTTCCTTGTATCTCTCCCAAGCTTCATAGAGGGATTCACCTTCTTTCTGTCTGAAGGTTTGAACATCCACTCTAAGCTTGCTAAGCTTTTGAGGAGGAAAGAAATTGGCTAAGAAAGCCATGACCAGCTTATCCCAAGAGTTCAGGCTATCTTTAGGTTGAGAGTCCAACCATACTCTAGCTCTGTCTCTTACAGCAAGCGGGAAAAGCATAAGCCTGTAGACCTCGGGATTAACCCCATTGGTCTTAACAGTATCACAGATCTGCAAGAATTCAGTTAAGAACTAAAAAGGATCTTCAGATGGAAGTCCATGAAACTTGCAGTTATGTTGCATTAGAGAAACTAATTGAGGTTTAAGCTCAAAGTTGTTTGCTCCAATGGCAGGAATTGAGATGCTTCTTCCATGTAAATTGGAATTTGGTGTAGTAAAGTCACCAAGCATCTTCCTTGCATTGTTATTATTTTCGGCCATGTCTCCTCCTTTTTCAAAAATTTCTGTCAGATTTTCTCTAGAGAGTTGTGCTTTAGCTTCCCTTAGCTTCCTCTTCAAAGTCCTTTCAGGTTCAGGATCAACTTCAACAAGAATGTTCTTATCCTTGTTCCTGCTCATATGAAAATAGAAGAAAACAGAAAAGAAAATATGAAATCCTCTATGTCACAGTATAGAGATTCCTGTATGTGAGTAGAAGAGAAGAATAAAAGGAGGGGAAGAGAAAAACTCGAACACAGAGAGGAAGATGATGTTCAAATTTTGGGTGGAAGAGAAGTTTTAGTAGATGAATAAATAATTAGAAGGAGATGAGAGAGAGGGAATTTCGAAAATTAATTAAATTAAAAATAAAAATTAAAGTTAAATTTTGAAAATTAAAATTGAAATCAAATTAAATTAAAAATTAAAACAATTAGTTAAATAAAAAAAAAGGAATTTTGAAAAAGAGGGAAGGGATTTTCGAAAATTAGAGAAAGAATTAGTTAGGTAGTTTTGAAAAAGATATGATTGAAACAAAAAGATAAGATTGATTGAAAAAGATTTAAAAATTAATTTTGAAAAGATAAGAAGTTAGAAAAGGAGTTAGAAAAGATTTTGAAATTGATTTTGAAAAAGAAATTAAAAGGATTTGATTTTAAAAAATTAAAGTTGATTACTTGACTAACAAGAAACTAAAAAGATATGATTTAAAAATTAAAGATTGAACCTTTCTTAAGAGGCAAGTAACAAACTTTTAAAATTTTTGAATTAATCACATTAATTGTTAGCATTAAGTTTGAAAATATGAAATAGAAATAAGAAAAAGATTTTGAAAATCAAATTGAAATTTTCGAAAATTGGAAAGAAAAATTGAAAAGATTTGATTTTTGAAAAAGATTTGAAAAAGATAGAATTTTTAAATTGAAAATTTGATTTGACTCATAAGAAACAACTAGATTTTAAAAATTTTTGAAAAAGTCAACTCAACTTTTCGAATTTTATGAGTGAAAAAGGGAAAGATATTCTTTTTTGATTTTTTTTGAATTTTTAATGATGAAAGAGAAAAACATCAAAAAGACTCAATGCATGAAAATTTTGGTTCAAAACATGTGATGCATGCAAGAATACTATGAATGTCAAGATGAACACCAAGAATACTTTGAATGTCAAGATGAACATCAAGAACTTATTTTTGAAAAATTTTTCAAGAAAAGAAAATATGCAAGACACCAAACTTAAAAATTTTTATTCTTTAGACATTAATGATTCAAGAATGCATATGAAAAACAAGGAAAGACATAAAACAAGAAAATATGAAGATCAAACAAGAAGCCTGGCCAAGAACAACTTGAAGATCATGAAGAATGCAATGCATGAAATTTTCTAAAATAATTTTTTTAGAAAATTAAAAAGATGCAATTGACACCAAACTTAAAACTTGACTCTAGACTCAAACAAGAAACACAAAAATATTTTTGATTTTATGATTTTATAAATTTTTTTTTGTTTTTTTTCGAAAATTATTTTGGGAAAAATGAAAAAGAAGAAATATTTTTTTTGTATTACTTTCGAAAATAAGAAATAAAAAGCTTAAAATTAAAATAAAATTACCTAATCTGAGCAACAAGATGAACCGTCAGTTGTCCAAACTCGAACAACCCCCGGCAACGGCACCAAAAACTTGGTGCGCAGAAATCGTGACGGTTCCATTCCTTGGTAACGGCGCTGAAAACTTTATACGCACGTTCATAATCTTAATTCTTTGTCACAACTTCGCACAACTGACCAGCAAGTGCACTGGGTCGTCCAAGTAATAAACCTTACGTGAGTAAGGGTCGATCCCACGGAGATTGTCGGCTTGAAGCAAGCTATAGTCACCTTGTAAATCTCAGTCAGGCGGATTCAAATGGTTATAGAGTTTTAATAATTAAAAGATAAATAAAACATAAAATAGGATAGATATACTTATGTAATTCATTGGTGAGAATTTCAGATAATCATATAGAGATGCTTTCATTCCTCTGAACCTCTGCTTTCCTGCTGTCTTCATCCAATCATTCCTATTCCTTTCCATGGCAAGCTTTATGTAGGGCATCACCGTTGTCAATGGCTACATCCCATCCTCTCTGTGAAAATGGTCCAATGCGCTGTCACTGCATGGCTAATCATCTGTCAGTTCTCGATCATACTGGAATAGGATTTACTATCATTTTGCATCTGTCACTACGCCCAGCACTCGCGAGTTTGAAGCTCGTCACAGCCATCCCTTCCCAGATCCTACTCGGAATACCACAGACAATGTTTAGACTTTCCGGATCTCAGGAATGGCCATCCATGGGTTCTAACTTATACCACGAAGATTCTAATATCTCGGACTTGGTCCTCTGTATTAGATATCTAAGAGATACTCATTCTAGCTTTTTTGCATGTAGAACGGAAGTGTTTGTCAGGCACGCGTTCATAGGTGCGAATGGATATCTTAGAGAAGGAATAAGCTTGAATTGAATAGAAAAACAGTAGTACTTTGTATTAATTCATGAGGAACAGTAGAGCTCCACACCTTAATCTATGGTGTGTAGAAACTCTACCGTTTGAAAATACATAAGTGATAATGGTCCAGGCATGGCCGAATGGCCAGCCCCCAAACGTGATCTAAAGATCTTCCAAAGATAGTAAAAAGTCCTATTTATACTAAACTAGTTACTAGGGTTTACAGAAATGAGTAAATGATGCAGAAATCCACTTCCGGGGCCCACTTGGTGTGTGCTTGGACTGAGCATTGAGCTTTACACGTGTAGAGGTCTTTCTTGGAGTTGAACACTAGTTTGTAACCTGTTTCTGGTGTTTAACTCCACTTTGCAACCTGTTTCTGGCGTTTAACTCCACTTTGCAACCTGTTTCTGGTGTTTGACTCCAGAATGCAGCATGAAACTAGCGTTCAATGCCAGTTTACGTCGTCTATCCTTAATCAAAGTATGGACTATTATATATTGCTGGAAAGCCCTGGATGTCTACTTTTCAATGCAATTGATAACGTGCCATTTGGAGTTTTGTAGCTCCAGAAAATCTACTTTGAGCGCAGGGAGGTCAGAATCCAACAGCATCTGCAGTCCTTCTTCAACCTCTGAATCTGATTTTTGCTCAAGTCCCTCAATTTCAGCCAGAAATTACCTGAAATCACAGAAAAACACACAAACTCATAGTAAAGTCCAAAAATGTGATTTGTATTTAAAAACTAATAAAAATATACTAAAAACTAACTAAATCATACTAAAAACTATGTAAAAACAATGCCAAAAAGCATATAAATTATCCGCTCATCAGAAACTAAAAATATGCACAAAATTAAAATGCAATGAATGAAAGTATGCAGATAAATTAAGTAAAATAGAATGAAGAGAATAAGGATGAGAAGTTCAAGAGATGAAGAAGAAGTAAGTAAGAAAGAAAGAAGAAAGAAGAAAAGATAGAAGAAATTAGGATTAGAAAAGAAAAGATAAGATAATTGGCGCTGATCCGGATAAGTTGTGCGACGCAGGCGACGCGGATGCGTGAGTGACGCGGTCGCGTGGTGTGCAATAATTATCAGGTGACGCAGACGCGTGGGTCACACGATCACGTGGCCTGATTTGTGCGATTGGCGCGAGTGTAGCCTCGCGATCGCGCAACTCTCTGTTTGAAACTCATTTTGCCAAATTTTAGGGTGACGCAGTCGCGTGGTTGACGCGATCGCGTGAATGGCCATTTTTGAAAAGTGACGCGAAGGCGTGGGGCACGCGTTCACGTGGTAAGGCTTGTGCTTCTAGCACCGTTCCAGCCCCATTCCAGCCTAACTTGCTGCCAAACACCCGTTTACGTCGATTTTACAGGCCACGCGTTCGCGTGGGTGACGCAGACGCGTGGGAGGCATTTTTTCCACATGACGCGGACGCGTTAGCAACGCGGTCGCGTGGATCAATTTGTGCCAAAGGCACGTCTCCAGCCATGCTTTCGCGTGACTCTCTGTTCAATCTTGTTTTTTTCCCAACGCACATATGATGCGGACGCGTCGGCGACGCTGTCGCGTCGCGTGCCATTTTTTTTATGCAAAATGCAGAATGCAGTATGCAGATGCTGATGCAGATGTTATGAATAATTCCAGGTTCCATAAAATAAATAAAACTCAAAAACAAATAAAACTAAATAAGATTGAAAATGGAACGATCATACCACGGTGGGTTGTCTCCTACTTAGCACTTTTAGTTAAAGTCCTTAAGTTGGACATTTGGTGAGCTCCCTGTTATGGTGGCTTGTGCTTGTATTCATCCAAAAATCTCCACCAATGTTTGGAATTCCAATGGCCTCCGGGATCCCAAACTAGGTGTAGAAAGCCTTCAAGCAGGTTAAAGCAAGTGACAAGGCCCCAAGAGTGTTGATTTCTAGACTGAATTCCGGGGTCCCAAACCTTGCTTTTGCACCCGTCTTCTTGTTGATCATCATGATTCCATCCGGGTGGTACGTAATTTAAATTCTCACTGAGACATCCAAACAGCTTCCTAGACCTATTCAATTGAGCTCTACACCAACCTTTGCGTTTAAACTTAAAGCTTCCAACCATAATGAACCTTGCAGGACAATTCTTACCACTGACCATCTTCCTCTTACTCTTAATGCCACAAAGAGCTCTAAGTTGACCATCCGTCTCTAGTAGCCCATATTCAAGTGGGAAAGTAAAGGTCAAGGATGAGAATTTTACCCACTTGAATGTTGTGTTGGATGGTAATGGCCTTGGGGGAGGTGTCTCTAATGAACTTGCAAGCTCCACTTCCTTGTGCTCTTCTTTGACATCTTTCACCTCTTTGCAAGCTTCTTCAATTTCAACCTCTTCCTCTTGGTAGCTTTCTTCCAATCCAATCTCTTCTTCATTGCTCACCAAGGGCATGGGAGGTTGTGCCTCTTTTTCTTGAATCTCCATCTCTTGATCAACCTCTTCCAAGTCTTCAACCAGGGTATATGGTGCACGAATTGTAAATCACACTTTTCACAACTCGTACCACTAACCAGCAAGTGCACTAGGTCGTCCAAGTAATACCTTACATGAGTAAAGGTCGATCCCACGGAGATTGTTGGCTTGAAGCAAGCTATGGTTATTTTGTTATTCTTAGTCAGGATATCAATTATAATTATCAGTTTGAATTACGAAAGAATAAAAGAGTATGAAATAAATACTTATTATGCAGCAACGGAGAATATGTTGGGATTTTGGAGATGCTTTGTCTTCTGAATTTCAGCTTTTCTCTTGTATTCCTCTTCCCTCATGCATGCAAAAGTGCAAAGTTCCTTCCATGGCAAGCTGTGTGTTGGTGGATCACCGTTGTCAATGGCTACCATCCGTCCTCTCAGTGAAAAGGGTCCACGTGCGCTGTCACTACACGGCTAATCATCTGTCGGTTCCGCATGTTTGAATGGAAAATAGAAATACTTGCATTAATTCATCGAGACGCTGCAGAGCTCCTCACCCCAACAATGGGATTTAGAGACTCATGCTGCCAAAAGGTACAAATTTTAGATCTAAAATGTCATGAGATCCAAAATAAATCTCTAAAAGTTGTTTAAATACTAAACTAGTAACCTAGGTTTACAGAAAATGAGTAAACTATGATAGATAGTGCAGAAATCCACTTCTAGGGCCCACTTGGTGTGTGTTGGGGCTGAGACTTAAGCTTCTCACGTGCTTGGGCTGTTTTGGGCATTCAACGCCAGGTTGTAACCTGTTTCTGGCGTTGAACTCCAACTTGTAACCTGTTTCTGGCGCTGGACGCCAGACGGCAACATGGAACTGGCGTTGAACGCCAGTTTACGTCATCTATCCTTGAGAAAAGTATGGACTATTATATATTTCTGGAAAGCCCTGGATGTCTACTTTCTAACGCAATTAGAAGCGCGACAATTGGACTTCTGTAGCTCCAGAAAATCCATTCCGAGTGCAGAGAGGTCAGAATCCAACAGCATTAGCAGTCCTTTTATAGCCCGAATAAGATTTTTGCTCAGCTCCCTCAATTTCAGCCAGAAAATACCTAAAATTATAGAAAAACACACAAACTCATAGTAAAGTCCATAAATATGAATTTTGCCTAAAAACTAATGAAAATATACTAAAAACTAACCAAATCATACTAAAAACTATATGAAATTAACCCCAAAAAGCGTATAAAATATCTGCTCATCACAACACCAAACTTAAACTGTTGCTTGTCCCCAAGCAACTAGACAAATAAGTCACGAAGCAATAATATCTCAGAGTTCTTGAGTGAAGCTCAGATTCTAATTAGATGAGCGGGACTAGTAGCTTTTCGCTTCCGAACAGTTTTGGCATCTCACTTTATCCATTGAAGCTCAGAATGATTGGCATCTATAGGAACTTAGAATTCAGATAATGTTATTGATTCTCCTAGTTCAGTATGTTGATTCTTGAACACAGCTACTTTATGAGTCTTGGCTGTGGCCATAAGCACTTTGTTTTCCAGTATTACCACCAGATACATAAATGCCACAAACACATAATTGGGTGAACCTTTTCGGATTGTGACTCAGCTTTGCTAAAGTCCCCAATTAGAGGTGTCCAGGGTTCTTAAGCACACTCTTCTTTTTGCTTTGGACCTTGACTTTAACCGCTCAGTCTCAAGTTTTCACTTGACACCTTCACGCCACAAGCACATGGTTAGGGACAGCTTGGTTTAGCCGCTTAGACCATGATTTGATTCCCTTAGGCCCTCCTATCCACTGATGCCCAAAGCCTTGGATCCTTTATTACCCTTGCCTTTTTGGTTTTAAGGGCTATTGGCTTTTTCTGCTTGCTCTTTTTTTTTTTTGCAAGCTTTGTATTCACTGCTTTTTCTTGCTTCAAGAATCATTTTTATGATTTTTCAGATTATCAATAACATGTCTCATGTTCATCATTCTTTCAAGAGCCAACATATTTAACATTCAAGAACATCAAATTCCAAAGACATATGCTCTGTTCAGGCATTCATTCAGAAGGCAGAAAGCATTGCCACCACATGTAAATAATTAGGATTTCTTTTATTAAGAATTCGAAAAAATATTGCCTCCTTATTCTAAAGAAAATCTTCTATATTATTCATGTTTAATGATGATGAGAAAAATAAATTATAGCTTAATTGGAGATAAAATCACTACTAATTACTACTATAACTTCTAAGGTAAAACTCAAATAAGAACAATTATCACAGAGTTAAGGCTAAGATTAGAACTCAACAACCTTGAGTTTGGGATGTGGATGTTCCTCTAGTCTGTGGGGTTCTTGGTCCTTCAAGAGATAACTTCTGACGCTTCAGTTCCTTTAAGTCACGCCCTTGCTCTTCTTGTTCCATGAGCAGTTTGCAGAGCATACTGTTTTGATTTTGCTGTTCTTCCTTTATTTGGTCCATAGATTCTTACAACTTGGTAATAGATGCTTCAAGCTGTTCCCAATATTCAAATTGAGGGACTTCCGGGAGAAATTCTTGCGCCCTCCTCTTGATGGGGTCATCCTACACTTGTTGTTTTTCCATTGTGGTTTTAGTGATTGGTTGCTCCACTGAGATGTACTCCGTTATTCCCATCCTTACTCCAGCATCCTTGCAGAGTATAGAGATTAGGCTTGGATAAGCCAGTCTGGCATCCTTGGAGTTCTTGTTTGCAAGTATGTAAAATTCAGATGGAATCAGTTGATGAACTTCCACTTCTTTTCCCAACATAATGCAATGGATCATCACTGCTCTTTTAACGGTGACTTTAGAACGGTTGCTAGTGGGCAATATAGAACGCCCAATAAAGTCCAGCCATCCTCTAGCGACTGGTTTGAGATCTTCTCTCTTGAGTTGATTTGGGACACCCTTGCTGCTGGTGGTCCACCTAGCTCCAGGGATGCATATATCCTCTAGAGTCTTATCCAGGCCCTTGTTTGTTCTCATCATTCTCCTATTGAAGGAGTCTAGGTCATCTTTCAGCTGAGGTAGCTTAAAGATCTCCCTGATTTTGTCAGGTGGATGTGAACAATCTTTCCTCTAACCATAGTCCGATAGTCATAGAGGGCAGTTCCAGATATTCTCTGCCTATCTATTTGCCACAGATTAGCGTAGAACTCCTGAACCATATTCCTTCCCACTTTTGTTTCAGGATTAGCTAGGACTTCCCATTTCCTGTTTCGAATCTGCTCTTGGATCTCCGGATATTCATCTTCTTTCAGATCGAACTTGACTTCTGGGATCACTAATCTTAGACCCATTATTTTGTAGTAATGGTCTGAATGTTCTTTGGTTAAGAACTTCCCTTGATTCCAAAGTGGTTTTGGAATACTCTCTTTCTTGCCTCTTGGAGTGGGTTGTTTTCCTTTAGGAGCCATGATCTTAGTGGGTATAATTTAGTGATCACGGATAAACACACCAAACTTAGAAGTTTGCTTGTCCTCAAGCAAAAGAAAAGAAAGGAGAGGGATAGAAGGAGAGCTAGTGTCGAATGGTGGATGAGAGGAGGGAGGCCGAATGTGGATTTAAAAGGAAGGGGGTGGGTTTTTGAAAATTTTAAAAAGATAAGATAGAAGATATGATTTATAAAAAATAAGTATGATATGAAAAAATGTGATTTAAAATTGAAAAGATATGAAAGATATTTGAAAAAGATAAATTTGGATTTTGAAAAAGATAATGTGGAGATTTGAAAAAGATATTGATGAGTTGAAAAGATTTTAGAAGGAAAAGAGATAGATTTGTTTTGGAAAATTTGAAAAAGAGTTGGATTGGATTGAAAAAGAATTTGTGTTTATGGATTAAGATACATTTGATATTTTTAAAGTATGGTTTTTAGAAATTAGGGTTTGTAGCATGTTTATGCAAGAAATCATGAATTGAAACATGAAAATTAAAATTAAAATAAAAAAATGTGAAATAAAAACGAATTTACCTCCTCCCCACCATCCTGGGCGTTCAACGCCCAGCTGTTGCTTCTTTCTGGCGTTGAACGCCAGGAACTCCTTTGTCACTGGGCGTTTTTTTGAACGCCCAGGATGCTGTCAATCTGGCGTTAAACGCCCAGAAGTTGCTTCTTTCTGGCGTTTAACGCCCAGATGGCTATCATTACTGGCGTTAAACGCCCAGTAGATGCTTCTTTTGGGCGTTTAACGCCCAGTTGTGCCTCTTACTGGCGTTTTTTTGCCAGTGAGCTCTTTCTCTCTGTTTTGTGTGCTAAATCCTTCTGTAACCCTGTGAACTTATGCAATTGACTCTTTACCTTGTTAACAATGAACTTTATATAAACAAATAAAATCAAGAATAGGGCAAAATAACAGAAAAAGTTTTCCCAATGGCTGGGTTGCCTCCCAGCAAGCGCTTCTTTATTGTCTTTAGCTGGACCTTGCTGAGCTTTTAATCTAGCCTCAGCCTTGAGCACTCTTGCTCAACATTGCCTTCAAGATAGTGTTTGATTCTCTGTCCATTAACAATGAACTTCTTATTAGAATCAATGTCTTGAAGCTCCACATAACCATATGGTGATACACTTGTAACGACATATGGTCCCCTCCACCGGGATTTCAGTTTCCCAGGGAATAGCTTGAGCCTAGAGTTAAACAGCAGAACCTTTTGTCCTGGTTCAAAGACTCTTGATGACAGCTTTCTATCATGCCACCTTTTTTATTTCTCTTTATAAAGCTTGGCATTTTCGAAAGCAGTGAATCTGAATTCCTCTAACTCATTCAGCTGGAGCAATCTTTTTTCTCCAGCTAATCTGGCATCAAAGTTTAGGAATCTGGTTGCCCAGTAGGCCTTATGTTCCAGTTCTACGGGCAGGTGACAACCCTTACCATACACAAGTTGGTATGGAGAAGTCCCTATAGGAGTCTTGAATGCTGTTCTGTAAGCCCACAGAGCATCATCCAAGCTTCGTGCCCAATCCTTTCTACGAGTACTTACAGTCCGTTCCAGGATTCTTTTTAGTTCTCTGTTAGAAACTTCAGCTTGCCCATTTGTCTGTGGATGATATGGAGTTGCCACCTTGTGGCGAATCCCATACCGGACCATGGCAGAGTAAAGCTGTTTGTTGCAGAATGTGAGTGCCCCCATCACTGATTAGTACCCTAGGGACACCAAACCTGCTGAAGATATGTTTCTGGAGGAACTTCAGCACTGTTTTAGTATCATTGGTGGGTGTGGCAATGGCCTCTACCCATTTTGATACATAGTCAACTGCCACCAGAATATAAGTGTTTGAGTATGATGGTGGGAAAGGCCCCATGAAATCAATACCCTATACATCAAACAGCTCAATCTCCAAGATTCCTTGTTGAGGCATGGCGTAACCATGAGGCAAATTACCAGCTCTCTGGCAACTGTCACAGTTACGTACAAACTCTCGGGAATCTCTGTAAAGTGTAGGCCAGTAGAAACCACATTGGAGGACCTTGGTGGCTGTTCGCTCACCTCCGAAATGACCTCCATATTGTGACCCATGGCAATGCCATAAGATCCTTTGTGCTTCTTCTTTAGGCACACACCTACGGATTATGCCGTCTGCACTTCTCTTAAAGAGATAGGGTTCATCCCACAAGTAGTACTTTGCATCGGTAATTAATTTTTTCTTTTGTTGCCTGCTGTACTCCTTGGGTATGAACCTTGCAGCTTTATAGTTTGCAATGTCTGCAAACCATGGTGTTTCCTGAATGGCAAACAAATGCTCATCTAGAAAGGTCTCAAAGATTTCAAGAGAGGGGAAGAACGTCCCTTCTACTGGCTCTATCCGGGATAGATGATTAGCCACTTGGTTCTCTGTTCTTTTTCTGTCTCTTATTTCTATATCAAACTCTTGCAGAAGCAACACCCATCTTATGAGCCTGGATTTTGAATCCTGCTTTGTGAGTAGATATTTAAGAGCAGCATGGTCAGTGTACACAATCACTTTTGATCCTACTAAGTATGATCTAAACTTGTCAATGGCATAGACTACTGCAAGTAATTCCTTTTCTGTGGTTGTGTAATTTTTCTGGGCATCATTTAAAACACGGCTAGCATAATAAATGACATGCAGAAGCTTGTCATGCCTCTGCCCCAGTACTGCACCAATGGCGTGATCACTGGCAACACACATTAATTCGAATGGTAATGTCCAGTCTGGTGCAAAGATAACTGGTGCTGTGACCAGCTTAGCTTTCAGAGTTTCAAACGCCTGCAGGAACTCTGTGTCAAACACAAATGGCGTGTCAGCAGGTAGCAGGTTGCTTAGAGGTTTTGCAATTTTTGAAAAATCCTTTATAAACCTCCTATAGAATACTGCATGCCCCAGAAAGCTTCTGATTGCCTTAACATTGGCAGGTGGTAGTAATTTTTCAATTACTTCTATTTTAGCTTGATCCAACTCTATTCCCTTGTTTGAAATTTTATGTCCAAGGACAATCCCTTCAGTCACCATAAAGTGACATTTTTCCCAGTTTAAAACCAGGTTGGTCTCTTGGCATCTTTTCAAAACCAGTGTTAGGTGATCAAGACAGGAGCTGAATGAGTCTCCATATACTGAGAAGTCATCCATGAAGACTTCCAGAAATTTTTTCACCATATCAGAGAAAATAGAGAGCATGCATTTCTGAAAGGTTGCAGGCGCATTACACAGCCCAAATGGCATTCTTCTGTAAGCAAACACTCCAGATGGACATGTGAATGCTGTTTTCTCTTAATCCTGGGGATCTACTGCAATTTGGTTGTAGCCTGAATAGCCATCCAAAAAACAGTAATAATCATGACCTGCTAGTCTTTCTAGCATCTGGTCTATGAATGGTAAAGGAAAATGATCCTTTCTGGTGGCTGTATTGAGCCTTCTGTTGTCAATACACATGCGCCACCCTGTAACTGTTCTTGTAGGAACCAGTTCATTTTTTTCATTATGAACCACTGTCATGACTCCCTTTTTGGGGACAACTTGGACAGGGCTCACCCAGGGGCTATCAGAAACAGGATAAATAATTCCAGCCTCTAGTAATTTGGTGACCTCTTTTTGCACCACTTCCTTCATGGCTGGATTTAGCCGCCTCTGTGGTTGAACCACTGGCTTAGCATTGTCCTCCAATAAGATATTGTGCATGCATCTAGCTGGGCTTATGCCCTTAAGGTCACCTATGGACCATCCAAGAGCTGTCTTGTGTGTCCTTAGCACTTGAATTAGTGCTTCCTCTTCCTGTGGATTTCAAGCAGAGCTTATGATTACTAGAAAAGTGTCACCTTCTCCCAGAAATACATATTTCAGGGATGGTGGTAATGGTTTGAGCTCGGGTTTAGGAGGTTTTTCCTCTTCTTGAGAAAATTTCAGAGGCTCTTTCAATTCCTCTGAATCCTCAAGATCAGGCTGAACATCTTTAAAGATATCTTCCAACTCTGATTCGAGACTCTCAGCCATGTTGATCTCCTCTACCAAAGAGTCAATAAGATCAACTTTCATGCAGTCTTTTGGTGTGTCTGGATGCTGCATGGCATTGACAGCATTCAACTTAAACTCATCCTAATTGATTCTCAGGGTGACTTCCCCCTTTTGGACATCAATGAGAGTTCGTCCAGTTGCTAGGAAAGGTCTTCCTAGAATGAGAGTAGCCCTCTTGTGCTCCTCCATTTCCAGCACTACAAAGTCAGTGGGAAAGGCGAATGGTCCAACCCTGACAATCATGTCCTCAATCACGCCTGATGGGTATTTAATGGAGCCATCAGCAAGTTAGAGACATATCCGGGTTAGTTTAACTTCTTTAGTTAAACCAAGCTTTCTGATAATGGATGCAGGTATTAGGTTGATACTTGTCCCAAGATCACATAAGGCTGTCTTGGTGCAATTACCCCTTAATATGCATGGTATCAGAAAGCTTCCGGGATCTTTAAGCTTTTCTGGAAAGCTTTTTAGAATGACTGCACTGCATTCTTCAGTGAGGAGAACTCTTTCAGTTTCTCTCCAATCATTCTCATGACTCAAGATCTCTTTCATGAACTTGGCATAAGAAGGTATTTGCTCAAGTGCCTCTGTAAACGGAATCTTTATTTCAAGAGTCCTGAGATAATCTGCAAATCGAGCAAATTGCTTATCCTGCTCCTTGATGAGCGGATAATTTATACGCTTTTTGGCATTATTTTTAGTATGTTTTTAGTAGGATCTAGTTACTTTTAGGGATGTTTTCATTAGTTTTTATGTTAAATTCACATTTCTAGACTTTACTATGAGTTTGTGTGTTTTTCTGTGATTTCAGGTATTTTCTGGCTGAAATTGAGGGACTTGAGCAAAAATCAGATTCAGAGGTAGAAGAAGGACTGCTGATGCTGTTGGATTCTGACCTCCCTGCACTCAAAGTGTATTTTCTGGAGCTACAGAAATCAACATGGCGCGCTTCCAATTGCGTTGGAAAGTAGACATCCAGGGCTTTCCAACAATGTATAATAGTCCATACTTTGGCTGAGTTTAGACGATGTAAAAGGGCGTTGAACGCCAGTTCTACGCTGCTGTCTGGAGTTAAACACCAGAAACACGTCACATACCAGAGTTGAACGCCAGAAATATGTTACAACCTGTCGTTCAACTCCAGAAAGAGCCTCTGCACGTATAAAATTCAAGCTCAGCCCAAGCACACACCAAGTGGGCCCCGAAAGTGGATTTATGCATCAATTACTTACTTCTGTAAACCCTAGTAACTAGTTTAGTATAAATAGGACTGTTTACTATTGTATTAGACATCTTGGGACGTTTCATTCCTAGACCTCCATGGGAGGCTGGCCACTCGGCCATGCTTACCCTATATTCACTTATGTATTTTCAACGGTAGAGTTTCTGCACTCCATAGATTAAGGTGTGGAGCTTTGCTGTTCCTCAAAGATTAATGCAAAGTACTACTGTTTTTCTATTCAATTCAACTTGTTCCGCTTCTAAGATGTTCATTCGCACTTCAACCTGAATGTGATGAATGTGACAATCATCATCATCCCCTATGAACGCGTGCCTGACAATCACTTCCGTTCTACTTTAGATTGAATGAGTATCTCTTGGATCTCTTAATCAGAATCTTCGTGGTATAAGCTAGATTGATGGCGGCATTCATGAGAGTCTGGAAAGTCTAAACCTTGTCTGTGGTATTCCGAGTAGGACTCTGGGATTGAATGACTGTGATGAACTTCAAACTCGCGAGTGCTGGGCGTAGTGACAGACGCAAAAGGAGGGTGAATCCTATTCCAGTATGATCGAGAACCTCAGATGATTAGCCGTGCTGTGACAGAGCATTTGGACCATTTTCACAAGAGGATGGGATGCAGCCATTGACAAGGGTGATGCCTCCAAACGATTAGCCATGCAGTGACATCGCATCGGACCATTTTCCAGAGAGGATAAAAAGTAGCCATTTACAACGGTGATGTCCTTACATAAAGCCAGCCATGGAAAGGAGTAACACTGATTGGATGAAGACAGCAGGAAAGCAGAGGTTCAGAGGAACGAAAGCATCTCTATACACTTATTTGAAATTCTCACCAATTATATACATAAGTGTTTCTATCCTTATTTCTATCTATTTATTATTTATGTTCGAAAACTCCATAACTATTTTATATCCGCCTGACTGAGATTTACAAGGTGACCATAGCTTGCTTCATACCAACAATCTCCGTGGGATCGACCCTTACTCACGTAAGGTTTATTACTTGGACGACCCAGTGCACTTGCTGGTTAGTTGTATCGAAGTTGTGAATGAAAAACGATTTATTAAGACGTGCGTACAGAGTTTCTGGCGCCGTTGCCTGAGATCACAATTTCGTGCACCAAGTTTTTGCCGCCGTTGCCGGGGATTGTTCGAGTTTGGACAACTGACGGTTCATCTTGTTGCTCAGATTAGGTAATTTTCTTTTTGTTTTATTTTCAAAAAAATTTCAAAAACCTTTCAAAAATTTCTCATCTGTTTTCGAAAAAAAATCCAAAAAAATCATAAAATCATAAAAATAAAAAATATTTCATGTTTCTTGTTTGAGTCTTGAGTCAAGTTGAAAGTTTGGTGTCAATTGCATGTTTTAAAGTTTGCATAAAATTTTCGAAAAATTCATGCATTCATAGTGTTCTTCATGATCTTCAAGTTGTTCTTGGTAAGTCTTCTTGTTTGATCTTGATGTTTTTATGTTTT
>NC_029788.2:103402487-103403816 GCF_000816755.2 Arachis ipaensis
AATCAAATCTTTTTCAAAACTAATTTCAATCATATCTTTTCAAAAAATATCTCTTTATCTTATCTTTTTCAAAATTTGATTTTAAAATATCCTTTCTAACTTCTTATCTTCTTATCTTTTCAAAATTGATTTTCAAATTTGTTTCAACTAACTAACTAACTTTTTGTTTGTTTCTTATCTTTTTCAAAACTACCTAACTAACTCTCTCTCTCTAATTTTCGAAAATATCTTCCCTCTTTTTCAAAATTTCTTTTTAATTAAATAATTAATTTAATTGTTGATTTTAATTTTCGAAAAATTACTAACCTTTTTTAAAAAAAAAACTATTTTCAAAAATCACTAACTCTTTTTCAAAAATAATTTTCGAAAATTCTCCTTCTCTCTCATCTTCTTCTATCTATTTATTCATCTACTAACACTTCATCTCACCCAAATTCGAACCCCCTCTTCCATCTGTGTTCGAATTTTTTCTTCTTCTTTTCTTCTACTCACACAGGGACCTCTATACTGTGGTAAAAAGGACCCCTATTATTATTATTTTTCTGTCCCTCTTTTTCATATGAGCAGGAGCAAGGACAAGAACATTCTTGTTGAAGCAGATCCAGAACCTGAAAGGACTCTGAAGAGGAAACTAAGAGAAGCTAAATTACAACAATCCAGCAAGCACCTTTCAGAAATTTTCGAACAGGAAGAGGAGATGGCAGCCAAAAATAATAATAATGCAAGGAGGATGCTTGGTGACTTTACTGCACCTAATTCCGATTTACATGGAAGAAGCATCTCCATTCCTGCCATTGGAGCAAACAATTTTGAGCTTAAACCTCAATTAGTTTCTTTGATGCAGCAGAACTGCAAGTTTCATGGACTTCCATCTGAAGATCCTTTTCAGATATGTGATACTGTTAAGACTAATGGAGTAGATCCTGAAGTCTACAGGCCCATGCTTTTCCCTTTTGCTGTGAGAGACAGAGCTAGAATATGGTTGGACTCTCAACCCAAAGATAGCCTGAACTCTTGGGATAAGCTGGTCAAGGCTTTCTTAGCCAAGTTCTTTCCTCCTCAAAAGCTGAGTAAGCTTAGAGTGGATGTTCAGACCTTCAAACAGAAAGAAGGTGAATCCCTCTATGAAGCTTGGGAGAGATAGAAAGAACTGACCAAAAAGTGTCCTTCTGACATGCTTTCAGAATGGACCATCCTGGACATATTCTATGATGGTCTGTCTGAGTTAGCTAAAATGTCATTGGATACCTCTGCAGGTGGATCCATTCACTTAAAGAAAATGCCTGCAGAAGCTCAAGAACTCATTGACATGGTTGCTAATAACCAGTT
>NC_029788.2:103403970-103424109 GCF_000816755.2 Arachis ipaensis
AAGTTTGGTGTTGGGAGGCCACAACCAAACTCTAAGTTTGGTGTTGAACTCCCATATCCAAACTCTAAGTTTGGTGTTGGGAAGTCTCAACAATGCTTTGAACATCTGTGAGGCTCCATGAGAGCCCACTGTCAAGCTATTGACATTAAAGAAGCGCTTGTTGGGAGGCAACCCAATTTTTATCTAATTTTATTTTTCCTGTTCTTGCATGTTTTATTAGGTTCATGATCATGTGTAGTCACAAAATAAATATAAAAATTGAAAACGGAATCAAAAAACAGCAGAAGAAAAATCACACCCTGGAGGAAGACCTTACTACATCCATCCACTCTTCCCCATAAACCTAACTCATAAACTTCACCTACCTTAAAAATTCAAAATCAATTTCCCGCCCAAACCCACCCTATATGGCCGAAATTAACCCCCCCTCCTTTCCCTATATATATCCCTCCATTCTTCTTCATTTTCACACAACACAACCCTCTCTTCCCCTTCTTGGCCGAATACACCTCTCCCTCCTCTCATCCATATTTTCTTATTCTTCTTCATCTGTTCTCTCTTCTCTTGCTCGAGGGCGAGCAATATTCTAAGTTTGGTGTGGTAAAAGCATAAGCTTTTTGTTTTTCTATTACCATTGATGGCACCTAAGACCGAAGAATCCTCTAGAAAAGGGAAAGGGAAGACAAAAGCTTTAGGGATGTTTTCATTAATTTTTATGTTAAATTTACATTTCTGGACTTTACTATGAGTTTGTGTGTTTTGCTGTGATTTCAGGTATTTTCTGGCTAAAATTGAGGGACTTGAGCAAAAATCAGATTCAGAGGTAGAAGAAGGACTGCTGATGCTGTTGGATTCTGACCTCCCTGCACTCAAAGTGGATTTTCTGGAGCTACAGAACTCAAAATGGCGCGCTTCCAATTGAATTGGAAAGTAGACATCCAGGGCTTTTCATCAATGTATAATAGTCCATACTTTGGCCGAGTTTAGACGATGTAAAAGGGCGTTGAACGCCAGTTCTACGCTGCTGTCTGGAGTTAAACGCCAGAAACACGTCACAAACCAGAGTTGAACGCCAGAAATATGTTACAACCTGGCGTTCAACTCCAGAAAGAGCATCTGCACGTATAACATTCAAGATCAGCCCAATCACACACCAAGTGGGTCCCGGAAGTGGATTTATGCATCAATTACTTACTTCTGTAAACCCTAGTAACTAGTTTAGTACAAATAGGACTGTTTACTATTGTATTAGACATCTTGGGACGTTTCGTTCCTAGACCTCCATGGGAGGCTGGCCACTTGGCCATGCTTACCCTATATTCACTTATGTATTTTCAACGGTAGAGTTTCTGCACTCCATAGATTAAGGTGTGGAGCTCTGCTGTTCCTCAAAGATTAATGCAAAGTACTATTGTTTTTCTATTCAATTCAACTTGTTCCACTTCTAAGATGTTCATTCGCACTTCAACCTGAATGTGATGAACGTGACAATCATCATCATCCCCTATGAATGCGTGCCTGACAACCACTTCCGTTCTACTTTAGATTGAATGAGTATCTCTTGGATCTCTTTATCAGAATCTTCGTGGTATAAGCTAGATTGATGGCGGCATTCATGAGAGTCCGGAAAGTCTAAACCTTGTCTGTGGTATTCCGAGTAGGACTCTGGGATTGAATGACTGTGACAAACTTCAAACTCGCGAGTGCTGGACGTAGTGATAGACGCAAAAGGAGGGTGAATCCTATTCCAGTATGATTGAGAACCTCATATGATTAGCCGTGCTGTGACAGAGCATTTGGACCATTTTCACAAGAGGATGGGATGCAGCCATTGACAAGGGTGATGCCTCCAGACGATTAGCCATGCAGTGATAGCGCATCGGACCATTTTCCAGAGAGGATAAAAAGTAGCCATTGACAACGGTGATGTCCTTACATAAAGCCAGCCATGGAAAGGAGTAACACTGATTGGTTGAAGACAGCAGGAAAGCAGAGGTTCAGAGGAATGAAAGCATCTCTATACACTTATCTGAAATTCTCACCAATGATATACATAAGTGTTTCTATCCTTATTTTCTATCTATTTATTATTTATGTTCGAAAACTCCATAACTATTTTATATCCGCCTGACTGAGATTTACAAGGTGACCATAGCTTGCTTCATACCAACAATCTCCGTGGGATCGACCCTTACTCACGTAAGGTTTATTACTTGGACGACCCAGTGCACTTGCTGGTTAGTTGTATCGAAGTTGTGAATGAAAAACGATTTATTAAGACGTGCGTACAGAGTTTCTGGCGCCGTTGCCTGAGATCACAATTTCGTACACCACTCCTCTTGGCGGAGTTTTTGAGGATAAGGTATCTTGGCTTTATATTCTTCAACCTTAGTTGCTGCAGGTTTATTTCCTACAGAGGTGGTTGGAGAAGCCTTTTTAGAGGGTTTGTTATCAACATTTGTGTATGTCTGATCCCTCACTGGCATTTGAATGCCACGGTTAGAAGCTAGAGTGACGTTGGACGCCAACTCCTCACCTGTTCCTAGCGTCTGAATGCCAGAACTGTGCTTCTTTTGGGTGTTCAACGCCAATTCCTTGCTTGTTTCTGGCGTTGAACGCCAGGACTGAGCATGGTTTGGGCGTTTAATGCCATCTTTCCACCCAATTTTTGGCGTTTGATTGCCAGAATTATTCCTCTCCGGGCTCTTACTGTCCTCAGATGGATTTTGGGTAGTTTGCTTATTTCTTAGCTTCCTGCTACCTTGAGGTGGGGCATCTAATGTTTTCCCACTTCTCAAATGAACTGCTTGGCACTCTTCTGTTATTTGTTTTGACAGCTGCTGCTTTGTTTGCTTTAATTATACTTCCATATTTATATTAGCCATTCTTGTCTCTTGTAGTCTTTCCTTGAATTCGGCTAACTGTTTTATTAGAAAATCCAATTGCTGATTGAATTCAGTAGCTTGTTCTGCAGGACTGAGTTCAGCAGTTACTGTTCTAGCCTCTTCTTTCATGGAAGGTTCACTGCTTAGGTACAGATGCTGATTTCTGGCAACTGTATCAATGAGCTCTTGAGCTTCTTCAATTGTCTTTCTCATGTGGATAGATCCACCAGCTGAGTAATCTAGAGAAATCTGAGCCCTTTCTGTAAGTCCATAATAGAAGATGTCTAACTGAACCCACTCTGAAAACATTTCAGAGGGGCACTTTCTTAGCATCTCTCTGTATCTCTCCCATGCATCATAAAGAGATTCATTATCTCCTTGTTTAAAGCCTTGGATATCCAGCCTTAGCTGTGTCATCCGTTTTGGAGGAAAGTATTGATTCAGAAATTTTTCTGTCAGCTGTTTCCATGTCTTTATGCTAGCCTTAGGTTGGTTATTTAACCACCTCTTAGCTTGGTCTTTTACAGCAAATGGAAACAGTAATAGTCTGTAGACATCCTGATCTACTTCCTCATCATGGACTGTGTCAGCAATTTGTTAAAACTGTGCCAGAAACTCTGTAGGTTCTTCCTGTGGAAGACCGGAATACTGGCAACTTTGCTGCACCATGATAATGAGCTGAGGATTCAGCTCAAAGCTACTGACTCCAATGGAGGGTATACTAATACTACTCCCATATGAAGCAGTAGTGGGGTTAGCATATGATCCCAGAGTCCTTTTGGACTGTTCATTTCCACTTAGATCCATGATGGAGAAAGGGAGATGATGTAAAATAGAGAAAAAATATTTTTATTTATTTATTTATTTCGAAAATAAAATAAACTAAAATAAAATAAATAAAGATGGGTGAAGATTTTCGAAAAATGAAGAGAGAGAAAGCAGAAAAATGGTTAGGAAGTTTTGAAAAAGATATGATTGAAAGGATTTGATTGGAAAAGATATAATTTGAAAAAGATAAGATTTTTAAATTTGATGACTAATTTAATGCTAATTTTTCAAAAATTATGAGTGGAATGAAGAAAAGATATTTTTTTATTTTTGAATTTTATGATGAAAGAGAAAAACACATAAAAGACACACAACTTAAAATTTTTGGATCTAATGCTCCTTGTTTTCGAAAATTTTGGAGGAAAAACACCAAGGAACACCAAACTTAAAAATTTTAAGATCAAAACACAAGGAAGACTCAAGAACACTTCGAAGAATCACAAGAACAACAAGAACATGAAGGTAGAACACCAAACTTAAAATTTTTAGAAAACCAAAATAAAATTTTCGAAAACCAAAGAAAAATCAACAAGAAAACACCAAACTTAAAGTTTGGCACAAGATTTAATAGAAAATTTATTTTTGAAAAAAAGAATTTAAAAAGAAGATACCCAATTACCAAGAACATAGACCAACGCTCTAGCCAATTGGGCAGTAAATGTAACACTTGTTTTGAAGAAGTATTTTTAATAACTAAGAATAATTTTTTTTGAAAACTAATATTTTGAAAAGGCACACGAAAAATAAGAAAAGAAACAGAACAAGAAAAACTAAAGATCAAACAAGAAAAATAAACAAGAACAACTTGAAGATGAAGGAAGAACAAAGAACACAAATTTCGAAAATTTTAAAAGAAAATTTTTTTTCTAATCTAAGCAACAAAATAAACTGTCAGTTGTCCAAACTCGAACAATCCCCGGCAACGGCACCAAAAACTTGGTGCACGAATTGTAAATCACACTTTTCACAACTCGTACCACTAACCAGCAAGTGCACTGGGTCGTCCAAGTAATACCTTACGTGAGTAAGGGTCGATCCCACGGAGATTGTTGGCTTGAAGCAAGCTATGGTTATTTTGTTATTCTTAGTCAGGATATCAATTATAATTATCAGTTTGAATTACAAAAGAATAAAAGAGTATGAAATAAATACTTATTATGCAGTAATGGAGAATATGTTGGGATTTTGGAGATGCTTTGTCTTCTGAATTTCAGCTTTTCTCTTGTATTCCTCTTCCCTCATGCATGCAAAACTGCAAAGTTCCTTCCATGGCAAGCTGTGTGTTGGTGGATCACCGTTGTCAATGGCTACCATCCGTCCTCTCAGTGAAAAGGGTCCACGTGCGCTGTCACTACACGGCTAATCATCTGTCGGTTCCCACTCATGCTGGAATAGGATCCATTGATCCTTTTGCGTCTGTCACTACGCCCAACACTCGCGAGTTTGAAGCTCGTCACAGCCATCCAATCCCAGAATCCTACTCGGAATACCACAGACAAGGTTTAGACTTTCCGGATTCTCATGAATGCCGCCATCAATCTAGCTTATACCACAATGATTCTGATTAAGGAATCTAAGAGATACTCATTCAATCTGATGTAGAACGGAGGTGGTTGTTAGACACACGTTCATGGATTGAGGAAGGTGATGAGTGTCACGGATCATCACCTTCTCTATAATTAAGCGCGAATGAATATCTTAGATAGGAACACACATGTTTGAATAGAAAATAGAAATACTTGCATTAATTCATTGAGACGCTGCAGAGCTCCTCACCCCCAACAATGGGGTTTAGAGACTCATGCTGCCAAAAGGTACAAATTTTAGATCTAAAATGTCATGAGATCCAAAATAAATCTCTAAAAGTTGTTTAAATACTAAACTAGTAACCTAGGTTTACAGAAAATGAGTAAACTATGATAGATAGTGCAGAAATCCACTTCTGGGGCCCACTTGGTGTGTGCTGGGGCTGAGCCTTAAGCTTCTCACATGCCTGGGCTGTTTTGGGTGTTCAACGCCAAGTTGTAACCTATTTCTAGCGTTGAACTCCAACTTGTAACCTGTTTCTGGCGCTGGACGCTAGACTGCAACATAGAACTGGCGTTGAATGCCAGTTTACGTTGTCTATCTTTGAGAAAAGTATGAACTATTATATATTGCTGGAAAGTCTTGGATGTCTACTTTCCAACGCAATTGGAAGCGCACCAATTGGACTTCTGTAGCTCCAGAAAAGCCATTCCGAGTGCAGAGAGGTCAGAATCCAACAGCATCAGCAGTCCTTTTTCAGCCCGAATCAGATTTTTGCTCAGCTCCCGCAATTTCAGCCAGAAAATACCTAAAATTACAGAAAAACACACAAAATCATAGTAAAGTCTAGAAATATGAATTTTTCCTAAAAACTAATGAAAATATACTAAAAACTAACCAAATCATACTAAAAACTATATGAAATTAACCCCAAAAAGCGTATAAAATATCCGCTCATCAGTATGCCTTGGAGGTTGTACACCCTCCTCAACAACAAATTCAAACTCCTTAGAAGGAGGTTCTATGACTGAGCTTTCCCATGGAGGTTCCGCATCTCCTAAGTCTTCGATCACTTCTTCCTCTTTAACGATTATGGCTTCCTCCAATTGTTCCAATACAAAGTCATGTTGTTCATTGTCCACCGGAGTTTCTAGCTTCTCCTTCATGATGCATTCTTCAGTAGATTCTCCACATGAAGCCATGGGAGTTCCTTGAGTGTCCAGATGTCGGGAGTCTAGTCGGCTTATCGCTTGGCCCAGTTGTTGAATGGTTGCATTGAGTCGATCCATTGTCTCCTTGAAACGATCCTTTGACTCTTGTTGCGCTCGGCTATCATAAGTAGGATCATAGTGCTCTTGGATTGATGGATATGGAGATGGTGAATATTGAGGTGGTGGTTCTTGGGAGTAATTGTGTTGGAATTGGGGTGGTTCTATATATGGTTCATATGGCTCATAAGGTGGTTGGTATGGTGGTTGAGGGTTATGGTCATATGGAGGTGAATGGCGGAAAGGGGCTTGTGAGTATGGTGGTCCAAAGTCATGTTGAGGAGGGGGTTCATAGGCATATGGTGGTGGTTGCTGGTAATCAAAAGGTTGCTCACCATAGCCATTGCCTTGATATGCATCACAGAATGGTTGTTGATAGTCCATTGGAGGTGGTTGTTGCCATGAGGGTTGATCAAGTCCTTGTGGCTCCGCCCATCTTTGATTGTCCCATCCTTAATGCAAGTTGTCATTATAATCTCCTCTTCCTGCAACATAATTGTAACCAGACTCATAGCCAAAGGGGTGAGAGTTCATAGTAGTAAGGGAAAATAAAAACAAAAACTAACAAAAAGAAAATATTTTGAAAAAGATATGATTTTTGAAAAAAAATTTGATTTTTGAAATTTAAAACTAAGATAAGATAAGATAAAAAATTTTAAAATAAAAATCTGAATATTTTTTTTCGAAAAAAATCAATTTAAAAGTAAATATTTACAATAACCAATAATAAGGCACACGTTTGCAATTCCCCGGAAACGGCGCCATTTTGAAAGAGCGAAACTCTCGCGCAATCTAGAAGTTTCACAATAAATTCGCGTTGTAAGTATAGCTTCTAGACCGACAAGAATTCCTTTCTTACAAAAGTTTGGTTGTCACAAGTAACAAACCCAATAAAATTAATAATCGAAGTATTCAAACCTCGGGTCGTCTTCTCAAGGAATTGCAGGGAGGTATGATTTATTATTGGTTATGGAAAAAGATATGTTTGTGGGGTTTTTTAATGTATAAGATAAAAAGCAAGAATAGTAAATGGAAAAAGGAATAAACTAATAACTAGAAAAGCTCTTGGCAAGGTATGAGAACTGGAAGTCCTATCCTAGTTATCATTATCAATTGTGATGAGAATTGGATTTTGCTCCCACTCTAACTACGAAGGTAAGTCAGGTGGATAAATCAATATGAATCCTCAAGTCCTAGTCTTTCCCTTGGAAAGACTAGAGTTAGTGGAATCCAAATTAATCAGCAAAGAATTCCAATTTTCAGTCAATACCTCGAGTTTGATAACTCAAGCGTCACTAATCACTTAACCAAAGCCAAAAGGGAAAATTTTAAATTATTTATATCATAAATAAAAGAAACAAATCATAGATCTGAAAATACCTCAAATTATATTAAATAGGATATTCAAATCTAACATGGAAAAGTTCATAAATTAAATTGAAAAAATAAATAAAAGGAACATTAAACCTGGAATTTGAGAAGAAGAAATCCTAAATCCTTTAAGAGGAATCCTAATCCTAAATCCTAAGAGAGAGGAGAGAACCTCTCTCTCTAAAAACTACATCTAAATTATGAAAAGTGAATAATGGAAGACATGTTGTTGAATGGATGCATTCTCCCACTTTATAGCCTCTAATCTGTGTTTTCTAGGCTGAAAACTGGGTCAAAAACAGTCCAGAAATCGCCCTCAGCGATTTCTGGTACGTACAGGTTGCGGGAAAGTGACACGGAAGCGTCGTCCATGCGTTTGCGCGGATTGGGTTTTTGCCAGGTCACGTGTTCGCGTGATCCATGCGTTCGCATTGCTTGGCTTTAGCCAGCTATGGCAAATTATATATCGTTGCGAAGCCCCAGACGTTATCTTTCCAACGCAACTAAAACTGCATCATTTGGATCTCTGTAGCTCGAGTTATGACCGTTTGAGTGCGAAGAGGTCAGGCTGGACAGCTTAGCAGTTCCTTCAGCTTCTTGTATTCCTTCCACTTTTGCATGCTTCCTTTCCATCCTCTGAGCCACTCCTGCCCTGTAATCTCTGAAATCACTTAACACACATATCACGGCATTGAATGGTAATAAGAGAGGATTAAAGTTAGTAATTTAAAGGCCCAGGAAACATGTTTTCAATCATAGCACAAAATTAGGAAGGAAAATGTAAAACATGCGATTAGTATGAATAAGTGGGTAAAGAGTTGATAAAAATCACTCAATTGAGTACAAGATAAACCATGAAATAGTGGTTTATCATTACCTCACTGGGAATTCTCTGTACTCTGACGTAGAGAGTTCCATCCTTTCTTGTCTTCTGTCTGTTTATGCGCAGGAACAGAGACAAGGAACCTCTCATAGACTTTGATACTGAACCTGAAAGGACTTTCAGGCGGCGTTTACAACAAGCAAGACTTTACAAGGATGCAGAATCTACTATGGATCATAATAATGCTGTTGATGCCAACATGGGAAATCCGAATGGGAATGAACAACCTAGGAGAGTGCTTGGCTCCTACTCTACTCCTACTGCAGATCTTTATGGAAAAAGCATTGTGGTGCCTCCTATAGCTGCGAACAACTTTGAGTTGAAGCCACAATTGGCACCCTGGTGCAACAAAACTGCCAGTATCATGGTCTTCCCGAAGAAAACCCAAATCAATTTATTCCTAATTTTCTACAGATTTGTGATACTGTGAAGACAAATGGAGTGAACCCTGAGGTGTACAAACTCATGCTCTTCCCGTTTGCTCTGAGGGATAGAGCAAAGCTATGGCTAGATTCCCAACCCAAGGAGATTTTGGATACTTGGGACAAGGTTGTTACTGAGTTTCTTACTAAATTTTTCCCACCAAAGAAGCTGACTAAGCTTAGGGTGGAGGTTCAGACTTTCAGGCAGAATGATGGTGAAACTCTTTATGAAGCTTGGGAGAGATACAAGCTACTAACTAGGCAATGCCCTCCGGACATGTTCTCCAAATGGACCCAACTAGATATCTTTTATGAAGGCTTGGGTGAAATGTCCAAGATGTGCTTAGATAATTCTGTAGGTGGTTCATTGCACAAGAAGAAGACACCGGAGGAGACTATTGAGATGATTGAATTGGTTGCTAGCAACCAATATTTATACTCATCTAACAGGAATCATGTGAACTCTGAGGCTCCACAGAAGAAGGGTGTTATGGAAGTAGAAGCTCTTAATGCTATTCTTTCTCAGAACAAGCTTATGTCTCAGCAAATAAATCTACTTACTCAGTAGATGGGTGGCATGCAAGTCTCAGCTATCAACACCCAAAATCCACCTCAAGAGGTCTCTTATGACATGACAGGTAATTTTGTGCAGAATGATAATTATGATTATGCTCAATCCTCTTCTGAACAGGTTAATTACATGGGGAGTGGTCCTAGAAATCCCAATAATGATCCATATTCTAAGACATACAATCAGGGGTGGAAAAATCACCCAAATTTTGGGTGGAGGGACCAACCTCAGAGACCTCAGAATCTCAACAATAATTCTTAGGGTGGCTTCCAATAGAACAATGATTTGGAAGCAATATTGGCAAGTTTTAGACAGGAAACCAGAGCATCAATCAAGAACTTGGAGATTCAAGTGGGTCAATTAGCCACAAAAGTTAATAAAATTGATCAGAGGACCACTAATAGCCTTCCTAGTAACATAATTCCAAATCCAAGAGAGGAATGCAAGGCTATCACCTTGATAAGTGGACAAGTGGCAAGTACGAAAGCATAAGTTAACGAGGAGCCAGTTGAAAAAGAAGCTCAAGAGGAGAAGAAGGAAGAAGTAGATCACGTCCCTCCAAAGCATCCGGACAACCCATTCTCAGACTCTCTTGACACTTATCCTACATTGCCAAAGGCTCCTGAGTACAAGCCTAAAATGCCATATCCTCGGAGACTTCAAAAGGAGACCAAGGACAAATAGTTTTCAAAGTTCTTGGAAGTCTTCAGGAAGTTGCAAATCAATATTCCTTTTGCTGAGGTTTTGGAGCAAATGTCTCTCTATGTCAAGTTCATGAAGGAGCTATTATCAAAGAAGAAGCCTTTAAAGGGAGATGAGACAGTGGTCCTGACCAAGGAATGTAGTGCCATCATTCAGAATAACTTGCCAAGGAAGATGCCAGATCCATGGAGCTTTCAAATTCCATGCACCATTGGAGAACAACCTTTGAGAAAGCGTTATGTGATCTGGGAGCAAGCATAAATCTAATGCCCTTATTTGTGATGAAGAAGCTGCAAATCCAAGAAGCACAACCCACAAGGATAGCATTACAAATGGCAGACAAATCTCTAAAGCCTGCATATGGATTAGTGGAGAATATCTTGGTCAAAGTGGGTAAGTTCTTCCTCCCAGCAGATTTTGTGATTCTTGACACGGGGGAGGATGAGAACGCCTCTATAATTCTAAGAAGGCCTTTCTAGTCACAGGAAGAGCTCTGATTGATGTGGAAGAAGGTGAATTAGTGCTTAGAGTGCATAATGAGCAACTGGTCTTTCATGTATTCAAAGATATACATTCAACAGGTGAAGAAGAGAGGTGCATGCAGACTGAGCTTATTGATCCAAATCTTCAAGAACCCCCTGATGACGGACAGCAGAATCTGCAGCTCAAACCTCCTTTGGTGACAATCAATAAAATTCCTCCTGACATCAAACCTAAGTTTGGTGTCGGGAATGTATCATCCACCGAGGAGGAGGTTCCGAAAAAGAAGAAAATACCCAGTGGATGGAGAAACAAAAAGATCCCCACTGAAGGTTTCTCCCCAGGAATGAAGGTGGTGTTGACTAGGAATCCAGTATGGACTTATACAGTAAATAGAATCCTCTCTGTGGAGCATATTGAGATACTTTATGGAGAGACAGGAAAGAAGTTCAAGGTGAGGGGTGAAGAGCTGAGTCCCTATGATCCTCCTTCTTAGAGGAGCTGACCGTCAAGCTAGTGACGGTAAAGAAGCGCTTGTCGGGAGGCAACCCGATGTTTTCATATCCTTTATTTTGATTTCTGTTGGTTTAATTTTGTTCTTTATTTATTTTTCATTGAGATCTTCTTGTTTTTTCTTTGTTTTATGTGTGTTTAGATCATGCAGAGTTATATGACAACTCAAGGCGAGTTAGACGCAAAGGAAACCAAGTAAGGCGCCGTGCACGTTAGTCCGCTCGGGAGGCCCTGAGTTAGGCGTAGCATTTTTTAAGTTAGGCGCATCAAATGCTTGGCCTTGCGAGAGCCTTCAAGTAAGGTGCAAGGAATAACGCCTCAATCCAAGTAAGTCGCTGAGTGTGGGCCTAGGCTTCAAGTAAGGCGCAGTTAAAGTTCAAGTTAGGCGCAGCACTTCATGTATCACACTAAGTAAGGCGCACCAGTTCTTGAGTTAGGCGCCAGTCTTAGGTGCAGGATTAAGTAAGGCGCAGGACACGCCTCTCACCATCCCCATATATTCCCCTTCCCAAACTCCAACCAAACCCCAACCTTGAAATCTCTCCAATTCCCGTGATCACCCCCACCTACCCCCTCATTCATTAACCATTAAACCCAACCCTCTCTCTTTCCAAACTCCAACCCAAATCTTCTATATAAATCCCACTCCTTCAAGCCTTACTCACAACAAACACTACCCTTCACCGCATTCCCAGCCTTCTCTCTTCATTCCCTTTCCGACCCAAGTTCCTTCTTTCCTTCTTCCCGACCAAAGCCAGCCCATGCCTTCTTCAATCACTAGACCCCTATATCTTCATACCCTTCCCCTCCCTTAAACATAAACCACCCTCTTCCCTCTGCCCCTTCGTCCCCCTTTTCTTTTTCTGTTTTAAGTTCCCTATTTTCAGTTTTTTTTATCTTGCTTGAGGACAAGCAAACTCTTAAATTTGGTGTTGTCGCTTCGCTTGTGACTTTTCTGTTTATTTTAATGGCACCAAAGGGAGGCGAATCATCTTCATGGAGGAGCACAGCCTGAAGAATGAGACGGCCACTAGGATAACTGAGGTGGTTGAATTCCTTTCATTCTATATTTCCTCCCATTCTTATTATGTTATATTCCTATTTTCTGCTATTTTACTTGGTTTCTGCACGATCCTTTGTTATTTCAATTCCTAGGTTCTAGTTAAATTAGTTATTTTAATTATGTTATTCATTTTTAATTCTGAAAAAGTGTCTCATGTATTGCTCACTGAGCTTGAATCCAAAAAAAAAAAGAAGAAAAAGATATAATGCATGAAAAATTGAGTTTATTTTTTAAGAGTAGTCTCATTTAATCAAATGTGGTGGTATTCTTTGTGATTCTGAATGCATGACATAAACCGTGCATGTTGAATTTGAATCAAGGAATGTTGATGTATAAGGAAAAGGAATTTAGAGAACTATTATGAATTTTCTGAAATTTGTAAAAGTTTATCCTTGAAGCAAAAGAAATAGCAAAGAAAAAAAAAGATATAAAAGCAAGGTCCAAGGCTCTGAGCATCAATGACTAGGGAGGTCAGACATGATTAAAAGCTCAAAGAGTTGTTTCCCTAGTCATATGCTTATGGTGTTCTTGTGTCAAGTAATCCTTGACACAAAACATTTAGAGTCGAGATCAATTGCAATTAGTAGAGTATGCCAAAGGCTTTGAGCACCACTGTCTGGGAGTAGCTGAAAGAAAAAATCAGAACTTCAAAAGAGTTCCCCAGTTAAGTGCTTGTGGTGTTCTTGTGTCAATTAACCCTTGAGACAGAACATTTAAAGTCACGGCTAGGCTTAAGGTGCAAAGCACTAGTTAGTTGAGAATTTAAGGATATCTGCTGTGTTCAAGGATTAAATTGAAGTATAAAGATCAGAGAATTCATAATATGATCCGGATTCTAATTCCGAATGACATTGACATTCCTCTGATTCAAAGGAAAGTGAGATGCCAAAACTGTTCAGAATTGCAATAGATGAATCCCACTTTAAGAAGAAACATGAGCATAATTGAACTCTCACTTCTCATTTAAATTCACATCTTAACCTTGTATTAGTTTTGGTTTCTTGAGGACAAGCAACAATTCAAGTTTGGTGTTGTGATGCGTGAGCATCTTTCCTATCTTTTCCTAGTGAATTTGCATTCAATTTGTTGAGTTTAATCAAGAATTAATTATCTTTTAGCTACTATAGATGCTACTTTGAGTCGTGTACAATTTTGTTTATTTTAGGTAGCATTCGACTGGATTTGATGGAGTTTCCGCAGAAAAAGAGAAGGCGAATGATGCTGTCAACCCTAACCTCTCGGCACTCAAACCTGAATATCTCAAGCTACAGAGGTCCAATTGAGGTGCTTCTAGTTTCGTTGGAAAGTAACTTCCATAGCTTTCCAACGATATATAATAGTCCATACTTCTCCTCCATCAATTCTTCCAAGGCTGCGCCTAACTTGAGATTTCTCAAGTTAGGCGCAAGACAACAACAACAACATGCAACCATAGGCGTGACTCCTCAAGTAAGGCGCAGAATCATTCAAGTGAACTCAAAACCATGCGGCCAAGCTCAAATAAGGTGCAAGGTATCCTTGAGTTAGGTGCAACACATGAGCTTGGATAGCCATTCCTCACTACACCCTTCAAGTAAGGCGCAATGTCAAGCCAAGTTAGGCGTGCCTTCCTACGAAGCAAGTGGTCCCCATTCATCAATTGAAGACGCGCAAAGATTTTATTTTAATTCTGATTTAAACTTTAATTTTTATTTTAAAATAGGAAAAGATATTATTTAGTTTTAAAAATTATAATTTAAATTAATTAGGATTAGATATAAAAGAGAAAAGAAACTTCTCTTTTGGATTATTCCATCTCATTCCAAATTTACATCTCACTGTTAAGGTTAGGAGCTCTGTCTATTGTATGGATTGATTCTATTATTTTTCTATTTTAATTCATGTGTTGATTCATATAATTCAAGAATTGTTTTCGTTCTTTATTTTATGAAATTGGGTGGAACGGAAGTATGACCCTCTTTCTAATTGAGTTCTTGTATAACTTGGAAAAGCTATTTACTTGAACAACAGCTTGAAAACATATTCTCCTAAATTTCTAATTATCTAGACTTAACGGGATATGTGATATATAATCCTCTTATATTTGGGTAATTAGAATTTTTGTGGCATATAAATTAGAATCGAACTTCACCCTCTAATTGGAATTAAGTGACCAAGGAATTGGCGGTTGATGAATTTTAGAGAAGACTAAAAAGGTCTAAGGAATTAGGGTTTAGTCACATATAGTTTGCCATAAATTAAATCTTGCATGATTAAAATAGTTAGTAAGAAAAGTCAATCCGGAAAATAGATATCTCTGAAGCCTTAACTGTTTCTCCATATATTATTCTCATCAATTTACTGCTTACTGTTTTAATTTCTGAATTACTATTTAATGCTTTTGAACTCTCAAACACCATTTTTTGTTAGTCTAACTAAGTAAATCACTTTACTATTGTTGCTTAATCCATCAATCCTCGTGGGATCGACCCTCACTCACCTGAGGTATTACTTGGTACGACCCGGTGCACTTGCCAGTCAGTTTGTGGATTATAAATTCCGCACCAACAGCCAACAAGCGGCAGCCCGCCTATAACCCTGCTCGTCAGCTCGGTAACGGGGAAAGGCCTAAGGAGCACTCTAAGGACGGAGTGCCAGCTAAAGCCTTCAAGTCGTTCCCCCGGGCAGGGAAGTTTACTAACTACACTCCCCTGACAGCCCCGATCGTCGAGGTGTACCAGCAAATAGCCGACAAAGGCATCCTGTCAAAGCCCCGACAACTCAAGGATATAACTGGAGGGAATAAAAACCTTTACTGCGACTACCACAAGTGCTTCAGCCACAAGACCCAAGATTGTTTTGATTTGAAGGATTCTTTAGAGCAGGCGAGGCAGAGTTCTCTCACCTCATAAGAGAACCCAGGAGGTAGGATTGTGACTGATTTGGCGACGACAGGAGCCGTGCCGTGAGACCCATGCAAGAGCCCGAGGAGGACAATGAACGTGGCCTCACCATGGTGAACGTTGTAGTCGGGAGAGACGTTGCTCCCAGGTCAAAGTTGGCATGCAGGAAAGATGCCAAAGTCTTGGCCGTGTCGTTGTCTAGTCCCGCACCTTCCTCCAGGAGAGTCCCGTCAATATCATTCAGACCAGAGGACCAATGGTTCGACGACTTGCCGGATAACCCTCCTATGGTGATCACAGCAAGGGTGGGAATTGATCTGGTCAGGCGAATCCTCGTAACCACCGGAGCCGATTCGAACATCATGTTCCGTAACGTGTTTGATGCTCTGGGCCTCCAAGACACCGACCTGAAAACCCACCAACACGGTGTGATCGGCTTGGGCGATAACTTTATCAAGCCTGATAGAATAGTCTCCCTACCAATCTCCATAGGAGGAGGTCGAGGGAAGAGGTTGGTAATGGCGGAGTTCGTTGTTCTAAGGGACTCCACGGCCTACAACCTCATCTTGGGAAGGAAAACCATCAATGAGTTTGGAGCAGTGATTTGTATCAAGCTACTGATGATGAAGTTTGTTGCTAACGATGGGTCGGTTGGATCCATCAGGGGAGATTTGAAAACGGCGGTCGCGTGCAACAATTCCAGTCTCTCCCTAAGAAAGAAGTCCAAAAAGGCATCCAGGGTCTTCCTAGCTGATCTAGACGCTAGGGTCGACGACAAGCCCAGGCCAGAACCTGAAGGATACCTCGAGAAGTTCAGGGTCGGTGACTCGGAAGAAAAGTTCACCTTCGTGAACAGAAACCTCCCTCATAACTTAAAAGAAACTTTGGTGGAAATGATTCGAGCAAACGGTGACCTGATCGCCTGGACGCCAGCCGACATGCCGGAGATTGACCCCCATTTCATGTCACACCACCTAGCCGTAAAGGCAAAAGCTAAACTGGTGGCACCGAGAAGGAGAAAAATTTCCCAGGAAAGGGCTGACGAGGTGGCTAGGCAAACGGCCAGCTTACTAAAAGCAGGGTTCATCTGAGAACTGGACTACTCAACCTGGCTGTCGAATGTAGTCCTGGTCAAGAAAGCCAATGGAAAGTGGAAAATGTGCGTGGACTATTCTGATCCCAACAAGGCATGCCCTAAGGATTCCTTCCCCCTACCTAACATTGATGCTCTGGTAGACGCAGCCGCAGGGTATCAGTTTCTATGTTTTATGGACGCATACTCCGGTTACAACCAGATACCGATGCACCGGCCAGACGAGGAGAAAATAGCATTCATAACGCCAGGGGGTACATACTACTATAAGGTGATGCCGTTTGGACTAAACAACGCAGGAGCCACATATCAAAGGCTGATGAATAAGGTATTTAGTAGTCTTATTGGCAAAACAGTGGAAGTGTACGTTGACGACATCCTAGTGAAGACTACCCAGGCCGAAGACCTCATCATTGATCCAGTGACCGTGTTCGCATCCCTTCGGTAGCACAACATGCGGCTTAACCCTCTCAAGTGCGCCTTCGCCATGGAAGCCGAAAAGTTCTTGGGTTTCATGATAACCCAAAGAGGAGTGGAAGCCAACCCAGAAAAATGTGAAGCAATCTTGTGGATGACGAGCCCGGGATGTGTCAAGGATGTACAGAGACTGGCGGGAAGACTCACAGCGCTATCCCGGTTCCTCGGCACGTCGGCTGCCAAAGCTCTTCCGTTCTTCAACTTGATGAAAAAAGGGATAGTGTTCGAGTGGACCCCGGCATGCGAGGAAGCCTTTAATCACTTCAAGAACATAATCTCGGCACCACCTGTCCTTCGTAAACCCCGGAGTGGAGAGAAGCTATTCTTGTACTTAGCAATAACTGATGAGACTTTGGCGATCGTCCTGGTGCGGGAAGAAGGGAAGATCCAGCAACCGGTCTACTTTGTGAGCAAGGCGTTGTAGGGAGCAGAGCTGAGGTACAGTAAGCTGGAAAAGCTGGCATATGCGCTCCTGACCTCCTCCCGTAGGCTGCGATAATACTTCCAAGGACACCAGATAATCATTAGGACAGACCAAGCGATCCGCCAGGTGCTCCAAAAACCTGACCTGGCAGGTAGGATGATGACCTGGACAATCGAGCTGTCTCAGTATGACCTACAATATGAACTCAGACATGCAATCAAGGCCCAAGCAATTGCTGATTTCCTGGTGGAGTGATGAGCGGATAATTTATACGCTTTTTGGCATTGTTTTTACATAGTTTTTAGTATATTTTTTATTAGTTTTTAAATAAAAATCACATTTCTGGACTTTACTATGAGTTTGTGTATTTTTCTAGGATTTCAGGTATTTTCTGGCTGAAATTGAGGGACTTGAGCAAAAATCAGATTCAGAGGTTGAAGAAGGACTGCAGATGCTGTTGGATTCTGACCTCCCTGCACTCAAAGTGGATTTTCTGGAGTTACAGAACTCCAAATGGCACGCTCTTAATTGCGTTAGAAAGTAGACATCCAGGGCTTTCCAGCAATATATAATAGTCCATACTTTGCCCGACTTTAGATGACGCAAACTGGCGTTCAACGCCAGCTTCCTGCCCTATTCTGGAGTTAAACGCCAGAAACAGGTTGCAAAATGGAGTTAAACGCCAGAAACAGGTTACAAACTGGCGTTCAACTTCAAGAGAAGCCTCTACATGTGTAAAGCTCAATGCTAAGCCCAAGCACACACCAAGTGGGCCCCAGAAGTGGATTTCTGCATCATTTACTCATTTCTGTAACCCTAGTAACTAGTTTAGTATAAATAGAACTTTTTACTATTGTATTCAGAGTCTTTGGATCTGATCTTTGATCAGTTTTATGCTATCTTAGACCTTTATGGGGGCTGGCCATTCGGCCATGCCTGGACCATTATCACTTATGTATTTTCAACGGTAGAGTTTCTACACACCATAGATTAAGGTGTGGAGCTCTGTTGTTCCTCATTAATTAATGCAAAGTACTATTGTTTTTCTATTCAATTCAAGCTTATTCCTATTCTAAGATATTCATTTGCACCCAAGAACATGATGAATGTGATGATTATGTGACGCTCATCACCATTCTCACCTATGAAAGCGTGCTTGACAACCACTTCCGTTCTACATGAAGATGAGATAGAATGAGTATCTCTTAGGTATCTAATACAGGGGACCGAGTCTGAGATATTAGAGTCTTCGTGGTATAAGTTAGAACCCATGGACGGCTATTCCTGAGGTCTGAAAAGTCTAAACCTTGTCTGTGGTATTCCGAGTAGGATCCGGGAAGGGATGGCTGTGACAAGCTTCAAACTCGCGAGTGCTGGTCATAGTGATAGACGCAAAAGGATTACTGAATCCTATTCCAGTATGATCGAGAACCGACAGATGAATAACCGTGCGGTGACAGCGCATTTTGGACCATTTTCACTGTGAGGATGTGATGTAGCCATTGACGACGGTGATGCCCTACATAACGCTTGCCATGGAAAGGAGTGGGAATGATTGGATGAAGACAGCAGGAAAGCAGAGGTTCAGGAGGAACAAAAGCATCTCCATACGCTTATTTGAAATTCTCACCAATGAATTACATAAGTATTTCTATCCTATTTTACGTTTTATTTATCTTTTAATTATTAAAACTCTATAACCATTTGAATCTGCCTGACTGAGATTTACAAGGTGATCATAGCTTGCTTCAAGCCGACAATCTCCGTGGGATCGACCCTTACTCACGTAACTGACGGTTCATCTTGTTGCTTAGATTAGGAAAATTTTGTCTTTTGGGTCAGAGTCTTTTATTTTCTTTTCAAAATTTTCCAAAATTTTATTATTTTTCTTTATTAATCTTTAGAGTTTTCTGTTTGAGTCTAGTTGCATGTTTTAAGTTTGGTGTCCTTTGTGTTTTTGTCATCCAAAAAAAAATAGTTTTTCTCTGTTTAATCCTTGCATTTGTTGAATGTGTCTATGTTCTTGTGAATAGTTGCTCCTTTGAGTCTTTCTTTCTAAAATCTTTTCAAAAATAATTTTTTTTTATTAAATCTTGTGTCAAATTTTAAGTTTGGTGTTTCCTTGTTAGTTTTTATTTAATTTTCGAAAATTTATTTTTGGTTTTCTAAAAATGTTAAGTTTGTTGTTCTTTTTTATGTTCTTGAGTCCTTTGAGTCTTTGAATTTTTGTTCTTCGTGTTCTTGTGAATCTTCAAGGTGTTCTTGAGTTTTGCTGTGTTTTGATCTTAAAATTTTTATGTTTGGTGTTCCTTGGTGTTTTTTCTCCAAATTTTCGAAAATAAGGAGCATTAGATCTAAAAATTTTAAGTTTTGTGTATTTTTATTGTTTTTCTCTTTCCTCATTAAATTCAAAAATATCTTTTTCCTTTATTTTAATTGATTTTTTGAATTTTCCTTTTAAAAATTCAGATTTTATTTTAAAATTTTTATTTTATCTTATCTTAGTTTTAAAATTTCAAAATTCAAATCTTTTTTCTTTTTATCATATCTTTTTCAAAATCTCATCTTATCTTATTTCAAATTCCAATTTCAAACTTCAAATTAAATTCCAAAATTCAAATTTCAAAATTTCAAATTTCAAAATTTAATTTTCAAATTTAAAATTTAAATTTCAAAACTTTTTAATTTAAATTTCTTATCTTCTCTTACCTTGCTTATCTTATCTTTTCTAATCTCAAATCTTAAAATCA
>NC_029788.2:103426170-103435278 GCF_000816755.2 Arachis ipaensis
TTTAAAATTTTTATTTTATCTTATCTTAGTTTTAAAATTTCAAAATTCAAATCTTTTTCAAAAAAATCATATCTTTTTCAAAATCTCATCTTATCTTATTTCAAATTCCAATTTCAAACTTCAAATTAAATTCCAAAATTCAAATTTCAAAATTTCAAATTTCAAAATTTAATTTTCAAATTTAAAATTTAAATTTCAAAACTTTTTAATTTAAATTTCTTATCTTCTCTTACCTTGCTTATCTTATCTTTTCTAATCTCAAATCTTAAAATCAAATCTTTTTCATATCTTTTCTTTTTTATTTATTTTATTTTATTTTCTTACAAGTATCTTTAATTTTAAGACATATCTTTTTCAAAACTTCCTAACCAATTTCTCTCTCTTCATTTTTTCGAAAATCCTTACCCACATTTTTTTCAAATCTTTTTAATTAATTAATTTAGTTTTTAATTTTCTTTTATCTCTTTTTATTCTAATTTTCGAAATTATAGTCAATTTTTCATTTATTTTATTTTATTTTATTTTAATTTCGGTTTTCAAAAAAAATATATTTTATTTGCAATTCACAACATCTCCCTTTCTCCATCATGGACCTAAGTGGAAATGAACAGTCCAGAAGGACTCTGGGGTCATATGCTAACCCCACTACTGCTTCATATGGGAGTAGTATCTGTATACCCTCCATCGGAGTCAGTAGTTTTAATTTGAATCCTCAGCTCATTATCATGGTGCAGCAAAGTTGCCAGTATTCCGGTCTTCTACAGGAAGAACCTACAGAGTTTCTGATACAGTTTTTACAAATTGCTGACACAGTATATGATAAGGAAGTAGATCAGGATGTCTACAGATTATTACTGTTTCCATTTGCTATAAAATACCAAGCTAAGAGGTGGTTAAATAACCAACCTAAGGCTAGCATAAGGACATGAAAACAGCTGTCAGAAAAATTCCTGAATCAATATTTCCCTCCAAAACGGATGACACAGTTAAGGCTGACATCCAAGGCTTTAAACAAGGAGATAATGAATCTCTTTATGATGCCTGAGAGAGATATAGAGAGATGCTAAAAAAATGCCCCTCTAAAATGTTTTCAGAGTGGGTGCAGTTAGACATCTTCTATTATGGGCTTATAGAGAAAGCTCAGATGTCTTTAGACCACTCAGCTGGTGGATCTATACACATGAGAAAGAAAATTGAAGAAGCTCAAGAGCTCATTGATACAGTTTCCAGAAATCAGCATCTGTACCTAAGTAGTGAGTCTTCCATGAAAGAAGAGGCTAAAACATTAACTGCTGAACTCAGTCCTGCAGAACAAGTTACTGAATTCAATCAGCAATTAGATTTTCTAACAAAACAGCTAGCCGAATTTAAGGAGATACTACAAGACACAAGAATGGCTAATATGAATATGGAAGTACAGTTGAAGCAAACAAAACAGCAGTTATCAAAGCAGATAACAGACGAGTGCCAAGCAGTTCAATTAAGAAGTGGAAAAACATTAAATACCTCACTTCAGAGCAGCAGAAATCCAAGAAAAGAACAACTGACAGAGGAGGAGCAAAATATTGTCCAAAATCCCTCTGAGGACAGTAAGAGCCCAGAGAGGAATAACTCTGGCGTTCAAACGCCAGAAAAGGATGCAAAACTGGCGTTAAACGCCCAATCCACGCACAGTTCTGGCGTTCAAATGCCAGGAACAGGCAAGGAGCTGGCGTCAAACGCCCAATGGAAGCTCAGTTCTGGCGTTCAAACGCCAGAAACAGGTAGGAAGTTGGCGTCTAACGCCAATCAAGCTTCCAACCCTGGCATTCAAACGCCAGTGAGGGATCAGACACACACAAGTGCTGATAACAACCCCTCTAAAAAGGCTTCTCAAACCACTTCTGTAGGAAATAAACCTGCAGCAACCAAGGTTGAGGAATACAAAGCCAATATGCCTTATCCTTAAAAACTCCGCCAAGAGGAGCAGGATAAGCAATTTGCTCGCTTTGCAGACTATCTCAGGACTCTTGAAATAAAGATTCCGTTTGCAGAGGCACTTGAGCAAATACCCTCTTATGCCAAGTTCATGAAAGAGATCTTGAGTCATAAGAAGGATTGGAGAGAAACTGAAAGAGTTCTCCTCACTGAGGAATGCAGTGCAGTCATTCTGAAAAGCTTCCCAAAAAAGCTTAAAGATCCCGGGAGCTTTATGATACCATGCATATTAGAGGGTGATTGCACTAAAACAGCTTTATGTGACCTTGGGACAAGCATCAACCTAATACCTGCATCCACTATCAGAAAGCTTAGTTTAACTGAAGAAGTCAAACCAACCAGGATATGTCTCCAACTTGCTGATGGCTCCATTAAATACCCATCAGGCGTGATTGAAGACATGATTGTTAGAGTTGGGCCATTCGCCTTTCCCACTGACTTTGTAGTGCTGGAAATGGAGGAGCACAAGAGTGCTACTCTCATTCTAGGAAGACCTTTCCTAGCAACTGGACGAACTCTCATTGATGTCCAAAAATGGGAAGTAACCCTGAGAGTCAATGAGGATGAGTTTAAGTTGAATGCTGTCAAGGCCATGCAACATCCAGACACACCAAAAGACTGCATGAAAGTTGATCTTATTGACTCTTTGGTAGAGGAGATCAACATGGCTGAGAGTCTCGAATCAGAGCTGGAAGACATCTTTAAAGATGTTCAGCCTGATCTGGAGGATTCAGAGGAATTGAAAGAGCCTCTGAAACTTCCTCAGGAAGAGGAAAAACCTCCTAAACCCGAGCTCAAACCATTACCACCATCCCTGAAATATGCATTTTTGGGAGAAGGTGACACTTTTCCGGTGATCATAAGCTCTGCTTTAAATCCCCTGGAAGAGGAAGCGCTACTTCAAGTGCTAAGGACACACAAGACAGCTCTTGGGTGGTCCATAAGTGATCTTAAGGGCATCAGCTCAGCAAGATGCATGCACAACATCCTATTGGAGGATGATGCTAAGCCAGTGGTTCAACCACAGAGGCGGCTAAATCCAGCCATGAAGGAAGTGGTGCAGAAAGAGGTCACCAAGTTACTGGAGGCTGGGATTATTTATCCTATTTCTGGTAGCTCCTGGGTGAGCCCTGTCCAAGTTGTCCCCA
Organism: Arachis ipaensis; assembly: GCF_000816755.2. Taxonomy (NCBI): domain Eukaryota; kingdom Viridiplantae; phylum Streptophyta; class Magnoliopsida; order Fabales; family Fabaceae; genus Arachis; species Arachis ipaensis. Next base: position 103,429,296 of record NC_029788.2, read on the forward strand.
AAAAGGGAGGCATGACAGTGGTTCATAATGAAAAAAATGAACTGGTTCCTACAAGAACAGTTACAGGGTGGCGCATGTGTATTGACTACAGAAGGCTCAATACCGCCACCAGAAAGGATCATTTTCCTTTACCATTCATAGACCAGATGCTAGAAAGACTAGCAGGTCATGATTATTACTGCTTTTTGGATGGCTATTCAGGCTACAACTAAATTGCAGTAGATCCCCAGGATCAAGAGAAAACAGCATTCACATATCCATCTGGAGTATTTGCCTACAGAAGGATGCCATTTGGTCTGTGTAATGCACCTGCAACCTTTCAGAGGTGCATACTCTCTATCTTCTCTGATATGGTAGAGAAATTTTTGGAAGTCTTCATGGATGGCTTTTCAGTCTTTGGAGACTCATTCAGCTCCTGCCTTGACCATTTAGCACTTGTTCTGAAAAGATGCCAAGAGACCAACCTAGTTTTAAACTAGGAAAAATGTCACTTTGTGGTGACTGAAGGAATTGTCCTTGGGTATAAAATTTCAAACAAGGGAATAGAAGTGGATTAAGCTAAAGTGGAAGTAATTGAAAAATTACCACCACCTGCCAATGTTAAGGCAATCAGAAGCTTTCTGGGGCATGCAGGATTCTATAGGAGGTTTATAAAGGATTTTTCAAAAATTGCAAAACCTCTGAGTAATCTGCTAGCTGCTGACACGCCATTTGTGTTTGACACAGAGTGTCTACAAGCGTTTGAAACTCTGAAAGCTAAGCTGGTCACGGCACCAGTTATTTCTGCACCAGACTGGACATTACCATTTGAACTAATGTGCGATGCCAGTGACCATGCCATTGGTGCAGTACTGGGACAGAGGCATAACAAGCTTCTGCATGTCATTTATTATGCTAGCCGCATTTTAAATGATGCCCAGAAAAATTACACAACCACAGAAAAAGAATTGCTTGCAGTGGTTTATGCCATTGACAAGTTTAGATCATACTTAGTAGGATCAAAAGTGATTGTGTATACTGACCATGCTGCTCTTAAATATCTACTCACAAAGCAGGATTCAAAACCCAGGCTCATAAGATGGGTGTTGCTTCTGCAAGAGTTTGATATAGAAATAAGAGACAAAAAAGGGACAGAGAACCAAGTGGTTGATCATCTGTCCTGGATAGAGCCAGAAGAAGGGACGTCTTTCCCCTCTATTGAGATCTCTGAAACCTTTCTAGATGAGCAACTGTTTGCCATCCAAGAAACACCATGGTTCGCAGACATTGCAAACTATAAAGCTGCAAGATTCATACCCAAGGAGTACAGCAAGCAACAAAAGAAAAAATTAATTACTGATGCAAAGTACTACCCGTGGGATGAACCATATCTCTTTAAGAGATGTGCAGACGGAATAATCCGTAGGTGTGTGCCTAGAGAAGAAGCACAGAAGATCCTATGGCATTGTCATGGATCACAATATGGAGGACATTTCGGAGGTGAGCGAACAGCCACAAAAGTCCTCCAATGTGGCTTCTACTGGCCCACTCTCTATAAAGACTCCCGAGAGTTTGTGCGTAACTGTGACAGCTACCAGAGAGCTGGTAATCTGCCTCACAGTTACGCCATGCCTCAGCAAGGAATCTTAGAGATTAAGTTATTTGACGTATGGGGTATTGACTTCATGGGGCCTTTCCCACCATCATACTCAAACACTTATATTCTGGTGGCAGTCGACTATGTATCCAAATGGGTAGAGGCCATTTCCACACCCACTAATGATACTAAGACAGTGCTGAAGTTCCTCCAGAAACATATCTTCAGTAGGTTTGGTGTCCCTAGAGCACTAATTAGTGATGGGGGCACTCACTTCTGCAACAAACAGCTTTACTCTACTATGGTCCGGTATGGAATTAGTCACAAGGTGGCAACTCCGTATCATCCACAGACAAATGGGCAAGTTGAAGTCTCTAATAGAGAAATAAAAAGAATCCTGGAACAAACTGTAAGTACCCGTAGAAAGGATTGGGCAAGAAGCTTGGATGATACTCTGTGGGCTTACAGAACAGCATTCAAGACTCCTATAGGGACCTCTCCATACCAGCTTGTGTATGGTAAGGCCTGTCATCTGCCCGTAGAACTGGAGCATAAGGCCTACTGGACAACCAGATTCCTAAACTTTGATGCCAAATTAGCTGGAGAAAAAAGATTGCTCCAGCTGAATGAGCTAGAGGATTCAAACTCACTGCTTTCGAAAATGCCAAGCTTTACAAAGAGAAAGCAAAAAGATGGCATGACAGAAAGCTATCATCTAGAGTCTTTGAACCAGGACAGAAAGTTCTGTTGTTTAACTCTAGGCTCAGGCTATTCCCCGGAAAACTGAAATCCCGGTGGAGGGGACCATATGTGATTACAAGTGTGTCACCATATGGCTATGTGGAACTTCAAGACATTGATTCTGATAAGAAGTTCATTGTTAATGGACAGAGAATCAAGCATTATCTTGAAGGCAATATTGAGCAAGAGTGCTCAAGGCTGAGGCTAGATTAAAAGCTCAGCAAGGTCCAGCTAAAGACAATAAAGAAGCGCTTATTGAGAGGCAACCCAATTTTTCCTTATCTATGTTAATTTTCTGTTTTTCCATTTTTATTTTATGTTTTCTTTAGGATGATGATCATGTGGAGTCACAGAAATCAAAGCAAAGTCAAAAACAGCAATAAAACAGCTCACCCTGGAGGAAGAGCTTACTGGCATTTAAACGCCAGTAAGAAGCAGCAAACTGACGTCTAACACCAGAAAGAAGCATCAAGCTGGCGTTAAACGCCAGAAACAATCACCAAGTTAGCGTTCAACACCAAGAAAGGGGAAAAGCTGACGTTTAACGCTAGAAACAAGCAGCAGTCTGGCGTTAAACGCCAGGATTGCACACTAAGGGCGTTTTGCATGCCTCAATGGAGCAGGGATGCTAAGTCCTTGACCCCACAGAATCCCCACCTACCTCACCATTCCAATTAAAAGCATTCCCCTCCCAAATCCACCCATTCACACACCTCCTTCTCCTCCACTTTTCCTTCTACTCCATTCTATCTTCTTTTGCTCGAGGACGAGCAAACCTTTTAAGTTTGGTGTGGAAAAAAAGCGTTGCTTTTTTTTTCATAACCAGTTATGGCACCTAAGGCCAGAGAAACCTCTAGAAAGAGGAAAAGGAAGGCAGTTGCTTCCACCCCCGAGTCATGAGAGATGGAGAGGTTCATCTCAAGGGTCCATAGTTCAGTGGTAGAGCATTTGACTGCAGATCAAAGAGCCATGAGGAAAGAGCAACAAAGGTAAGAAAGAGACATAGAGGAGTTCAAGAGCACCACTGGTTCTTCAAGAGGAAGAAGACGCCACCCTCACTAAGGTGGACCCGTTTCTTAATCTCCTTATCTATTTGTTTTTCTATTTTTCGATTTATATGCTTTATGTTTTATCTATGTTTGTATCTTTATTACATGATCATTAGTGTCTAGTGCCTATGTCTTAAAGATATGAATGTCCTATGAATCCATCACCTTTCTTAAATGAAAAATGTTTTCTGAAAAAGAAAAAGAAGTACATGAATTTCGAATTTTAAAATAGTTTAATTATTTTGATGTGGTGGCAATACTTTTTGTTTTCTGAATGAATGCTTGAACAATGCATATTTTTGAATTTGTTGTTTATGAATGTTAAAATTGTTGGCACTTGAAAAAATAATGGAAAAGGAGAAATGTTATTGATAATCTGAAAAATAAAAAAAAAATAATTCTTGAAGCAAGAAAAAGCAGTGAAGAACAATTCTTGCAGAAAAAAAAAGAAAAGAAAAATGGCAAAAAAAAAGAAAAAAAAGAAAAAGCAAGCAGAAAAAGCCAAGAGCTCTTAAAACTAAAAGGCAAGAGCAAAAAGCCAATAGCCCTTAAAACCAAAAGGCAAGGGTAATAAAAAGGATCCAAGGCTTTGAGCATCAGTGGATAGGAGGGTCCAAAGGAATAAAATCCTGGCCTAAGCGGCTAAACTAAGCTGTCCCTAACCATGTGCTTGTGGCGTGTAGGTGTCAAGTGAAAACTTGAGACTGAGCGGTTAAAGTCGAGGTCCAAAGCAAAAACAGAGTGTGCTTAAGAACCCTGGACACCTCTAATTGGGGACTTTAGCAAAGCTGAGTCATAATCTGAAAAGGTTCACCCAGTTATGTGTCTGTAGCATTTATGTATCCGGTGGTAATACTGAAAAACAAAATGCTTAGGGTCACGGCCAAGACTCATAAAGTAACTATGTTCAAGAATCAACATACTGAACTAGGAGAATCAATAACACTATCTGAATTCTGAGTTCCTATAGATGCCAATCATTCTGAACTTCAAAGGATAAAGTGAGATGCCAAAACTGTTCAGAAGCAAAAAGCTAATAGCCCCGCTCATCTAATTAAGACTGATCTTCATAGATGTTTTTGGAATTCATTGTATCTTCTCTTCTTTTTATCCTAATTTGTTTTTAGTTGCTTGGGGACAAGCAACAATTTAAGTTTGGTGTTGTGATGAGCGGATAATTTATACGCTTTTTGGCATTGTTTTTAGGTAGTTTTTAATATGTTTTAGTCACTTTTTATTATATTCTTATTAGTTTTTAAATAAAAATCAGATTTCTGGACTTTACTATGAGTTTGTGTGTTTTTCTGTGATTTCAGGTAATTTCTGGCTGAAATTGAGGGACCTGAGCAAAAATCTTATTCAGAGGCTGAAAAAGGACTGCAGATGTTGTTGGATTCTGACCTCCCTGCACTCAAAGTGGATTTTCTGGAGCTACAAAAGTCCAAATGGCACGCTCTCAATTACGTTGAAAAATAGACATCCAGGGCTTTTCAGAAATATATAATAGTCTATACTTTGCTCGAAGATAAATGACGCAAACTGGCATTCAACGCCAGATTCCTGCCCTATTTTGGAGTTAAACGCCAGAAACAGGTTGCAAAGCAGAGTTAAACGCCAGAAATAGGTTACAACCTGGCGTTTGACTCCAAAAACAGCCTAGGCCCGTGTAAAGCTCAAGTCTCAGCCCCCAGCACACACCAAGTGGGCCCTGAAAGTGGATTTCTACACTATCTATCATAGTTTACTCATTTTCTGTAAACCTAGGTCACTAGTTTAGTATTTAAACAACTTTTAGAGATTTATTTTGTACCTCATGACATTTTTAGATCTGAAATCTATACTTTTTGATGGCATGAGTCTCTAAACTCCACTGTTGGGGGTGAGGAGCTCTGTTGTTACGGATGGCAAAATTCTCCGAGACGCGGGGATCCCTGCGGGGACTGCTCCGAATGGGGATCTGATTGTGGGGAATTTTTCCTGCGGGGATGGGGATGGGGACAAAATTCCCCCGAAGCTGGTGCGGGGACCCGAGCAGGGATCCCCGCCCCGTCCCCGCTATTCCCGAAATTTATAAATTCCTTGAATTATCCTTAATAGTTTATTTCTCATATATGTTTTTTAGTCATTTCTCACACACACACATATATAGAAACCCAAAACTCCTAATCTTTATTTGCATAATCTCTCTTCAATTCAGAGATCCCTAAGGCTGTCCATACTCCATCCAACCTCTCTGCAGCCACCCCCTCGTCACCCTTCTCACCGCATCGTCACACCTCACCGTGCCATCACCCTTACCGCGTTGTAATTTCTATTTGCGGCGTTCCTTTTTGTAACTCTACCGTCATGTCCATTCTCCTATCTGTTGTCGCGTCTCCCACCTCATCCACTTCTTTTTTCTTTGGCTCGTCGTTGTGTCTCCCCATTGCGTTATTTCGAAAGAAGTCACCATCGTGTTATTTAGACTTTTTATATAAATCTTGCAGTTTTTGTATAAGATACATACTTGTAGCTCTATTCATATGGAAATTAATAATTAGTTAGAACTATTATGTAGATGGGGAATGGGGTCCCCGCGGGGAATGGGGCTCCGTGGGGAATGGGGATGGGGAGCAAT
>NC_029788.2:103436022-103455355 GCF_000816755.2 Arachis ipaensis
TATTCCAGCATGAGTGAGAACCAACAGATGATTAGTCGTGCGGTGACAGCGCACCTGGACTATTTTCACTGAGAGGACGGATGGTAGCCATTGACAACAGTGATCCACCAACACACAGCTTGCCATAGGAGGAACCTTGTGTGTGTTAAGAAGAAGACAGGGGGAAAACAGAGATTCAGAAGACAAAGCATCTCCAAAACTCCAACATATTCTCCATTACTGCATAATAAGTACTATTTAATTTATGCTTTTTACTCTTCATAAATATAATCACTCTTATTGATTTCCTGACGAAGAATTACAAAATAACCATAGCTTGCTTCAAGCCGACAATCTCCGTGGGATCGACCCTTACTCACGTAAGGTATTACTTGGACGACCCAGTGCACTTGCTGGTTAGTGGTACGAGTTGTGAAAAGTGTTATTCACAATTCGTGCACCAAGTTTTTGGACAGATGCTTGTTTCTGGCGTTTAACGCCAGAAACGAGCACCAAGCTGGCGTTTAACGCCAGAAACAAGCATTTACCTGGCGTTAAACGCCAGAAACGAGCAAACATTTTAAGTTTGGTGTGGTAAAAAGCATTGCTTTTTATTTTTCCATAACCATCAATGGCACCTAAGGCCAGAGAATCCTCAAGAAAGAGGAAAGGGAAGGCAATTGCTTCCACCTCTGAGTCATGGGAGATGGAGAGATTCATCTCAAAGGTCCATCAAGACCACTTCTATGAAGTTGTTACCAAGAAGAAAGTGATCCCTGAGGTTCCTTTCAAGCTCAAAAAGAATGAGTATCTGGAAATCCGACTTGAGATCTAAAGAAGAGGTTGGGAAGTTCTCACCAACCCCATTCAACAAGTCAGGATTTTAATGGTTCAAGAGTTCTATGCAAACGCATGGATCACTAGGAACCATGATCAAAGTATGAACCCGAATCCAAAGCATTGGCTTACCATAGTTCGGGGGAAATACTTAGATTTCAGTCCGGAAAATGTAAGGCTGGCGTTCAACTTGCCAATGATGGAAGAAAACGCATGCCCCTATACTAGAAGGGTCAACTTTGATCAAAGGTTGGACTAAGTCCTCATGGACATATGTATGGAAGGAGCTCAATGGAAAGTTGACTCAAGAGGCAAGCCGGTTCAATTGAGAAGACTGGACCTTAAGCCTGTAGCTAGAGGATGGTTGGAGTTCATTCAACGCTCAATCATTCCTACTAGGAACTGGTCTGAAGTTACTATAGACCGGGCCATCATGATCCATAGTATTATGATTGGGGAGGAAATAGAGGTTCATGAGATTATACCTCAAGAACTCTACAAGGTGGCTGATAAGTCATCTACTTTGGCAAGGTTAGCCTTTCCTCACCTTATTTGCCACCTCTGCAATTCGGCTGGGATTGACATAGAGGGAGACATCCTCATTGAAGAGGACAAGCCCATCACTAAGAAAATAAAGTAGCTGTGTTCAAGAATCAACATACTGAACTAGGAGAATCAATAACACTATCTGAACTCTGAGTTCCTATAGATGCCAATCATTCTGAACTTCAATGGATAAAGTGAGATGCCAAAACTATTCAAGAGGCAATATGCTACAAGTCCCGCTCATCTGATTGGAGCTAAGTTTCATTGATATTTTGGAATTTATAGTATATTCTTTTCTTTTTATCCTATTTGATTTTCAGTTGCTTGGGGACAAGCAACAATTTAAGTTTGGTGTTGTAATGAGCGGATAATTTATACGCTTTTTGGCATTGTTTTTACATAGTTTTTAGTAAGATTTAGTTAGTTTATAGTATTTTTTATTAGTTTTTAAATAAAAATCACATTCTGGAATTTACTATGAGTTTGTGTGTTTTTCTGTAATTTCAGGTATTTTCTGGCTGAAATTGAAGGACTTGAGCAAAAATCAGATTCAGAGGTTGAAGAAGGACTGCAGATGCTGTTGGATTCTGACCTCCCTGCACTCAAAGTAGATTTTCTGGAGCTACAGAACTCCAAATTGCACTCTCTCAATTGCGTTGGAAAGTAGACATTCTGGACTTTCCAGCAATATATAATAGTCCATACTTTGCCCGAGTTTAGAAGATGAAAACTGGCGTTCAACACCAGCTTCCTGCCCTATTCTGGAGTTAAATGCTAGAAACAGGTTGCAAAGTGGATTTAAACGCCAGAAACAGGTTACAAACTGGCGTTCAACTCCAAGAGAAGCCTCTACACGTGTAAAGCTCAATGATCAGCCCAAGCACACACCAAGTGGGCCCCAGAAGTGGATTTCCGCATCATTTACTCATTTCTGTAACCCTAATAACTAGTTTAGTATAAATAGAACTTTTTACTATTGTATTCAGAGTCTTTGGATCTGATCTTTGATTAGTTTTATGCTATCTTAGACCTTTATGGGGGCTGGCCATTCGGCCATGCCTGGACCATTATCACTTATGTATTTTCAACGGTAGAGTTTCTACACACCATAGATTAAGGTGTGGAGCTCTGCTATTCCTCATGAATTAATGCAAAGTACTAATGTTTTTCTATTCAATTCAAGCTTATTCCTATTCTAAGATATTCATTCGCACCCAAGAACATGATGAAAATGATGATTATGTGACGTTCATCACCATTCTCACCTATGAACGCGTGCTGGACAATCACTTCTGTTCTACATGAAGATGAGATAGAATGAGTATCTCTTAGGTATCTAATACAGGGGACCGAGTCCGAGATATTAGATTCTTCATGGTATAAGTTAGAACCCATGGACGGCCATTCCTGAGGTCCAAAAAGTCTAAACCTTGTCTGTTGTATTCCGAGTAGGATCCGAGAAGGGATGGCTGTGACGAGCTTCAAACTCGCGAGTGCTGGGCGTAGTGACAGACGCAAAAAGATTACTGAATCCTATTCCAGTATGATCGAGAACCGACAGATGTATAGCCGTGCGGTGACAGCGCATTTTGGACCATTTTCACTGTGAGGATGGGATGTAGCCACTGACGACGGTGATGCCCTACATAATGCTTGCCATGGAAAGGAGTGGGAATGATTGGATGACAGCAGGAAAGCAGAGGTTCAGGAGGAACAAAAGCATCTCCATACGCTTATCTGAAATTTCCACCAATGAATTACATAAGTATTTCTATCCTATTTTACGTTTTATTTATCTTTTAATTATTAAAACTCTATAACCATTTGAATCTGCCTGACTGAGATTTACAAGGTGACCATAGCTTGCTTCAAGCCGACAATCTCTTGTGACAAAGTGTGATTCACGTTTGAGAGCACCAAGTCTTTGGCGCCATTGTTGATGATCGCAATTTCGTGCACCATGGAGGTAACGAGAAACCCTCCCGAGACATCGAGCACACGGTGGAAACTCCATGTGGATGGAGCCTCCAACCAAACGTTCGGGGGAGCATGGATCATCCTAGAAAGCCCAACTGGAGTCGTGTACGAGCAGTCAGTCAAAATTCGAGTTCCTGGTGTCCAATAACCAAGCAGAATACGAGGCCCTTCTTGGCGGCCTTCTTTTAGCAAGAGAGGTCGGGGCCACTAGAGTGAAAGTATGTAGCGACTCTCAGGTCATCACATCACAGATTAATGGAAAGTACCAGGCCAGGGACTCACTACTACAAAAATACTTGGAGAGGGTCAAAAAGCTGAGTGAGGAGTTCGACGAGGTCAAGGTGCAGCACGTTCCGAGTGAGAGGAACACCCGAGCCGATCTTCTATCAATGCTGGCAAGCACAAAGCCAGGAACGGGAAACCGATCTCTGATTCAAGGTTTAGTGAAGGAGCCAACAGTGACCTTGAATATAACACAGGCAGCTGACTTCCCCTCATGGATGGATCCAATCATCGACTTCTTGAAAAATGGTAAGCTCCCTGATGACAACAAGGCGGCAAAAGCACTGAGAAGAGAAGCGGCCAAGTATACAATAATACAAGGCCATCTATTTAAGAAAGGGCTGAACGTACCTCTATTGAAGTGCCTACGCCCCGACCAGACGGATTACGTGTTAAGCGAAGTCCACGAGGGGTGTTGCGGCCATCACATCGGAGGAAAGGCCTTAGCTCGAAAGCTCATCAGGGGCGGCTACTATTGGCCCTCAATGATGGCGGATTCCCAAGAGTTCGTGAAGAAATGCAGGAGATGCCAGGAAAATGCCAACTTTCACAAAGCACTGGCGGATGAACTAAGCCTACTGATGGCCTCTCGACCATTCTCTCAATGGGGCGTTGATCTGCTAGGACCCTTCTCGGTCGGACCTGGGCAGGTCAAATACCTAATCGTTGCCATTGACTATTACACCAAGTGGGTGGAGGCCGAGCCATTGGCCAGCATATATTCGGCAAACTACCAAAAATTTATGTGGAGACAAGTAATAGCCAGATTCGGAATCCCAGAGGTTGTCATCTCGGACAACGGAACACAGTTTGCCGATAAAAAGTTTAGGGAATTCCTCGCCTGCTTAGGAATAAAGCAGAAGTTCTCATCCGTCGAGCACCCCCAAACTAACGGCCAAGTCGAAGCAGCGAACAAAGTCATCCTGCAAGGTCTTAAAAAGCGACTTGACCAGAAAAAGGGAGCCTGGGAAGACGAGCTAGCGTCGGTCCTCTGGTCCTATCGCACAACGCAGCAGTCATCCACCGGGGAGATGCCTTTCCGACTCACTTATGGGGTGAACGCGATAATACCTGTGGAGATTGGGGAACCGAGCCCACAACTACTATTGGGGGGAGTCGAAGAAGCCGTGGAGAAGGACTTAGTGGATGAGACTAGAGAGATTGCCCACTTGTCGGAGACGGTGTTGAAACAAAGGATGGCCCTGCGTTACAACGCCAAAGTACTAAAAAGAGATTTTGGACCAAACGACCTAGTCTTACGGCGCAACGACGTGGGGCTCCCGACACCAGGAGAAAGAAAGTTGGCAGCAAATTGGGAAGGCCCATACAGGATAAAGGAAGTAGTCGGCAACGGAGCTTATAAGTTGGAACGCCTGGATGGCAGGGAGGTCCCGAGAATGTGGAATGCAAGAAGCCTAAGAAGGTTCTACTCCTAGAAGCCGAAGCGCAACTAGAAAACAAGCGGTTTCACGGTCTAGTAAGCCCCGAGTTATTTTATGTTCACATTTAGCATTATTTCCCACTGGTTGTTTGCGTGAATAGCAGTTTGTCATGATATAATCGTGTTCAGATTACACTAATTATTTCCTTCTCGTTTTATGTTTTAATGCACTGTTCGAATCATTTAAATTACTTCACCTTGAAAATTAACCGGTTCAATTACAAAGCGGAATCCTGGGACTGATCACCTCGGGAACCACTGAAGTCGCGAACGCTACAGTAAACGGCTACTAAATAAGGCCAAATTTCAAACGCTTAAGCAAAAAAACCACAACTCGGCTTCATTTTTGTCATGACATTGTTCTAAAGTCAAAAGATTACACACAAAATCCCCGAGACGGCTTCAAAAAATCAGAACGGTAGAACGACAAATATTGTCCTGCAAACTACCAAAACAAACAAGTACAAAGAACTCATTTCTTTGGGATATCAACAAGCTTACCATCCTTAATGGTTTTGAAAACGCTGACGGCTGAGATGTCAAAGTCGGGAGCCAACAGTTTCACTTGAGCCTTGATCGCCTCTTCGGTCACCATAATAGCATTCCGGCCGTGCTTCACAGTTTCTTTGTATTTTTTCTTCAACTTGGTAGCTTCAGTTTTAGCCGCAGTCGCCGATGAGAAGGCATCATCGTGCTCATTCTCCAGCTCTTTCAACCGACCCTGAGCAGCGTTAAGTTGGCCCTCCAAAGTGAGCTCTCGCTCAATAAGCCGCGCAACCGTTGCGTCGGAAGTCTTGGCTTTCTCCTCGGAGGCAGCTAGCTGTGTCTGCAGCGACTTCAGCTCAACCTTATCCTTTTTGTTAGCTTTGACGGACGATTGAAGCTTATTTTCCAAAGTCTGAGCCCTCGCCAAGACGGGCTCCGCCTTCCGTGCTATGGCGGTTGCCCGGAGAAGGGTGCAATACACCCACTTAGCTTGAGAAGCAAGATCCCTACCATGGAAGAAGTCCTCCGTGCCAGGCAAGAGTTGGGAATCAATAAAGTTTCCGACATCAAAGTTCTTCTCCATCACCGTGAAGACCCCCTCAGGGCTAGAGGACGGTTTCCTTTTCCTTGGATTGTCAACAACGATAACCTCAGGACCTCCACCCTCCACTTCTGCCACCGGTCGGGGACTTGAACCAGTGTTGGTCCCGACCACCTCCCCCTGGGTGGGCTGGGACTGTGCCTCAACGGTAGGAGAAGGCGGCGCCTCGTTGGAATGGATGGCAGAACTATCGTCGCCGCTTTCGACGAGAAAAGTGTTAAACAAAGCGTCAATCCCAACTTGCTCGCCAGCCATTGATACTGAAATAAAATACGGAAGCTCGTTAGTTATTAAACCGGTTGAGTAAACAAGGGATAATAACAAACACGAGTATGCGACTAGACAACTACTCACATATATAACCTCTTGCTATTTCGGGGTCACCCATAAGAAGGTGTGGGTTGACATTATTCCTACCAAAAATAGCCAGTAGGATTTCGGCAATCTTTTTATTTTGAGGGGTCAGGCCTTTATACGTCACCTTCGTGAACACATTGGCCCCTGCCCCAAAGCTCCAATAGGTCGGGATGTAGCGTTCCCCCTCCAGAGTCAGCCAGAAGGGATGCCGGCCTTCGACGAGACGGACCTTAAAGTATTTATCTTTAAAGCAGTGATAGGAATCCTTGAACAAACCCAATATCCTCCGACCTTGGGCTGACCGAAACGACATGAATCCCTTCTTGGCTCTTCCCTCCTTGGAAGGATTTGTTAGGATAAAAAGAAATAAAAAGACCTCCACTGAGGCCGGTAGCTCTAAAAACTCGCAAACCATCTCGAAACAGCTGATAGAGGCCCAGCTGTTTGGATGCAGTTGAGACGGTGCTACATCACATTGGTTAAGCAACGCCATTTGGAAGGGGAGAAAGGAATGTGTATCCCCAAGTTGGTGAACATCGCCTTGTACATCCAGATCCAATCGGCGACTCGGGGAGTGTGTAGGTTCAGATGGAATATCCGTTCCTGGTTAGCAGGAACAAACACCTCGTAGTTAGCTTCCTCAGGGCCTCCCCCGCAGAGGTAGTTGGCTTGTCGGAACTCCATAAGTTCCTCTAAGGTCATCTGATTAGGGGCGTCCCTCACGTCCGAGGTCACCCAGACATATCTGTCGTAGGGTGCTCTCGCGATGGGAACCCTCGCGATGGGGCGTTGGGCCATACCTATAGTGGGGGCACCACTCAAGAGTCAGTGTATGAGGTCGGAAAACCGGTACTAACACCAGAGACTACAGTTTGCCTATCCAGTAGTCAAGCAAGGGCTAAATCTATAGTCAAAACGAAGCCAAAAAACCAAAAACAACCTGGAATGGTTACCCCCCGAATGTCTACCTAATATTGGAACTATTCAAGCATGCAATCCAACAAAATGTACAATACACGCACAAAACCAAAACAGAAGAGAAGCGGCATAACTGCAAGGTAGTAGAGAAAAATAAAAAAAAATAACTTACCAGAATGATGGTGATTATCGAAAAGAGCTGGAAACCTTAGGGAAATTTGGACAAAACAGGCGATTTGCAGTAGAAAACTTCAGGGTGTGCGAAGGAGAAATGAGAAATGAGTGGTTATGATTTGGAAAAACTGAAATGAAAAGGTGGGGGCTGAGTAGTAACTGACGCATAGGAAGCGCGAAAGACAAGGGCAAAGTGGACATTTTGCGCAGGGTTCAAATCACCCATTAATAGCATTAAATACTCGGCGCGAAGAACGAAGCGACAAAAGGCGTTCTCTCGAAGTGACAAGCCTCACTAGCGCGTAGGGGGCACGCCCCTACCACTGCCGACGATGAACCGACCAAGCGACGAAGTTACCGAAGGCAACCTTAACGCGCCACCCGTGTTGCTCGCATCCCTAGCTGGCGCGTTGGGGGCACTGTTCTGGCCCGGACCAGGCGACTAGGAACTCCGACCCGAGTATCCGACCTGGCGGACTACGCCCGCCCGCCCGGACCGCGGGTAATGCACGGAGCCCCACTCCCTAGCAGCCAGCCACATGACAGCTAGGCAAGGAAACTTCCAGGAATGAGGCCTACCCCGTGGGACCTGCCCTACTAACAGAGTATATAAGGGGAGGGCCTACCCCTCCCCCGAGGTACGTTACTAACCCATCACTTTCACTGCCACCTATACGATCCCTGACAAGAGCGTCAGAGTGTCATTGCAGGTCGCTCCCCCCTTTCCAACACCGCAGCTCGGGAGGTCGCCAAAGTCTCTGTCTTCCACTCTCCAACACCGTAACTCGAGGAATCCGTCCGTCCGTCAATCAGGTCCAGATCCACCTAATCTCTTTCGCCCATTCCACCTACCTGACCCGTTTGGAACCCAGCGATCGAACAAATTCATATATTTATAAATAAATAATTTTATTAAATCTTTTTCAAAAGCTAAGCCTCTGCCCTTTAGTTATAATTAATTCCAAATCAAAATTCGACTATCAAAACTCATTTACATACTATTGTATAACTCAGATTTCAGCCAATTATTTAACAACATTTTAGTACCTTATTTTTTAATATAGTCGAAACACAACAACAAATTCAGCAATAATTCAACTAAAATTTTAGCAGCCAACAATCACAGAAGCCCTATGTTCCCCTTTGTATGTCTCTCCTTGTACTTTTGTCTTTGGTTTTCAATAGCTTTCCATTCAATGCCTGAAAGAAACACATCATATTTAGTGCAAAATTCTATTTCACATATATTATCTAGTTATGCAATAGCTTTCCATTCATAGCTTTCTCTTCAGGGTTGGTTGTTGTAATTATATCTAGTTATGCTATACGAAGTTGATAGTGTCATCAATTATGAAATTTGAACAAAAAAAGAAGTTCTTTTGAGCGTCAGCTAGATAATCACCATCAACCTTGGCAAATGATAATAAATCAGTTCTTTAACTTCTACAGTTCTACTCTAAAGACCTTACCTTCATTTCTTTTCGAATGTCATTTGCAAGGCCACTATTATCTCCTTGTATTACCTAACAAGAAATTCAATAATGAAGAATATAAAAATCGATGATAATGAAGCATAAATACCAAAAGAATACTATGAAATCTTCATCAGTTAATATTTTAGGAGGAGGATTTGAAGAGTGACTCTAAAGATGATTATTTGCTTCTATTTTTGAAGCTATACAAGAACCCATTATTGTTCTTATGTATATTTCTTCTCTTCATGAATTTTTCTTGTTTATAATCAATTCTTTTTTTTTAGAGTGTAACACCCTACCACACAAAACCCGTTATAGTCGTAAATCAGAAGTGGTGAAGTATTGCAACCTCTAGAAGCTTAATACATATGTATATAATTGAAGAATATAAATATAGCTAGGAACCTGTGAAGA
This sequence comes from Arachis ipaensis, assembly GCF_000816755.2. NCBI lineage: Eukaryota > Viridiplantae > Streptophyta > Magnoliopsida > Fabales > Fabaceae > Arachis > Arachis ipaensis. The sequence continues at coordinate 103,445,510 of NC_029788.2, forward strand.
AAAATGACAGAATAAAAACGTATCACACTCGATAATGTTGAAGATCACAAGCGTCAGTAAATAGAGTAAGTATAATATAGCCTAGAAAGATACAAAATACAACCTGGTTCTCCAAAGTCAATCTCTAAGAGGAATATAAATTTTCAATATACAAAAGTGAAGAAAAGTACTACAGAGATCAAAATAAACCCAAAAATAGGGTCTTCGCTTCATCAAGAGAGCCCGACACGCTCAACAAAGTGGGTCGTGTCTTGTATCTGTAAAATAAACAATTCCCAATATGGGTGAAAATATCATCCTTTCATATTCTCAGTAAGATAACAATTCCAAATAGAGATGATGTAAAAAGACATGAACACACTAGGCAATCATAAACTCCAATCATTCAAGGTTCAAGCCTAGGATCATTTCTAAGCCAAACAGGAAAAATTAGACTAAGTCCTAACCCATTCAATCTTATCAGTCTCAAACAGTTATCATTAACAATACACAATCTCGCGGGTATCTAATTATCATCATTATTCTATCTATCAATGTCTCATAAGTCTTAAAAATTCTCATTTAGTCTCCATAGTCTTAGCTATATAGAAATATCAAATTTTTGCTTTTCTCAATTCAAGAAATCATCTCTTTAACTATCATAATTGTTCAAATTCAGTGATTCTATATCAGTCTCAATCTCAAAGGTATCGATTTATTCTCAATATTTAGTCTTAACTTGGAACAAGTGGGGCGGACCGCTGCATCTACCTAGGGAGTCTCAAATGTCTCAAGCTCAACACAGAGTAAGTGAAGTGAACTACTGCATCTACTCAAGGAGTCTTAATCTTAATCAAATTCCATAAATAACAACCCTCAGTGTCACCACCGCCAGCATAAGGGATCTCTCAGTTGTTCAAACACATACAAAGCATTACAAGAAATACAGAAGCAGAGAGAACAGATAAAGCAATTAGGTCAAGTAGCACATAGATATAGTTAATCGGCAAGGCAAGTCAAAACAAAATGCATACCCAATCAATACACACAAATGCAAATAATGCATGCTTGTCATACTGGCCATGAGCTCACGTGCCAGTTAAACTGTCAGAACCCAACATATCCGGTAACTAACCCGGACATTATCTCTCGATTGTACATCCCCAAGAGAAAATCTATTTGGGCTTATCACAAGCCGGTCGCAAAGGGATAGTGCTCTGTCACTCGTCTCAGAGAGATAGTACTCTGTCACCTTGCAATAAGAGGGAGCGTGGGCAAGACAACCCACCACATTACCAAAAAAGCACATTCTCAGCTTATCACAAGCTGGTCTCAGAGGGATAGTGCCCTGTCACTTATCTCACTGGGGGTATTCATTTCATCTCGGAGGGATAGTGCCTTGTCACCTTTTCTAGGTCACACCGCAACCACGAACAAGCATGATGAGACCTCCGTCCTTGCTCGGTGCAGGTGCCAACGCAATAACCAATTAATACGCAAGCAGGATATCACACAGACCTTGCCATCTCAGCCAATCCGACCATACTCAGTCCTCGTCAATCTTATCATTCATGTCTTATCTCAATTTAATATTCAGTAAACTTGTTACTCATAGGCTTTCATCATCCCATCATTATCTTCAATACTTCAATCCACAATCTTATTCAAATTCAAAAAATTCATTTACTAATTATTTTACACTCACTCTCAAGCCTAGAACAAGTCATCGAGACTTAAATAGGGATTACAAAGGTGAAAAAATAGACTGGATAGACAAAAACAGTTGAAAATAATATTTCTTGAAAAAAAGGCAATCGTGCGTACGCATGCCTTATGTGTACGCATGAGCCCCTTTTTGTTCGTATGCGTGGAACACGCACGAAAAAGATTCATTTTGAAAATGCAAGTTGTACGTACGCATGACCTTGCTTTTGTGCATACGCATGGTATACGCACAAAATTCTTTCACTTGCACTTCTATAGAATTCTGTTTTTAACTACAAACTTTAAACGCGCATAACTTTTTCGTGAAAAATCATTTTCTTTCCGTTCTTTGAACGTCATAAACTAAACAGACCTAATTTTTATATAAGACAAGTTTCACAAAATTTGAAGGTACGAAAACCAATTTATGACCCACCGAAGTTAGTTAAAAATCTTTTTTACCAATTTTCGTTAAATCAACAATTCCACCTACTCCTTTACCTAATTCCTATCAAAATAGCCCCCAAAACATTTCTCCACAATTTATTACCAATTTGTAACTATTCCAAACCAAATCAACCCAATTCTAGCTTATACATCACAATTCATCAAATTATCCAATTGTCAATTTCCACCAAAACTCAATCCAATTCAATTTCAATCCTCTCCAAAGCCTTTTCTAAACCTTTCAAGATTCATTCATCACTCTCTATCTGTTCAACACATAACCAACAAGCTTCAACACAACAATTCACTTTCCAGCTTTCACCAACAAACCAATATAAACAGTATAATTATTCAATCAATTTCAACCCTCTTCAAAGCCTTTTCTAAACCTTTCAAGATTCATTCATCACTCTCTATCTGTTCAACACATAACCAACAAGCTTCAATACAACAATTCACTTTCCAACTTCCACCAACAAACCAATATAAATAATATAATTATTCAATCAACCATATCATTTCACAATCATTCCCAACATAACAATTATGCAACTTACCATAGCTTACCTCATAGGGGATACCTCACCATATCACAACCTCAAGCCCAATTTTCATACCAACACCTCATAGGAAATCAAATTATTATCATAATCAAACACACCACAACAATTTAAATCATACATACTCATACATACATCCATTCAACTAATCACAACCACCACCAATTTCTATCCAATCCTATCCTAGGGGCAATTAACCTAAGCATTCACATAATCTTACATAATGCCTACTTGAAACTAAAATTCATACCTCTTAGACGGCGGTTCCAACCTCGGAAAGCTCCTCTCCACCAATTTCATACCAAAATGATCCTTAAGTCAATTTCGCACCAAAATTCACCGGGCTAGCTCTGCTTCACCCCAAAATCAATCCCAACAAAAATGAAATAATACATTGAATGAAAATAATTTACAAAAAGTACAGAAGAGTCATGAAATAAGTTATTTAAAAGAAAAAGACATACAATAAAATAGGTTATGCACCTGAGAGTGATCAAGATTGGTATTAAAAGGAGTGAAGGACAATTCTTCTTGGACATTGTTGGTGACCTCTTCCCAAATAAGACCGGAATTAGATCAACAGCTGGACCCTTATGCACTCCTTTACTCAACTGTACTAATGCATCTTTCATCTTGCGATATGTCACCTGCATGAGGCATGAGTAATGAATATTTATAGCATACAAGAACTCAGAAGCAAGAAAATGAGATGAAGAATGGATAAAATACTTTTCAATAGAAAAAAGTAGAAAAGTTTTAAGCAAAGTGATAAAGTGTGTGCTTACACCAGATAATGATTAACTAATACCCCAAAAGAAGAGCAAAATTTTCATATTATTGTTCCATTCATATATTTTATGGAAACCTTCAATAAAATATATTAAAAATTCACATGGTAACTAACAAAGGTAGATGAATAACTATTTTTTCTGATTGACATTAGTTATACCAATTGAGTGTTACAACACATCATGGAAAACAAAATGCCAGTCTAGTAATGCTATTATTTATAACCAATCTGCAAAGGCATTCTATATAAGAAGAGAGAACAAGCAACTGGAACTTAACAGCATACCTCATTTGCAACATTTTCAGCTTTAGGGGACTATTTAAACCATCTTCATGTATGTTATCAAAAGCAACAGTTATTAACGAGTTCCATTAGTATCAAACCAACAAGTCAAAGTTGTGTCCAATGCTAGGACCACCTGTAGCTAACAGCATGGGCAATTTTTTTTCCATAAATTGAATCAATAGGAGACTTAAGAATTACCTTTAATCTATAAACAACACCTTGTCCAAGAGCAGGAGAACCTAGATCAGCCTTGTTGAGCTTTAAAACGACGTCGTCATGAGTACTAAACTGCAAAAATAAGACTTCATTAACTCCTGAGGGTATAACAATATTGATCAAATACATAAGAAAACTGTCGTATCAGCAATTTGTGGCAACCTTTTTTGCTACATACAAGTCTCATAATAATTGAAGAAAGTATTTCTACTGCGAATAACAAAAGGCAGAAGAAAATGTAACATAGAAAATTACTTAAAGACTGAGAAATGTGAACAATCGAATAGGTTCGTATAAAACTGAGTACTAAAGATAAATTCTTCAAATATGAGTGGAATGATATAACAGTCAAAGATTTATGAATGCAAAGTAATTGATAAAAGAAAGTCAATTATTCACCTTTTGTGCAGGAAGAACATCTCCTTTTGTAGACTAGAACTCAAGTAGAGATTTTCCCATAAGCCCTGTCTATATTCATGAAAAAGAAGGAAGAGAAGCACCATATAAGAATACCAACTGAAACTCCACTCATCAATTATTACTTATTAATCAAATAGCACACTATAAAATAAGGCAAACATAAAAATTCAAATTCCTCATTTATTCTCAAGAAAAAAGAAAGAAAACAAAATTGAATATAAGATCATACATAAAATTATCATAAGTGATGAACTTAAAAACAAGTAACCTGGACATCCACACACTTCAAGTTAAGGATTTTGGAATCTCTCTTTTGAGCAGTATCCAAATTCCTTGAGCACCTGTAGCGATTGAGCTTGATATCTCAGCTTCCTAAGCGCCCAAAAAACCAAAAACAGGAGAAAATTTTGAAAAGGAAGCTCCATCATTCATCCATTCTGAAGCCACCACCCAACATAAACCATTCTTTACAAAATTATAACATTTTTCACTCTTCTAATCACCCCATGAACACTTGCTATTACATGGGACAGTAAAAATTGGTCTTGAATTCGTAAAATTGATACAGAGAGGCCTCCTAAAGGTGGAAACTTTAGTTGCAGGGCTTGAGTCATATTAGTCTATTCAGTTCTAAACTTCTAATTCCATTTTGACACACACAAAACGAGTATACAAGATGGGCAATGGATTAAACGAGAAAAGCGAAAGCTTTTGAATAATGTGTGTTATGTAGCTACTAGCTACTTAGTAGGTACCTTTTCCAAGTCAAGAAGAGGGATGGTGATAGTGATGAACTGTTGCAGAGAGAGAGGTGATGATTCCTTCTTAGTCGCTCCTTTCTCTATTGTTTCTGTGTCATAGCTGCTATAAAAGGATTGCAGACCAATGCAGCTAAACACTGGTATGTGTTGAGTTGAAACCCATTTTCGCTCCTAAAATTTTCGACCGGCCTTAATTTCGACCCCCAAATTTATAGTTACCCAATTAACACCCTCAAATATTAGATTGTGTCCCACGTTCGCCCTTGTAGCTATCTCCGTTAACGAAGATCTAATGTGGCACGTTAAGTTGATAAAGTGTGTATCCACGTGGCACCCAACTTGCCGGAATGGATGTGTGATGAGTGAATGACATGGAAAAAGTTGAATGAACTCAATTTCTCCAGCAAAGTCTCGAACATATTGGGAAAAGAGGGTTGCAAATTGAGTTCATTCAAATTTTCCCACATCATTCACCCATCACACATCCATTCTACCAAGCTGGGTGCCACGTGGATACACACTCTGTCAACTTAACATGCCACATCAGATCTCCGTTAACGTAGATAGCTACGGGAGCAAGCGTGGGGCACAATCCAATATTTGGGGGTGTTAATTGGATAACTATAAATTTGGGGTCGAAATTGAGGTCGGTCAAAAATTTCAGGGGCCAAAATGAATTTCATTTCGGTATGTGTAATCTTATTTCATTTTAACCACCTTTCTTGTGAGAAATTTGTATCTTATTTTGCACTCAATTTTATTTTGAATTTTTTTTTCAATTTAAAGTTTATAAGTTTTTTTTTATTAATAAAAAAATAAAATTAAAATATATATTAATCATTAAAAAAATATTTTTATCTTTTCAACTCTTATACACTAATATCTAAGTCAAAGAAATGAATAACATTTCAATTTTAGTAAATTTTTTTCAAATAACATTTTAATTTTAGTTATTAGTTAAATTATTTTTTTCTCCTATTCTCATGTCTATTTAAGCAAATAAATGACCTAATTATAAAATAAGTTATTTTTCTAATTACTAAAATGTGTTGCACTGTTGCCAAACAAATCAATATCAAATCGTTTTGGGACTTGTATATGGTTGTGAAACATAACATGAGAATAGTTGTGATGAAATAAAATATTACCTATGATAAAATATGTGTATCAGTTAAATGATATTGTCCAAATTCTTCTACAATTTGTCAAATTCTCCTCCATTAATATAAATAACTTCCTTTTGCAACTTCTCCTCAATTAATATAAATAAGGTTTAATTATTTTGGAGGTTCCTAAAGTTTTTTATTAAATTTTTAATTAGGTTTTTATATTTTTTTCTTTTTAATTGGGTCCTTATACATGATTTTTTTTTAATTTAGTCCCTATTAACGTTAAACGTCAAAAAAATGTTAGTGAACTGTGAAATTACTTGTATACCCTTGAAAAGAAAAAAAATATATAGGGACACAATTGAAAAAAAAAAGTATAGAGACCTAATTAAAAATTCGGTGAAACTATAAATATTTAATAAAAGATATTCTAATAACATTGATAAAGTGAAACAGAATAGTAACAATAAGTATATATAAAATTTAGTTTTCATCATTCAAGTATTTATTATGATCATGTAATATTTTATATTTGTGTAGATTCATGGAATATAGTTTGTGTCTTTATTGAAATTTAAAATCTAAAAACGAAAACTATAAAAAACGTAGTTTCAGTATACTGAAAATCAGTTCTTGTGTTGCATTCTCCCACTCTCTGAACCAGCATAGGAATCAACAATAACGTTGATAACGGCTAGTTTTCGAGTCGAAAAAGATTAGACTTGAGTTCATCAAATGTTCCAACAAGATAGCCCTTTTCACCAAAAGCTTCAATCAAAACATGGTAGCCTACTTTTGGAACAAAGAAAGTCATAGTAGGATCATCTTTGTGAAGTCTATTCATCTCTTTTGGGGTCTCCGGTCACATCCATATACACCTCTATTGTTGAAAACAATCACTAGTACATGTAACTGGTATGGATTGAAAAACAAAAAAAGGATTAATCATCACACAATTGCAAGAGCAATTTATTACATATAAAAACAAATATATGCAATCATATATGATCATATAAACATAATGAAAGAACTTGTATATGGCATATGGTAACAAGAACCATTGATATAGTAATAACTAAAATTGTTTAAAAAAACTGATTTTTATATAGTTCTTCAAATAAGAGAATCAATTTGACCGACAAAAATTTAAAAGTAAGTATATTGAAAGTATGAATTTTTTCTATATTCAGGCTACAAGAAGCAATACATATTTTCTCAAGTATCAACAAAAGACAAGACACAAACAGTCCAGAATTTTCTCTCCACATTCCTGGACACTATACCTCATGATATGTTATGCTGTTTTATAACAAACTTTTAATGAAAAATTTTTTTTTTTTACATATCTTATAGTCCTTCAAGTTTATAATTGATGAAAAAAATTCACAAAAATGTCTTGGAAGTACAGTGGTAAGCTGACAAGTAAACTACCTTACATTCTGAGAATTAGCATCACTTTCTTCACTGCTACCTTCACTTGCTATAAGTTCATAATCTGACCTCAATGAAATTAACAATGACATTCAGGTCAGATTTAGCATCTTTCAGAGCTAAGAGCGCTTCTAAAATTATTACATTGTACCTGAAGAGAAGATAAACAAAATCAACTAAGTCTCAGAACAATTCAAAAGTAATAAAATACCTTTCTTATTTTGTTGAGACATACAACAGTTTTAACCAGAATTACAATTTTAATCCACATCATTTAATTGCAATAATCTTCATAAAATAGTGACATCAATTTGCATACTACAGAGAATTTTTGGCATCTTCGTCATTTTGAGAGGAATCATCCACAGCAATAGAAGGATCAGGTTGATGAATCATAGTGGTGACAGGGATAGCATCTTCCCATAAACAACAATGGCATTACCAACTGGGTAGCAGGGGCCGCAGCCTTATTCTAGGAATCCTAGATTTTTCTTTGGATCGTCATTGCTAACGCTCAAATTTCGCCACTTATTCTAAATTACCACAAAAGAACAAAAATTAAAAATTCTAAACCCTTGACTCAATTTTCTCACATTCAAATTTCACCATTTATCCAAAAAACGGAATACATGAAGGGGAATTAGGCACATTGCGGTGAAATTTAAAACCCTAAATTGAGATAAGATGCAAAATTGAAAAGGCTAATTAGGAGAATTTTGCACCTTGAGGTCGATGTTGGAATGTGAAGTGAGAAAGAGTGCGAATTGGGGATCTTTGAGAATTTGCTTCTGATTACCCATTTATAATTTCGTTCTTTCTTTCTTTCTTGAATTCTTCAGGTCAATGAATTCAGTTTAAGAGAAAATGAAGAGCTTCCTCCAAAGCTGTGGAGGTAACCAAGACTTCGATAGTGGCGTCTGTGTTATGGAGTTGTTACTAACAGCGTAGAGCAGTGCAGCACAGACCAAGGACGACGGACTACGACCGATGCTCACGCCGCCAAGGACGACGACAACACAGATGGATGACGACACCAGCGAACAGAGGAGAAACAAGCCCTGGCTAAGGTTCTACAAAATGTCAAGGGTAGTTTTGTGATTTTGAAAAATTGGAGGTGGTTCAGTTTGCTTTTTTTAACCCAATTATAACAATATTCGTTTTTTTAACAGAATATTCTATTATCTCAAACGATTTTGTCACGACAGGAACTAAATTAAAAAAAAAAATTAACATCTAGGAACCCAATTGAAAAGAAAAAAAGTATAAAGACCTAATTAAAAATTCAGTAAAACTATAGAGACCTGCAAAGTAATTAAACCTATAAATAGCTTCCTTTTGCAGCACATTTATCACACAACATCTTCTATCATTCATCTACATCTCACATACAACTTTGTCTCTTTACCTCGTTTTTTTTTTTACCCTTGTAGCAAAGATGTTTTGCTGCTCATCGAAGGTAGAAATTAACGTAGACAAAAATTGCTTGATAACACTGTATCTTATATTTTTTAAGAAGGATAAAGTATACTTTTTATCTCTGAAGTTTGACAAAAGTTTTTAAAATATTCCTAAGTTTTATTTTGTTTTAATTTTGTCCAAAAAAATTTCAATTTGCATCAAATATAATCCCTGATGGCTAATTTTTCAAAAAATTTAAAACCAATTCAACACCAATTTCATAAAAATAATTCTCATCACAAGCAAATTAAGCATAATTTTCATACATTATTTTTAGATTGGATTTAAATTTTTTAAAAATTTAACCGTCAACAGTATATTTAATGCAAATCAAAATCTTCGGGAACAAAATTAAAACAAAATAAGACTTAAAAGTATTTTTGAAACTTTTACCAAACTTTAGGGACAAAAAATATACTTCACCTTTTTAAGAAATTTAAATTTTTCGTTCCTCACTCCTAAAATTGAAACAAGTGAAGCCAGTGGTAAGAGATAACTGATAACTGAAAACACATATCAGATGTAACAAGATCACAACACTGAAACTATGGAGAACCTATCGAGAATGAAAAGTCCCTGGAGTTGTTAAAAGTACAACATTATTTCTGCTAGATGAATCATAGGCAAGGACAAATATTATTCGGTTATTCCCATATAGCTAAATTCATATACTACTTTAACTACTC
>NC_029788.2:103455374-103458486 GCF_000816755.2 Arachis ipaensis
ACTGCAAAATTATAGGGTAAATCCCCCATATCAAATTACTGCAGAAATCTAACAATACCACTGCTTATAGATAACAGAATAATACATCAATTAGGCAAATCCTCACTAGTCACTATGAATATGTTTCATCCCAAACCTCCAAAAGTTGGAGGGAATAAGTTACTTCTTCCACAAAAAAACCTCAATTTGCCTTTAGAAGCATGAAAGCACAACTGTGACATCTGAGGAATTAGTAATAGATCACTTGAATATGAGGGCGTCGCGTCCTGGCCCAACACCAATGTAGTGAATGGGGACACCAACAAGTTCTTCTATCCTTTCCACATACTGCTGGGCAACCTTCGGAAGGTCAGAATATTTTCTGATCTTAGAGATGTCAGATTTCCATCCAGGAAGTGTTTCATATTCCACCTGCAACATTAAGATAAATAATTATAAGAAAATACATTTCAAATTCAAAGGCAATAATAAACGACATCTATGGTTCATGAACCTTACAACTTCACATTAAGAGTTGTGTTAGTTTATAAATAATAACATGAAACAAAAGAAAACAGGAATGTGCAGCCATAGAGGAACAAAGATAGATGAAGTCTACCTCCAATTGCTCAAGAAGACGGAGATCTGAAGGGAATGATTTGACTGGTGTACCATCAGCATGTTTATAAGAGACTCCTAACTTTATCTCATCAAGATCTGATAAAACATCTAGCTTAGTGAGATTCAATGATGAAAAACCATTGATCTGGCAGGAGTATTTCAGCGCAACTACATCAAGCCAACCACATCGTCGAGGACGACCAGTAGTTGTACCAAACTCTTGCCCAGCAAATCTAAGGAGATCACCCCCTGGACCCAAAATTTCTGTTGGAAAGGGACCAGAACCAACTCTTGTAGTGTACGCTTTCACCTGCAAATTTCAAAATAAAACTTAAAGAAACCATTCCACAGGTGTCGATTAAGCTTAAATTGCACAATTAAGTGCGCTTGTTTGAACTTAAAAAAGAGGTGTTTTGTAATGTAATAACTTCAACATAAGATAAACATCCACATACCACTCCTATTAAGTCACCAACAACTCTTGGAGCAATACCAAGACCAGTGCATATCCCACCGGCTGACGGGCTAGACGAAGTAACAAATGGATAAGTTCCAAAATCAATGTCCAACATGGTTGCTTGACCTCCTTCAACCAAAATCTTCTTCTTTTGTGTTATAGCATCATTCATGACATGCACAGTATCTGCAATAAATGGTTCCAGCCTCTCAGCATATCTCTTGTACTTTTCTACTTCTTCCTTGAGCATTTCTGGACCATATTTAAAATCTTTGAACCTTGATGCTGCATCTGATAACAAAAGATCAAGTTTCTGCGGGAAAGTATCCATGTGCCTCAAATCACTTACCCTAATACCATTACGGTTAGCCTTGCTAGCGTAGCATGGCCCAATGCCTCTCTTGGTCGTGCCAATGAAAGATTTAGCAAGTTCGGCTTCCCTTAACCCATCAACTTCTTGGTGGAAATCAAACAACAAGTGAGCACGATCAGATATCAAAATCCTCCCCTGGCAAGAGACCCCACTCGATTCAAGGCCATCAATTTCCTTAAAGAGCCCCGGAAGATGCACCACAACTCCATTCCCAATAACACAAAGGGTATCCTCGTTAAGAATACCAGAAGGAACAAGATGAAGAGCAAACTTCTTTCCTTCTGCATTGTAAATGGTATGCCCAGCATTAGCTCCACCCTGATAAAACATAATCACAAATTATCAGAGCAATATAACAAAAATATTTGGAAGGCAATAGAAAATCAGCCCAAAGCAGCCCAAAATTATCTTATTTTGCATCTCTTAATTTATTGCTAGAATAATTGAATAATATTAGATGTAATTATAGATGTTACATGCATAAAATATACATGTTAAATTAAATAAGGTAATTTTGGTTATTATCTCCCTAGCCTGGCAAAATAATAGTGATTAGCAACACCTAGTGAGACCAAATATTACAACAGACCATCAAAATTCAACAGGGTAGCTTCTACTGAGCAAGCATGCAAAACAATAAATGTGTTCATTCACTCTCCTTATCTTACCAACCAAATTTACAGAAACTTAAATCATTTCAAAAGTTTTAGGCAACGCAATGATTCATTCAGTTCTATTTAGCTAGCAAGTGGGTTTATCAAGCAGAAACAGCTTCAGTTACACAGCTTCGATTACACTGTCGCAAAAACCACCAGAACAGAGCAAAATCAACCACACAATAATTTAACAACTATCTTTGCACCGAGTGAAACGATTCCACCACCGAAAACCAAAATAAACAAACAAAACACTTTTTAAGAGAAAAAAAGAACACTATTTTTTCATTTAGAATATCCAACACCACCAATACAACTTCAGCATATATCAATTTCACCGAGTTTCCAGAATTATTCACGATTTGTGTGATAGCGAAGAGGGATAAAAGGGGAAGAAGGAAGGAACTTTGAGAGGAATAAGAGGGGGAGTAGTACCTGACAACGGGCAACGACCTCGAAGTGTTGAGCTAAGATGTCGACGAGTTTGCCTTTGCCCTCATCGCCCCATTGGCAACCCAAGACGCCAGAGACCTGACTGAGAGACCCGATTCGACCGTCGGAGGATTGGGCGGTGGCGAGCTTGGGCGGAAGAGAAGGAGGGGCTACGGACTTGGATGAGCATACGACGACGTTTCGAGATGTGCAACGGAGAAAGGAGAATGAAGGGCGTTGAGGGTTGAAGAGCGTGTGGGAATCCAGTGTAAGGTGTGAGATGTTCATTGCGTGATGATCGTGGTGGTGGCGGGCAAGAAAAAAGCGAGTGAGTGAGAGACGAGAGGAGTTCTGAGAGGCTGCGTTGTGTTTACTTGGATTCCTTTTCCACTCTCTGCACGTAAATGTCACGGGTTAATAACTTTAAATAAAATTAATATTTAATAGTGTTTTTAAAGGTTTTTTTTAAATGGAATAACAAGGTGGTGCGTTTTTTCCAACGTTCCGGAAATCGAATCAGTTATGGACTTGTGGTACCGTTTTAGTTTACTACTTTACTGTTCTAACCAATTTATGGGTACTTCAATCAGAACC
>NC_029788.2:103458564-103463917 GCF_000816755.2 Arachis ipaensis
CAGAACCATTTTATAATAAAATAATAAATAAAATATAAATAAATATATTTAAGAGAATAAAAATTGTTGATAAATTATAACTTAAATGATATAATTTTTTTATATTCATTTAAGAGATTGCAGATTTGAGTTTCTTTATCTTTGATAAAAAAAATTAACAAAAATTAACTAAGATTAACAAAATTGTCAACAACATTTTAATAAAGTCAGCACAATACTTAACATGCTTTAATAAAAATTAACAAAATTTTTAACTCAATTTTTACAACCTCAACACAATGATTAACAAAAAAAACGTACTAAATGAGCCCTGAATCAATAATACAGTACAATTTATCATCAAGAAACTTAAATAAAATATAGGACAATTTACCAAAATAAAATAATAGAATTTTAATTTTATCAAAATACAACTTTTAATTCTTTGATAAGAAAATCCAATTTTTTAGAATTCTATGTAATCCATGGAAAGGGTACCACGCATTATGAATGTAAACCGTGGGTGGAATTTCACGATTTACGTAGAGAAGGCAAATGCACAGAAATTGTAGTAGTGTTTCACGGTTTATGTGAAGATGCAAAACATGCATAAACATGCTGCAAAATACCGAATTCTGCTATATATACCAACTCAGAGTGTCATTTTTATTTACCCGAGTAAATATTTAAACTATTAGTTTCTAAAATTTGAGTTAGATAATTTAGTATTTTTAATGATGATGTTTAGGATAAAATAAATTTTTATGATACTTATATAAAATTTTAAAATTAAAAAATAAAAGAGTTTATTTATTATATTTATTATGAATTTTTTATTTTAAAATTATTTTATTTTAAAATATTATATAAAATTTTAAAAAATTTGAAAAAATAAATTATTTTTCACGTTTATTATAATTTTTTTAAGTTTTAAAAGCTATTTTACCAAACAATAATATAATTGTAGTACTTGTGCAGTCTTGTGCAGCACAAATACTACAATTATTAATAGTCATTTTTAATTTAATTTTATCAAACTGCAACTTTTAAAAAGTTGTCTTCTAAAAGACAGTTTTCATAAACTACTCTTAAAAATCAAAAGCTTTACCAAACTAATTCTAAATGGTTGTTGACATGACCAGACCTTCAATATGCTTGTCCCTAATGATGTTGTAGACTTACAATTCCTCTTGAGGTTTAATTTTTTTTCTTTTATTTTGAATTTATCCTTTTTAAGTTACCAAAAAAAATTATTAACAAATATATGAAATTATATATCATCCAAATAATAAGGTTTAAAATTTTAAAAATTTAAATTATATTACATTTGTATAAAATTGAATTAGATTGAAAAGTATAAATCAAATCAATATTATCCAAATTGTTTAAAATTATATCATTTTTACAATTTGAATAAATTTAAAATATACTACAAAATATAGTCTTATTTCGTTAACAATACAAATAATAGATGTAAATATATCACACTCATTCTAAGTTGGTATATATAGTAAAACTTATGTATAAATCGTTGGACCCCTTCCACGATGCATGTATATTTTGCATCCTCACAAAAACCGTGGAATTTCTATCACAGTTTTTTTCAAAACGATTCATCAACATAAACCGTGAAACTCCTTCTGCAATTTACGTGTATTTTAAATCCATGTGACTCCTTCCACAAATTACATAAATTTGTAAAAAGTTGTATTTTCGTATTCAAATTGCAAAAGTTGCATTTCAGTAATTTTAAAAGAGAAATATTTTTTTTCGTAAATTGCCCCAAAATATAACATTAAAAAAAAAAAAGTGAATTTTTATCATGCAGTAAGCCAGTAACAGACTTATCAATTTAAATTTTATCATCAAGCACAAGAAACAAAAGAATATTTAAAACACAGCGACATCACGACATCACGACAACACCAACAGCACCAACAGGAACATTTAAAACAAAGCAACAAAAAAAAAGAAATATCTAAAAATCACCATTGCTGAAAACATTAACTTGATACGTGTATGCTCAAAGAATCAAAGCCTAACTAGAGCAGCAAGCAAGCAAAAATTCACAATTCCCTCAAATTGAAGCAGCAAGCAACTTGAAAAGGAAAGCACCAAAAAACAATTTGCAAGTAAAAAATTCAAATCACCAATCCTAACCAGAAATAAAACCAAATCCCAAGAATAAAGAAGTCAAAAACAATGATGATTGAAGGGAAAAACCCAAAAATCACCTTCCACTGGGCTGGAACTCAAACACAGATGAGGGAGAGGGAGCACAAATGAGGAACTCGAACCAGAAGACACAGGCGACGGTTGGAGCCCGACGGAACAGTGGCGGCGCGACAGAAGTGGAACAGAGGCGACGCAATTGAGACTATTCGACGAGTTGCGATGGCAGCGACGATTTGCCACGGCGGTGGAACAGCGGGGACGGCGACTGGAGCAGATTCGAAGGCGGTGCTGGAACGGCGGCAATAGGACAGCCGCGGCGACACAGCTTGAAGAAGAGAGAAGAGATGGCGATACAGCTTGAATGACGAAGAAGCGCGGACTACCCAGTGGCCCCTGATCGCAAGGAACGGCGGCGCACTCCTTGCGGCTGTGGAGAAGACCACTGTAACCTAGGGTTGTGTTTTGGGGAATAAGTTGGAGACGAGAATGGCTCGAGAAAGTGAGGGATGAAGGACCTGGCTTTCATTTTCTCACCCTAATTGTAGAACGACGACGTTTCATGAGAACCGGCTTGTTCCGTTTCGATCCGACCATCCGATTGTTGGCCGGTTCAACGATTTATAGATGGTTTTGAAATTGACGGTTTTGGACTATAAACCGAATCGTATTAATGTCTAGTTTGCAATTGGACTGACCGACCGATCAATCTGATCTGATTTTTAGAACTACGGTTTTTCTGTGTAAAAAAATAGAAAATAAACTAATATTAATCCAAATACAAAATAAAAAATATTAATCACCTAATATTTCTCATTTTGTTTTATTTTAAGTTTAATAATTTTCTTTTTAAATATATATATCATCTCATTGGAGGATTCATCCGAAAAGTTAAAGTGTCCGGCTACATCTTGCGACGGAAAGTCAACATATATACATATCATCTCATTGGAGGATTCATCCGAAAAGTTAAAGTGTCCGGCTACATCTTGCGACGGAAAGTCAACAGAATCTCAAATCTCAACCTGGAACAACTGGGACGAGCCACTGCATTTATCTAGGGGGACTCGTGACTGAGATAAATATCAATTACCAACCTGAAGTAAGTAGAACAAAATCACAACCATTGCGTCTACCCAAGAAGCTCAAATCATCTCAACTTGGAGCAAGTGGAGCGAACCACACCCTTGCCTCTACCCAAGGAACCTCAAATACCAACCTGGAGCAAGTGGGGGCAAAATCATAACCCTTGCATCTACTCAAGAAGTAATGTTCTCATATATCTAGGAGGAATAAAGGAGGGGATTCTAACCTCCCACCATATCGTTGGGGGCGATTTTAGTATACCAGGAGGAACAAAGAAGTGGATCCTCACCTTCCACCATTTCACTGGGGTCGCACTTTTCCGAAAAAGAGTGATCAAGATAAAACAATCATGTCCAACTCAGTTTCATAATCAAAATATACTTCTTCAAACTTATCTCCATTATACTCCAATATATCCTCTTTAATTCACTCAGTACACTCCACAAAATACTATAGTTAATCCACCCACAGTACTCTATAATCTTAAGTATCGGCTCTAAATTCATAACTGAAAATTTCCCTTTTATTTCACCCAATATACTCTCGCTCGTCCCAAAGCCTAAGCACTAGCTAGGGGATCTTAAACAGTAGTTACGGAGGTTTAGAACACTAGATGAATAGTTAAAAACTCAAAAATACAATTTCAGCAAAATAGGATGGTCATGTGTATGCATGCCACCTGCGTACGCGAGATTTGAAAGTCTACGTATGTCACTTGCGTGAGCCACTTTCGCGTATGCGAGCATGCTGGTCAGAAGAGGTTTTCC
This sequence comes from Arachis ipaensis, assembly GCF_000816755.2. Lineage (NCBI taxonomy): Eukaryota > Viridiplantae > Streptophyta > Magnoliopsida > Fabales > Fabaceae > Arachis > Arachis ipaensis. The sequence continues at coordinate 103,462,569 of NC_029788.2, forward strand.
ACGTCGCGCGGCACTGCCGTGTATGTAAAACCCCAAAAATTAATAAAAAATTAACTAATAAATTAATTATAAGCCAAAGAAATTCACAAATTAAATATTATAATTGAAGAAGTAAAAATAATTAAAATACGAATTTAAAAAAAAAATTTTAAAGGTTTTGTCCCAAAACAGGACCAACGGGCCGAACTAGTTGGACCAGACCCAAACTTGGCACAAGGCCCAACATATATAACCCATAACTTAGCCACTTCCCCTCCTTCAAATGTGAAACATGCTGAATTGGTGAGGGTGAAGGTAAGAACCCTAACCCACTTTCCATTCTAATCTTCTATCTTCCATAACTTTCAATCCAAAGCTCCGATCGCCGCATCGTTTACGGCCACGCGTTTGTCTTGTCGAGCTCTACAATTCTATCTAAATAAAGTGGTAGGTATCTCTGAATTTCGTGTTCAATTCTCTATCCCCTTCATTTATGCGAATTTGGTTTGGGTATTGAGTGATTTTGATGATTTTGGTGGTTTAGATGCAATCTAGTTTTGGATAATTGTTGTGTTTTACCCCAATCATTAATGGGTAAGATAAAAAAATTCTAAATCCGTGTGATTTGTCTAATTTTGTGAACCCTAGTGTTAATTGTGGTGAATTGAATGGGTTAGATTGAATGTGTGTTGGATTGAAGTAAAATTGGCAAATTGGAGTGCTTGGGTTCAAGCTTTGGTGGCTGGAGCTTGTTGGAATCGATTTTGAATCTTTGAAGCTTGAATTTTGGTATTTTGAGCTTAGGGAGGAATCAGCCAGCGTATAGTTTTAGTTTCTCGTATTTAATGTATAATGTTACGTGAAAACTTAGTAGATATAGAAAATAAATGTGGAGGTTTGATGTGCATTGTAGTTGGGAATTGTTGAGTATATATGGTACGTGTATCTAATGTGAAATGTTAATGGTTGAAGTTGGATTTGGTGAGAATTTATGAATGAACTGGTTGAATAAATTGTACGGTTTTGGATGTTGGTATATTGTGAAGTGATTAGAAAGCTTATGAACATGATTTGCAAACATTTGGGACTATTTTGGTTGTGAAGTCAGTGGTTTGGAATTGAGAATTTTGGAAAACTAGAGTTTTGTAAACTTTGGTAAAAACTGATTTTTGACCAACTTTGGCAGGCTATAACTTGGCTTCTTACCTTCAAATTTTTTAAAACTTATCTTGAATTAAAATTGGACCCGTGAAGTTTACAACGTTCGAAGAACGAACTAAAAATAAGTTTTAACAGAAAAGTTATGCGCGTTTGAAATTTGGTACAAAAAAAAAAGTTATTTCTGCAGACTTAACAGTTTTTTTTTTTTT
>NC_029788.2:103464042-103481133 GCF_000816755.2 Arachis ipaensis
GACAAGCGTACATAGAAACATGCATGGGTACCCGAGAATTCTCTTTTGTTCAACACATTCGTGTACGCATAAGGTGGATGCATATGGAACTTTGCCAATTTTCACACTCATGCGTACGCATGAGGCATGCGTATGTGAGAATGGCCAAAATTTGAACGTGTGCATATGCAGTGGTGTTTATGTGTACGCAAGCCACCCCCTCTGTTTTGAAAATTCGCGTACGTGGAAGGTGCCCGCGTATGCAGAACTGCCAAAGTTTGCAGTCTTACGTACGCGGATAGCATGCGTACGCATGACCATCCTGTGTGTTGCCAAAAGTGAATTTTTAAGTTTTAAACCATTCCTATAGCTTTCCAAAACCCTGTAAACTACCATTTGAGATTCCCTAGCTACCGTTTAGGCTTTTTGGATGAGCGATAGTGTACTGGTACAGAGCATTGTGGGTAGGTTAACTAGAGTATTTTCGTGAAGTCTTTTGAGTTGATTAAAGAGAAGATATCGGAGTATCATGGAGATAAATTTGAAGAACTATATGTTAATTATAAATACAATATTGGGCGTGATTTGATTATAAATGTGACTGTTTTATCTCGAGCACTCTTTCTCGAAAGTGTGACCTCAGTGAGATGGTGGAAGGTGAGGATCCCCTTCTTTGTTCCTCCTAGTATTGTAAAATCGCCTCCAACGAGATGGTGGGAGGTTAGGATCCCCACCTGGACTTATAAGAACGTACCTCCTAGGTAGAAGCAAGGGTTGTAGAATGCCTCACTTGCTCTAAGTTGGTTAGTTGAGCACTCAAAGACATTCATCCCAAATGTATCTTGAAGATACCCTAACAGCATGAGACACATAAGCAGAGTATGCAATGAAGCATAGTTAGTCCACTCCCCAGGCTCTACTGGGAACAAACTACTCTGATACAAATTGTAACAACCTAACTTCCGGTATGCCATGGTCATACAAGAAGGTAAGTGTCACCAACTTGTTCTTCCTAATTATTAACTATTATTTAATATATGTGCTTGTTCCTTGTTAGAGCGATGCCAATTATACGAGTAACTTTTTTTTTATATAATTAACTTATATAGTTACGAGCGATGAGGTAATACAAATAAACATACATAGACAGGAATATAAAGGAAGCATAAGAAAACATAGAAAATAGCTGATAATATACATCATGTACACTATAACAAAACATGTAGCGTTTACAAGAGATCAAGTCGGGTTACATCCTCGTCGAACCTACATAGCTAACATATACACGACACTCCCAAGGCCTGGCCCATACAAAAAGCCACTAAACTGGCGCCCAGGCTAGCCTACCAATCTATAGCTCCTAGCTCTCAGGTGTACTATCACAAATGAGATACTATTTATGAAAACTGGAATCAAAACTCCTAACCGATACAGGTAAAAAACAAGGTTCTTCATGACTGTGTTGTCAAACTTATCTCAACAAAGGTTCTAGCTTAAAGATGATATAATGACAATGAGGATTGAGATGCTTGATGATAAAACAGAGGTGTTCCCTTTACTGATCTTCTGGAGAAATTCGTGCCTTCAAAAAAGATCTCGCGTCCTCGAAAAACAAGGTTGTTATATTCTACCCTCCTAAAAGAAATTTTGGCCCTCAAAATTTCAGCCACGTGCAAGAATCCATCTTCAAGCGATCTATTTCCTTCAAGACATGCTGACGAAGAGATCGGTCCGTTCCTTACAGCATCCAAATCTCACATAGTCATAGCCACAGAGATCATAATAGCTATGAAGATAGATTAAACTATGCCTATTCGCAGTCATTAAGGTCGTATCCGCACCAAACAATCAACATTAAGGTGATCAATCTTAATATCTCAAGTTAAGCACAAACATTCCCAAAATGAGCACTCAAAGACATTCATGCCAAATGTATCTTGAAGATACCCTAACATCATGAGACACATAAGCAGAGTATGCAATGAAGCATAGTCAGTCCACTCCCCATGCTCTACTGGGAACAAACTACTCTGATACCAAATTGTAACGACCTAACTTCCGATATGCCATGGTCATACAAGAAGTTAAGTGTCACCAACTTGTTCTTCCTAATTATTAACTATTATTTAATATATGAGCTTGTTCCTTGTTAGACCGATGCCAATTATACGAGTAACTTTTTTTTATATAATTAACTTATATAAATGCGAGCGATGAGGTAATACAAATAAACATACATAGACAGGAATATAAAGGAAGCATAAGAAAACATAGAACACAGCTGATAATATATATCATGTACACTATAACAAAACATGTAGCGTTTACAAGAGATCAAGTCAGGTTACATCCTCGTCAAACCTACATAGCTAACATATACACGACACTCCCAGGGCCTGGCCCATACAAAAAGCCACTAAACTGGCGCCCAGGCTAGCCTAACCAATCTATAGCTCCTAGCTCTCGGGTGTATGATGGAAGACCAAACGTGGTTTCGGATTTTTCACAAAATAGATTTTCGTTGTAAGTATAGCTCCAAACCAACAATTGATCCTAATCAAAATTTAATCCAAGATATTGTCACAATTCAAATCAAATTAACCGAGAGTATTTAGACTCTCGGGTCGTTCTCCCTAGGAACTAGTGATAACAAGTGCATAAAATTGGTTGTGAAGATCAAAAGGGTTTTCAATGATAAGGAAGCAATAAAAAAAATAAAAGAATAAGAAAAAATTGCAAGTAATGAAGTAATGAAAGAACAAAAGAACTATGTATGTAATATAAACAAGTAAGACTCAAAATTGATGGAAAAGTGGTTTAAAACATAAATGAAACCTTGACTTGGGATGAGTTATGGAATCCCTTCCTTGCCATAACCACAACTATAATAATTATGATGGATTAATCTCACTAAGTCAACCCTTAACATCAAAAGATAAGTTAAGTGAGCATAATTGTTATTAATCCATAAGTCCTAGCTAACTTACTAATTACCTTAGTAAAAAGCTGGCATTAGTAGAAACAATATCAACTAACAACCCAAGAATTATCACTAAATGTTGGACATTATGGCTCTAGTAATCCATAAACTCATTTTCCCCAAGTCAAGGGGTGGAAATTATCCCATAATCAAAATTGGCATTTCATCAAACACATAGAGGAAATAATCATAAAACATGGCAAAATTGGAAAATTGATGAAAGCTATGAACCATAACTGATCAAAATCAATAAAGACAACTCAAACAAACTTGCAATAATCATCAAACATCAAATTAACCAACTAGAGATCCAAAATTATAAACTATGGGTATATGGACAAGAGAAATGAAAATAGATGAAAGTGTAGAACAAGTAATGTAATCAAAGATGAATTAAAGGAATACTTACAATGAGATAGCTAAATCCAAGATCAAAATTGAAGTATAAAATGCTACAAACCCTAATTAAACCTAAGGAAATTTGAGAGAAAACCTAAACTAAACTACCCTAATAACTACTCCTACTCCTACTATGAGTTTCTACCCTACAAGTGAGCTGTCCCCCATATGGCATGAAGTTCCCTTCATATAGCACTTGATTTCAGCCTCCAAGCCTTTAGAAATGGGACAAGAAAGCCCCAAAATCGCCCCCAGCGTGCTGCATTAATGAAGTCACGTGACTGCAGCGACCCGTACACGTGGGTCACGCGTACACGTCGTTTGGCAAAATATGCTCCCATGCGTACGCGTAGGTCACGCGTACGCGTCACCAAACTTGCGTGCGCGTGCGTACGCACGCATCACTGTGTGCACGCACGGAAGCTGAATCTTCCAAAACTTTATTTCTTCATGCTTTCTCCCTTTTTGCATGCTTTTCCATCACTTCTTCCATCCATATTAGCCTTGTAATCTTGAAATTACTCATCAAACACATCAAGGCATCGAATGGAATAAAAGTGGAATAAAATTGATTAAATTTAGCACAAAATAGCATATTTTCACAATTAAGCTCAATTTAGGGAGAAAACACAAAAGCATGTTATTTAGATGAATAAATGTGGGTTTATTTGATGAAATCCACTCAAATCGTGGTAAAATATATCGGAAAATATGGACTTATCGATTGCCCCACACTTAAAAAACAGCATGTCCTCATGCTAAACCACTCAAAGGAGAGGGATAAAAGGGTAAGCAACTTATTCAATGCAACTACCTATATGCATGCAAGTATGTATATACTATATATACCTATCTATCTATCTATAGTATCCTATGAAATTGGTGAAAACAAATAAACAAATTTCCAAGCAAGTATAGACAATTAGGGGAAAGCAAAGAGATAATTCAATGCAAGCAAAATCTAAAGAATTGATTCAACTCATCAAAATGAAGCAACTTGCAAGAATACATGATAAGAGGTATGGAAACATAGAGTTGAGTAATTGAACCCTCACTAGGTGCATGTACACTCTAATCACTCGGTGTCTAGGGTCAATTCACTCAAATATCTTCTAATCATGTTTTTAAGGATTTGCTTTTTATCTAACAATCAACAACAAGTGATGCATGAATGCAGTTATCATGAGGACTTCATATGGTTGCAATGGGTTTAGGGTCAAGGTGGGGGTAGATATGGCTAAGTGGAATAAAATGATTGAATCCTTGATTAGTTTAAGTATCCAACTCAACCTATATCAACCAAATCAAAATAAAATACAATCCTAACCTTCCATCATTTCTTTTTTCATAAACCATAAAGTATGATTTATTTAAACATTTTCATTCACTACCAATGTTTCCCAAAATTCCCCCATACTTAAATGAAACACATTTCTTCAGCCTAAGCTAATCAAGGATACAATCCAAGGTAAATCATGGTTTTTCGCTTAAGGTTGTGATGTGCTAATATTAAGAACAATGGGGTAGATAAAGCTCAAAAAGGGTTAATAATGGCCTCAATTATGCTCAATGCAATTCAAAACATCAATCATTAGACATAAAGAATTAAGCAAAACCAAGATTACAATCATAGAAGAGATATAACACTCAATGAACAAAATTAGTGGTTAAAATGTGTAACCACTCATTATAGCCTAAAAACTCACAAGGTATTTGTTATTTACTCTTCTATGTTCCATAAAGAATTCATTCAAGCAAGTTTGAAAATAATTTTCTCAATCAATTCAATAGAATACCCTTGAAACAAAATTCTTGAAAATTTGTGTTGTTTTTCACCAAAATTTATTTCCTATATGTATGTATGTTGTGACGGATGCAAATCTTTTTCAAAATTTCCTAGTTCTTTTCCTAATTTTCAACAAGCAAAAAGTAACATGAACAATTAGGATCAAAATGAACTAGGCATATGCTATTCACATCATCTAATCACAATCTATATCTATACTATATACCAAGCAATATAAAGATGCAATATGTATATATATACCAAAATTAAAGTACAATACTAAAGATGATTAGAAACAACTAATATATACATACCAAAAGTACCAATATGTAGCAAAAGATAAAGTGCTGTAAATATCTACAAAAGCATAATAAAATTGAAATAAACTAAATAAAAAGTGTTTAGGAGAGAATATTTACACCCAAAATATCGTAGATCCTCCCCCACACTTAAATCATGCACGGTCTTCCGTGCTCAAAAGAATCAAACGGGGGGTCAACCATCAGAAGCTCCACCGTCAGATGGTGGTGGGTGGTGGTGACGCTGATAAGACAATGATGGCTCTGGATATCTCTGTGGTAGTCTCAGCTGCCGGCTCCTCAACTGCCTGGTCATCTAGCTCTGCTACCATTTCTACTATCTGCTCGACTCCAGCTAACAGAGCATCCAGTAAAGTATGATATGCACAGCAAAGATTGACATCAAACACCATAATCACAATGGTAAAGTCCAGTTCAGCTTGATGTTTCAGCAAAAGTTTCACATGGTGCATGATCATAATTAAAACTCAGGCAGCATCCAAATAAACAGAAAGTTGCACAAGTATGAAATTAGCAATGCAAAATGGACAGAAAATTCTAAACCTATGCTGATCAGACACAGAAGTTGAATCAAAAATTTCATTCAGGTATTTAATCAGGCATGTTATGTGCAGAAATGAAAAGCAGCATTCTCAGTTCAATCAAGGCAGCATTCAAAATTTAGAGAAATCCAGAAAAATTCAGACAATCAGACAATCAATCACATTCAGTCCAGAAAACTAGAAATCAACTAACCTAATGCCACCTAGTTACTAAATAGAAATTAAAAGCAGTTAAAGAAAGAAAATGAAACAGAAGTAGTAGAAACGGGTTACAGAGGAGGAAATGGAACCTGTAATGCAGAAGGAAAGAGAAGAAGAAATAGATGGAGAAGGAGGGTTGCAGATGTCGCGGCGGCGCAGAAGCTCGCCGCTGCTAGTGGCGTTCGCCGGACTGGAAGGACGCGACTGGAGACTGGGCGTTGGCTAGGGATACTGTCGCGCAGAGACAGGGAAGAAAAGGAGAAGAAGATGGGGAAATGGAGGAGAGAGGAAAATGAAAAAGAGAAGGGAGAGAGAGTGTGGTTGGGCGACGGTGGTCGCCGGTGGTGTTGCTGTCGGACGGAGGTGATGGTTGGTGGTGACAGGGGTTCGTGGTTCTCAGAAAAGAAGAAGAAAAGAAAAGGGTTGGGGTTTTTTTTCAGGGAACTAAAGCGTGAGTGTCCCTCTTTTCGAATTAACGTTCGAAAAGTGACCTGTGCGGACGCACACAAGAAAGAAGGGAAGGGTATGCGCGTGCACAGCAGCGTGCGGGCGCTGTGGACAGAAGAGGTATCGCGGCCTGTGCGGATGCACGAGGTTATGTGCGGATGCACAGAGGGAAAGAAGGGGTTGCGTTCACACGCACAAGGGATGCGTGTGCTGCGACCAGAGAGGTTGCCAAGGTCTGTACGGGCGCACATGCCTATGCGCGAGCACAGGTGTCTCATTTATTTAAGGAAACAGGCTGAAGTGTGCGTACGCACGCAAGGTGTGCGGTCGCACAGAGAGAAAGGATGGGATGTATACACACGCACAAGCCGTGCGCGTGCTGTGAACAGAGGAAGTGTTTAGGAGTGTGCGTGCGCACATCGCTGTGCGGACACACAGGGACGGGAAAACAGGGCAACTGTGCGCGCGCACAAGTCTATGCGGAAGCACAGGACTCTGTTCCTACAACAAAAATTTTACCGCTAAGGGATCAAACTTGACATCCAAAACAGGTTTTCAAGTCCCAAAACATCATAAAACTCCCAAGAACACATTATTCCTCGAAAATTACCCAACAAACTTCGAAATAAAGCTAACAAACCAAGCAAAATAACCAATTATTCATGAAAAAAAGCTAAAAGAGAGAAGGTTAGAAGGATATTACCATGGTAGGGTGTCTCCCACCTAGCACTTTGGTTTAAAGTCCTTAAGTTGGACTTGGTGAGGAGATCCTTGTTAAGGCGGCTTGTGTTTCCACTCCTCCTTGAATCTCTAACCAAGTTTGCTATTGATTTTACCTCCGGGGTCCCAAATGAATTGCACCAAACTCTTAAGAGACTTCAAGCTAGCAACTAGGATCTTTAAGTGTTGATTCTTGAAATTAATGCCCGGATCCCATACTTGAGTTCCTCTATCACCATTGAAACACTTATACACTCCCCGGAATCCACTAAATTGACTCTTGAACAAAAATTGAGCTCCAAATGTTAAGTTGGCTCCTTTGATGAACTTTTCATTTCTTTGCCAATTAACATTCTTCTCTCCACCATCAACTACTCCAAGAAGGGTTTGAAGTTGACAATCCGTCTCCAAGACGGCATATTGATGTGGGCCTAGAAAGCTTGTTGAAGAAGTCTTCACCCACTCAATTCTTTCTTGCACAACTATCTTTACCTCTTGGTGAATGAAATCTTCCTCAACCTCCTTTGAATCTTCCTCATCATCACTCAAGTAAAAAATTGGAGGTTGTGTGAAGTCTACATCAACATCTCATTCCAAATCCAATAAGGGAGGCTTATGAAGGCCATTGGCGGGGTTGACCAAGTTGGACAAAAAATCTTGAATGATAGAATCCTCTTGATCACCTCCTACCAACTCTTCATTTATCTCCTCTTGTGCTTCATGTTGTGACTTGATATTTTCTACTTGATTTTGCAATTCTTCGCTCACTCCACACTTTTCACTTGGTTCTACACATTCATCCACTAGAATTTCTTGGTCATGGCATGAACGCAATGAGGCTAACCGGTCAAGAGTTTCTGTTACTGTAGATATGACTTGTTCTTGCTTCTTTTGGAACTCTTGTTGTTCTTGAATGAGCATAAAAAGTACTTCTTATGTGGCTTGATTCATATGTGAAGATGAAGATTGAGGTGATGAAGATTGACAATCAAACTCAGGAGGGTAAGGGTCATGGTTTTGTATGTAGTGAGGTGATGGTGTATAGAATTGGTGGCTAGAAAGGTAAGTATTTGTGGTAATGGTGTTAAAAAGTCATAAAGAAAATATAAACAAAAACTTACTAACAAGAGCAAACAAACAACCAAAAAGTACTATTTACACTATTAACATATTCTCAACAACCAAAAGATATAACACTGTTTGCCTCCACGGCAACGGTGCCAAAATTTTGATAGAAGACCAAATGTGGTTTCGAATTTTTCACAAAATAGATTTTCGTTGTAAGTATAGCTCCGAACCAACAATTGATCCTAATCAAAATTTAATCCAAGATATTGTCACAATTCAAATCAAATTAACCGAGAGTATTTAGACTCCCAGGTCATTCTCCCTAGGAACTAGTGATAACAAGTACATAAAATTGGTTGTGAAGATCAAAAGGGTTTTCAATGATGAGGAAGCAATAAAGAAATAAAAGAACAAGACAAAATTGCAAGTAATGAAGTAATGAAAGAACAAAAGAACTATGTATGTAATATAAATAAGTAAGACTCAAAATTGATGGAAAAGTGGTTTAAAACATAAACGAAACCTTGACTTGGGATGAGTTATGGAATCCTTTCCTTGCCATAACCACAACTATGATAATTATGATGGATTAATCTCACTAAGTCAACCCTTAACATCAAAGGATAAGTTAAGTGAGCATAATTGTTATTAATCCATAAGTCCTAGCTAACTTACTAATTACCTTAGTAAAAAGCTGGCGTTAGTGGAAACAATAACAACTAACAACTCAAGAATTATCACTAAATGTTGGACATTATGGCTCTAGTAATCCATAAACTCATTTTTCCCAAGTCAATGGGTGGAAATTACCCCATAATCGAAATTGGCATTTCATCAAACACATAGAGAGCATAATCATAAAACATGGCAAAATTGGAAAATTGATGAAAGCTATGAACCATAAATGATCAAAATGAATAAATACAACTCAAACAAACATGCAATAATCATCAAACATCAAATTAACCAACTAGAGATCCAAAATTGTAAACTATGCGTATATTGACAAGAGAAATGAAAATAGATGAAAGTGTAGAACAAGTAATGTAATCAAAGATGAATTAAAGGAATACTTATAATGAGATAGCTAAATCCAAGATCAAAATTGAAGTATAAAATGCTACAAACCCTAATTAAACCTAAGGAAATTTGAGAGAAAACTTAAACTAAACTACCCTAAAACTACTCCTACTCCTATTATGAGCTTCTACCCTACAAGTGAGCTCTCCCCCATATGGCATGAAGTTCCCTTCATATAGCACTTGATTTCAGCCTCCAAGCCTTCAGAAATGGGCCAAGAAAGCCCCAAAATCGCCCCCAGCATGCTGCATTAATGAAGTCACGTGACCGCAGCGACCAACGCGTACGCGTCGTTTGGCGAAATATGCTCCCACGCGTACGCGTCGCCAAACTTGCATGGGCATACATACGCACACATCAATGTGTGCACGCACGGAAGCTGAATCTTCCAAAACTTCATTTCTTCATGCTTTCTCCCTTTTTGCATGCTTTTCCATCACTTCTTCCATCCATATTAGCCTTGTAATCCTGAAATTACTCATCAAACACATCAAGACATCGAATGGAATAAAAGTGGAATAAAATTAATTAAATTTAGCACAAAATAGCATGTTTTCATAATTAAGCTCAATTTAGGGAGAAAACACAAAAGCATGCTATTTAGATGAATAAATGTGGGTTTATGTGATGAAAGTAACTCAAATTATGCTAAAATATGTCGGAAAATATGGACTCATCAGTGTACTAACACAAGTGAGAGACTATTTACGAAAACTAGAATCAAAACTCCTAACTGATACAGCTAAAAAACAAGGTTCTTCGTGACTGTGTTGTCAAACTTATCTCAACAGAGGTTCTAGCTTAAAGATGACATAATGACAATGAGGATTGAGATGCTTGATGATACAACAGAGGTGTTCCCTTTACTGATCTTCCGGAGAAATCCGTGCCTTCAGAAAAGATCTCGCGTCCTCGAAAAACAGGGTTGTTACATTCTACCCTCCTAAAAGAAGTTTCGCCCTCAAAATTTCAGCTACGTGCAAGAATCCATCTTCAAGCGTTCTATTTCCTTCAAGACATCTTGACGAAGAGATCGGTCCATTCTTTACAGCATCCAAATTTCACATAGTCATAGCCAGGGAGATCATAATAGCTATGAAGATAGCTGTGCCTCGCATCGATTCGTCGTTCGGAACTCGATTAAGGTCATTAAGGTCCTATCCACACCAAACAATCAACTTTAAGGTGATCAATCTTAATATCTCAAGTTAAGCACAAACATTCCCAAAATAATTACTCATAGACATTCATGCCAAATGTATCTTGAAGATTCCCTTATAGCATGAGACACACAAGCAGAGCATGCAATGAAGCATAGTCAGTCCATTCTCCAGGCTCTACTGGGAATAAACTACTCTGATACCAAATTGTAACGACCTAACTTCTGGTATGCCATGGTCATACAAGAAGGTAAGTGTCACCAACTTGTTCTTCCTAATTATTAACTATTATTTAATATATGAGCCTGTTCCTTGTTAGAGTGATGCCAATTATACGAGTAACTTTTTTTTATATAATTAACTTATATAAATGCGAGTGATGAGGTAATACAAATAAACATACATAGACAGGAATATAAAGGAAGCATAAGAAAACATAGAACATAGCTGATAATATACATCATGTACACTATAACAAAACATGTAGCGTTTACAAGAGATCAAGTCGGGTTACATCCTCGTCGAACCTACATAGCTAACATATATACGACACTCCCAGGGCCTAGCCCATACAAAAAGCCACTAAACTAGCATTCAGGCTAGCCTAACCAATCTATAGCTCCTGGGTCTCGGGTGTACTAACACAATTGAGAGACTATTTACGAAAACTAGAATCAAAACTCCTAACTGATACAGCTAAAAAATAAGGTTCTTCATGACTGTGTTGTCAAACTTATCTCAACAGAGGTTCTAGCTTAGAGATGACATAATGACAATGAGGATTGAGATGCTTGATGATACAACAGAGGTGTTCCCTTTACTGATCTTCCAGAGAAATCCGTTCCTTCAGAAAAGATCTCGTGTCCTCGAAAAATAGGGTTGTTACATGTCAGACCTAGCAGCACCATCCGCTATCGTAGTGAAAACTCGACCTCGCTGCTGAGCTCTCTCGGCCTCCTAGTTCTTCTTCTCCAGACATGTCCATGACATATGCCCAATAACACCACGGTAGTAGCACAAATCCAAACCAGCTCTACACGGTGTGTTCGGATAGTACCCCCCTCCCCCCCCACATCTCCCGCAAGTCAAGTTTTTGGGAGAAACCTGAGCTTGCTTCCCCTTTGCTCTTCCTAGGCTGCTATTGTTATTGAACCTCCAAAAGTTGTTCTGACCCTGGTGGGGTTGTGGAACATAGCTATCTCTCATGAAATTCTGGCCTCTCGATGCAAAATTCTTCGCTTGATCCCTCTTGAAGAATGCTCAATGATCACCCTTGTCCAAAGCAACTTTTCTTATGCAATTCTCAACAACCCTGCTCTTATTCACCAATTTAGAGAAGATTCTGACCTCCATTCGCCCCCACAGAACTCAAAACATCGCTCTGTAGTCCACCTTCATACTTACTACACTTTCACTCTTCGTAGTCCTCCGGAGCACCCTATGAAACTTTAGAAAACTAACAAAGATCCTCAAACTTGCTAGTATACTCTACTACAATCATGGAACCTTGCTTCAACTGCAATAACTCAAGCTCTTTTGCTGCTCTGATTGAGTTGGGAAAATACTTCTTATAGAATTTGGATTGGAAGGCGTCCCAAGTTATCACATCATTACCCTACTACAGTAAGCAGTAAGCTACCTGCAACCAATACTGTGCTTTTTCCATCAACTGATAAGTGACAAATTTGACATACTGGTCCTCAGGCACGTGTTGAGCCTGCAAAGCTATTTCCATCGCCTGAAACCAATTGTCCGCTTCTGTAGGGTTCATGGCTCCTCGAAAAACAGATGGATTCACCTTCAAGACACTACAAAAAACATGCTATTTTGCGGGGTTTTTTTCGGATTTATGGTAGTTTTTAACCCCTGCAAAAAGTGCTACGTCGGTTTGAAAAACTTACACAATTAGGTGTCCTGCTATTTAATTGCAGCAGTTTTTAACCCCTACAATTAGCAACGATTTTTTTGAGTTTGTGGCAGTTTAAAACCCCCGTAATTTGGTAAGCTAAAATTAAAAAAAAATAACACTGATATTTGAAACCCCCACAAATTAGCAACCCAATATTAAATAAAAGAGCGACAATGGATTTAAACATACATTATATCAAACAAGCTAATCAAATACATCTATTTTAAAATAATATTCTGCTTTGTCAATCTCACAAAATTAGTCATGAAATTTACATTGAGATCAAAATATTGATAAAAAAAATAAAACCAATGTAATCAAACATAGTATAGGATTGCCAATTTGGTTGTCAATAGCAGTTCCTACACAAAAAGTTAAGAATAAAAAATCATCAATTTTCACAATTGATTTTGCATATATATGTTGTTGGTGTACAAGTGAATGACCCTGTGGAACATTATCTAGAGCATTGTCCTTATAGAACTTAATGTGATAATTCTTCTAAGCAATAAAAGAAATATACAAATCAGCATTACTATCCACTTTTTCTTAAGGATTGCCAAAAAGTTAACAATTATTTAAAACTATTCACATAATGTACTTTTGTATTGAATTGAAATTATCAGAACAATTTGAAAGCTTATTACATACACCAAAAAATGACATAATACTACATTTTATAGGGATTTACATGCATACTCCACAAGAAAAAAGATATGAAATATAAACTGCTAATAAGATACTCAGGAGCCTAAGTATGGAAATTCACAATATGGAAATTAATGAGAAAAATATCATCATTGAACCATGAAGGCTAAAAATGGCTTGAGCATGGTAATTCACAAGAAAAATTTCAAGAAATTCACAATAAAACTTTAAAAGGCTAAGTATAGAAATTAATTAAAAAAATACTAGCATTGAACTATAAATATCGGCATCTGCAAGATTGATAAAGAATGCAACAATTGCTGCTTGAATAATAGTCAAGCTGAAAATCATGATGAATAAAACATAGGTATAATATAATTGATGTTCCCCAAAGATATCAAATATTGAGAAGAGGAATAAGAATCGGTGAATTAAACCTGCCAGTGAGTAAGGAAGCTGGGTGATGCGTGAGCATCTTTCCTATCTTTTTCTAGTGAATTTGCATTTGAATTGTTAAGTTTAATCAAGATTTAAATAATTTTTAGCCACTATTAATGCTACTTTGAGTTGTGTGCAATTCTGTTTATTTCAAGTAGCATTTGGATGGATTTGATGGAGTTTTGTAGAAGAAGAGAAGAAAGTGAATGATGTTGTCAACCCTGACCTCCTTGCACTCCAATAAAAATGACTTGAGCTACAGAGATCTAATTGATGTGATTTTAGTGATATTGAAAAGCTAACTTCCAGAGCTTTCCAACGATATATAATAGTATACACTTCTTCTCCAGAATACTCGGCCATACTGGCACCTAACTTGGCTTTTCCCAAGTTAGGCGCCAGAAGGACTTGCGCGTGAATTATGTACTGCTAGGGCAGCGGCTAACTTCAGAATCCTGAAGTTAGGCACCAAGACGAAAGGGACGCCTCCAAGCCACGCTGCCATAGTGGCGCCTAACCTGGAATTCTCCAAGTTAGGCGCCAACCTTGAAGAAAGCAATGGTTCCCACGCCAATTGAAGCAAGCAACGAAGATATTATTTAATTTTGATTAAAAATTTATTTTAATTACAAATAGAAAAAGATATTATTTAGTTTTAGAAAATATATTTTACATTAATTAGAATTAGATATAAAAGGGAAAAGAATCAGCCCTTCGGGCCACTCTTCTCTCTGACCTCATTCCGCAATTTACAGTTTTTCAGAATCCTTATTTTCTCTCAAAACTATGAGCAACTAAACCTCCACTGTTAAGGTTAAGAGCTCTGTTTATTGTATAGATTGATACTATTACTCTTATATTTTAATTACTGTATTGATTTCAATTTCAAGAATTGTTTTCGTTCTTCATCTTATGAATCTGGGTGGAACGGAAGTATGACCCTTATTCTAATTGAGTTCTTGTAAACCTTGGAAAAGCAATTTACCTGAATAACAGCTTAAAAATAAATTCTCCTAAATCACTAATTATTTGGACTTAATGGGATACGTGACATATAATTCTCTTATATTTGGATAATTAGGGTTTCTGTGGCACATAAACTAGTTTTGAACTTAACCCTCTAATTGGAATCAAGTGACCAAGGAATTGGCGGTTGATGAAGGTTGAGGAGACTAAAAAGGTCTAAGGAATTAGGATTTAGTCACATATAATTTGACATGAATTGAATCTTGCATGATAATATAGGCTTAGGATGTGAATTTGCATGAGAATGAGAGTTCGATTAAGCTCCTGTCTTTTATCAAAGTGGGGTTTATCTATTGCAATTCTGAGCAGTTTTGGCATCTTACTCTCCTTTGAATCAGAAGGATGTCACTTTCATTCGGAATTAGAATTCGGATAATATTATGAATTCTCTGATCTTTTGTAACTCAATTTAACCCTTGAATACAGCAATTTTTCTTTGATTCCTTTTTCTTTGGTGCTTTGCACCTTGATCCTAGCCGTGACTTTAAATGTTTTGTCTCAAGCTTCACTTAATACAGAAACACCACAATCACTTAACTGGGAAACTCTCTTTAAGTTCTGATTTTCCTTTCAGTTACTCCCAGACAGTGGTGCTCAAAGCCTTTGGCATACTCTGTTAATTGCAATTGATCTCGACTCTAAATGTTTTGTCTCAAGGATTACTTGACACAAGAACACCACAAGCATATGACTAGGGAAACAACTTTTTGAGCTTTTAATCATTTCTGACCTCCCTAGTCATTGATGCTCAGAGCCTGGACCTTGCTTTTATATCCTTTTTTTTCTTTGCTGTTTCTTTTGCTTCAAGGATTAAACTTTTGTTTATTTCAGAGAAGTCATAATAATTCTCTAAATCCCTGTTCCTTGTACATCAACATTCTTTGATTCAAATTTAAATATGCAATGTTTATGTCATGCATTCAGAATCACAGAGAACACCACCACATTTGATTAAATGAGACTACTCAAAAAAATAAACTCAATTTCTCATGCATTACATCCACTTCTCTTCTTTCTTTTTAATTTCAAGCTCAGTAGGCAATACATGAGACACCTTTCAGAGTTAAAGCAACTAACAGAAATTTTGAAAATAACAGAACTAAACTAGAACCTATGAATCTAACTAATAAAGGATCATGCAATAAACGAGACGAAATAGCAGAAAACTGGAACATAACATAGTAAGAGCGGGAAGGAATATAGAATGAAAGAAATTCAACCACCTCAGTTATGTTGGTGGTCATCTCATTCCTCCGGCTATGCTCCTCAGTGAAGATGATTCGCCTCCCTTTGGTCCCATAGAAAATCCATAAGCGACGCAATAACACCAAACTTAAAGGTTTGCTTGTCCTCTATTGTTAACAATAGAAAATTAGGATTTGGGAGAGAGAAAATGAAAATTAAAAACTGGACGGCACACTATTGGAGGTGTGCGGCGCAGGCGATGCGTACGCGTGGGTCGCCCGATTTTGATGGTGACGTGTAAGCGTTTGGCACGCGTACGCGTGCCCTTGGTTTGTGCGAATCGTGCGAAAGCGGCCGCGCGCACACACAACTCTCTGTTCGCGTGGCCTGGTAACCAAAATTTTTATATGACGTGTGCGCGTGCATGGCCATTTGTGGAAAGGACGCGCACGCATCAACGACACGTACACGTGATCAAGTTTGTGCCTCTAGCACAATTCCAGCCCCCAAGCCATCACAACTCTCTGCCCAAACACTCATTGATGCCGATTTTCAGGGTCACATGTACGTGTCAGGGACACGCATGCGTGGGTGGCTAAAAGCGCAAACGACGTGCACGCGTGAGGTACGCGTACGCGTGGGCTTGTTTGTGCGCAAAACATAGTTCCAGCGGCACTCCTGCTCAACTCTCTGTTCACTTTATTTTTCACGCACACATATATGACGCGTACATGTCAGTGACGCTTGCGCATCGTGTGCTCGTTTTTCTTTTTTTCTTTTTGAATGTGTAGCCTGAAGCATTCAATTCCTATTCTAAAATAGCTGCATGATCAGAAAAACAGTAAAAACTCAATAAAAATCAAATAAGTAAGAAAACTACTACTACGAAAAATAACTAAGGATACGAAATTATCGGGTTGCCTCCCGACAAGCGCTTCTTTAACGTCACTAGCTTGACGGTCAGTTCTGCTAATTCAGCAGATGAGCGAACCTCTGGCGATCAATCTCGCCCCCAGATAGTGCTTCAACCTCTGGCCATTCACTATAAATTTCCTGTCAGAATTCTCTTCCTGTATTTCCACATGACCATATGGTGAAGCTCTGGTAACCACAAACGGTCCTGACCACCGGGATTTCAGCTTTCCGGGAAAGAATTTTAGCCTTGAATTATAGAGAAGCACTCTCTGTCCTGGCTCAAAGACT
>NC_029788.2:103481160-103503183 GCF_000816755.2 Arachis ipaensis
AGCCTTGAATTATATAGAAGCATTCTCTGTCCTGGCTCAAAGACTCTGATGGCAATCTTCTTATCATGCGATAACTTGGTTCTCTCCTTATAGAGCTTGGCATTCTCATAGGTTGAATATCTAAATTCATCAAGCTCATTCAACTGAAGCATTCGCTTGATTCCTGCAGCTTCTGAATCAAGATTCAGATACCGGATCGCCCAGTAAGCTTTATGCTCCAGCTCAACTGGCAAGTGACAGGCTTTGCCATAGACCAACTGATAAGAGGACATGCCAATGGGAGCCTTGTACGCTGTCCGGTATACCCAGAGAGCATCATCAAGCTTCCTAGACCAGTCCTTTCTTGAAACACTGACGGTCTTCTCTAGAATCCTCTTGAGTTCCCTGTTGGAAACTTCAACCTATCCGCTTGTCTGAGGGTGATAGGGGGTTGCCACTTTATGACGGACTCCATATCTTTGCAGAAGAGAGTCCAGCTGTCTGTTACAGAAGTGGCTTCCACCATCACTGATGAGTGTCCTTGGGACACTAAACCGGCTAAAGATATATCTTTGAAGAAAGCTCATTACCACCTTGGCATCATTGGTGGGTAGGGCCACAGCTTCCACCCACTTGGACACATAATCAACTGCCACTAGAATATAGTTGTTTGAATGTGAGGGTGGAAAAGGTCCCATGAAATCAATACCCCACACATTAAACAGCTTAACCTCAAGAATCCCCTGCTGTGGCATTTCGTGGTTGGCAGGGAGATTTGTGGCTTTTTCACATCTGTCACAGTGCTTCACAAATGCTCTCGAGTCCCTGAAGAGAGTCGGCCAGTAGAACCCGCTCTGAAGGACCTTTGTAGCTGTCCTTTCACCACCAAAGTGACCTCCATAATTAGAACCATGACAATGCCAAAGAATCTGTTGCATTTTCTCATCTGGGACACATCTCCAGATTATACCATCTGAGCACCTTTTAAAAAGGTACGGTTCCTCCCAAATGTAGTACTTTGCATCAGTCAATAGCTTCTTTACTTGTTGCCTACTGTACTCCTTTGGAATAAAATTCATAGCTTTGTAGTTTGCAATGTCTGCAAACCATGGAGCCTGCTGAATGAGGAACAATTTCTCATCAGGAAATGTTTTAGTCACAGCTGTGGGTGGTTGTAATCCTGCTTCAGGTTCAATTCTGGAGAGATGGTCAGCTACTTGATTTTCTGACCCTTTCCTGTCTTTTATCTCAATATCAAACTCCTGAAGGAGTAACACCCATATGATTAATCTTGGTTTAGAATCCTGTTTGGTTAGAAGGTACTTCAAAGCAGCATGATCAGTATAAACAATAACCTTAGAACCAATTAAATATGACCTAAACTTATCAACAGCATACACAATAGCTAATATTTCTTTTTTCTGTAGTTGTGTAATTCTTTTGGGCATCATTTAACACACGACTGGAATAGTAAATGACATGTACAAGCTTACCATGCCTCTGTCCTAAAACAGCTCCTATAGCAAAATTACTAGCATCACACATCAATTCAAATGGTAAATGCCAGTCAGGGGGAGCTATAATGGGAGCAGAGGTAAGGTTTGCTTTAAGAGTTTCAAAAGCATGCAGACATTCAGTATTAAAAATAAAGGGAACATCAACAACCAACAGGTTGCTTAATGGTTTAGCAATTTTAGAAAAATCCTTTATAAATCTTCTATAAAATCCTGCATGACCCAAGAAACTCCTGACTGTCTTAACATTAGCTGGTGGTGGTAATTTTTCAATTACCTCCACCTTTACTCTATCAACCTCAATTCCCTTACTTGAAATCTGGTGTCCAAGAACAATACCTTCTGTAACCATAAAATGACATTTTTCCCAATTTAAAACAAGGTTTGATTCTTGACACAGTTTCAAGACAAGAGATAAATGCTTAAGGCAAGATTCAAAAGAATTACCAAAAACAGAAAAATCATCCATAAATACCTCAATGAACTTTTCAACCATATCAGAAAAAATTAAAAGAATACACCTCTGAAAAGTTGCTGGAGTATTACAGAGTCCAAAAGACATTCTCCTGTAGGCAAATACTCCAAAGGGGCATGTGAATGCTGTCTTCTCTTGATCTTGAGGGTCCACTACAATTTGATTATATCCAGAATATCCATCTAGAAAATAGTAAAAAGCATGACCAGCTAACCTCTCAAGCATCTGATCAATGAAAGGCAGGGGGAAGTGATCCTTCCTTGTAGCAGTGTTGAGCCTCCTGTAGTCTATACACATTCTCCATCCTGTGACTGTCCTTGTAGGAATAAGCTCATTCTGTTCATTCTTGATCACTGTCATCCCTCCTTTCTTGGAAACTACCTGCACAGGACTTACCCAAGGACTGTCAGAAATAGGGTAAATAATACCTGCTTCCCCTAATTTCATTACCTCTTTTTGGACCACCTCTTTCATGGTTGGATTGAGTCTCCTTTGTGGCTGCACAACTGGTTTAGCATCATCTTTAAGGAGGATCTTGTGCATACACTTGGTTGGACTAATCCCTTTAAAGTCACTAATAGTCCACCCAAGAGCTGTTTTATGGCTCCTGAGCACTGGAATAAGTGCCTCTTCCTCTTCAGGCTTTAGGGAGGAGCTAATAATCACTGGATAGGAATCATTTTCACCCAAGAACACATATTTCAGAGAAGGAGGTAAAGGTTTGAGCTCAAGGTTGGGGGCTTCCTCCTCTGCTTTAGGCGTGTAAACCACAGCCTTCTGGGGTGGTGAATCATCGACTTCAACTAATTCATACTCAGAAATAGGATCCAGAATGTCATCTAGCACCTTAGCTTTCAGTACCTCTTGAACAAGTGATTCAATAACATCTATTTTCATACACCCTTCAGAATCATTAGGGTTCTTGAGAGCTTCAAAAACATTAAGAACCACATGTTCTTCATTGACCCTCAGGGTTAATTCACCATTTTTCACATCAATCAGAGCTCTACCTGTAGCTAAAAAGGGTCTACCAAGTATAATAGAGGATTTTACCTCCTCTTCCATGTCTAATATAACAAAAAATAGAAAGATCAGCAAGTTGAAGAGAAATACGAGTGAGTTTTACCTACTCAATTTGAAGCTTTTTCATCACTGAAGGTGGCATGAGATTGATGCTAGCTCCAAAATCACATAAAGCTCTCTGAATGGTGACATCTCCAATGGTGCAAGGAATCACAAAGCTCCCTGGATCTTGCATTTTCTCAGGAAGTTTATGTTGAATAATAGCACTGCATTCCTTGCTTAACACCACTATTTCTTGCTCCTTCCAATTCCTCTTGTTAGTCAACAATTCTTTCATAAATTTAGCATAAAGGGACATTTTCTCAAGAGCCTCTACAAAAAGAATGTTGATCTATAGCTTCTTGAAGACATCTAAAAATTTAGAGAATTGCTTTTCTTTGGAAGCCTTCTGAAGCCTCTGAGGATATGGCATTTTTGGCTTGTATTCAGGAGCCTTTGGCAATGTAGGATAAGTGTCAAGAGGGTCAGGTAACGGGTTGTCTACACGATTTGGAGGGGCGTGCTCCACTTCTTCCTTCTTCTCCTCTGGAGCTTCTTTTTCAACTAGCTCGTCATTGGCCTTTGTCTCAGAGCCAGCTGTTTTACCACTTCTCAATTGAATAACCTTGCAATCTTCTCTTGGGTTCACCACTGTATCACCTGGAAATTTACTTGTAGACCTCTCAGGTATTTGCTTGCTCAGTTGGCCCATTTGCACCTCTAAGTTTCTAATGGAGGCTTTGGTTTCCTGCATAAGACTCCTCATCATCTCCCAATTAGAATCTTCTTGGGATTTAGAATTTGCCTGTGGAGATGGTTATTGTTGATGAGATTGAAATTGGTGGTTATTGTGATTGTTCTGTGGGAAACCGCCCTGAGAATTATTGTTGAAATTCTGAGGTCTCTGAGGTTGGTCCCTCCATCCAAAATTTGGGTGGTTTCTCCACCCCTAATTGTATACCTTAGAATATGGATCATTTTTGGGATTTCTAAGACCACTTCCTATATAATTGACCTGTTCAGAAGAGGATTGAGTATAATCATAATTATCATTTTGCACAAAATTACCTGTCATGTCATAAGAGACCTCTTGAGATGGATTTTGGGTGTTGATAGCTGAGACTTGCATTCCACCCATCTGCTGAGTAAGTAGATTTATTTGCTGAGACATAAGCTTGTTCTGAGAAAGAATAGCATTAAGAGCTTCTACTTCCATAACACCCTTCTTCTGAGGAGCCTCAGAGTTCACAGGATTCCTGTTAGATGAGTATAAATATTGGTTGCTAGCAACCAATTCAATAAGCTCAATAGTCTCCTCTAGTGTCTTCTTCTTGTGCAGTGAACCACCTGCGGAATTATCTAAGCACATCTTGGACATTTCACCCAAGCCTTCATAAAAGATATCTAGTTGGGTCCATTTTGAGAACATGTCCGGAGGGCATTGCTTGGTCAGTAGCTTGTACCTCTTCCAAGCTTCATAAAGAGTTTCACCATTCTTCTGCCTGAAGGTCTGAACCTCCAACCTAAGCTTAGTCAGCTTCTTTGGTGGGAAAAATTTAGTAAGAAACTCAGTAACAACCATGTCCCAAGTATCCAAACTCTCCTTGGGTTGGGAATCTAGCCATAGCTTTGCTCCATCCCTCAGAGCAAACGGGAAGAGCATGAGTTTGTACACCTCTGGGTTCACTCTATTTGTCTTCACAATATCATAAATTTGCAGAAAGTTAAAAATAAATTGATTTGGGTCTTCGTGGGGAAGACCATGATACTAGCAGTTTTGTTGCACCAGAGTGACCAATTGTGGCTTCAACTCAAAGTTGTTTGCAGCTATAGGAGGCACCACAATGCTTTTTCCATAAAGATCTGCAGTAGGAGCAGAGTAAGAGCCAAGTACTCTCCTTTGTTGATCATCCCCATTCGGATTTGCCACATTGGCATTAACAGCATTATTAGGATCCATAGGGGATTCTGCAGCCTTGTAAAGTCTTGCTTGTTGCAAACGCCGCCTGAAAGTCTTTTCAGGTTCAGGATCATAGTCTAAAAGAGGTTCCTTGTATCTGTTCCTGCATATAAATAGATAGAAAACAAGAAAAGATATGATTCTCTACGTCAGAGTGCAGAGAACTCCCAGTGAGGTAACCTGTGTAAAATAATAAAATAGAAATACTAAATAAATAAAATAGAAAAATTTCGAAAATGATAACTGAAATTAGACAAAAAATTTTCGAAAATTAACAGGAAAAATAAACGAGAAAATTAAAATGAAATTAACTAGGTGACACCAAACTTAATTTCAGAAATTAAGGAAAAATATTAGTGCTATTTATTTATTTAAAAAAAATTTTGAAAATACTAAGCAAAATTTAAATAAAATTAAAATTAAAACGCCTAATCTAAGCAATCAAACAACTGATAGTTGTTAATCACTATCAATTCCCGGCAACGGTGCCAAAATCTTGGTGCGGAATTTACAACCACAAACTAATCGGCAAGTGCACCGGGTCGTACCAAGTAATACCTCAGGTGAGTGAGGGTCGATCCCACTAGGATTAATGGACTAAGCAACAATGGTTAAGTGATTCACTTAGTTAGGCAAACAGAAAATAGTGTTTGAGTATTCAAAAAGCATTAAACAGTAGACAGGCAAATAAATAAGTTGGGAATAAAATATGGAGAAAATAGTTAAGGCTTCAAAGTTATCTATTTTCCAGATTGACTTTTCTTATTATTTTATTCTAATCATGCAAGATTTAATTCATGGCAAACTATATGTGACTAGACCCTAATTCCTTAGACCTTTCTAGTCTCCTCTAAAATTCATCAATCGCCAATTCCTTGGTCAATTAATTCCAATAAGGGGGTGAAGTTTAATTCTAGTTATTATGCCACAAAAATCTTAATTACCCAAATATAAGAGGATTATATGTCACGCATCCCATTAAGTCCAGATAATTAGAATTTAGGAGAAATTATTTTCAAGCTGTTGTTCAAGTAAAGAGCTTTTCCAAGTTATACAAGAATTCAATTAGAAAGAGGGTCATACTTCCGTTCCACCCAAATTCATAAGATAAAGAATGAAAACAATTCTTAAATTATAAATCAGTACATGAATTAAACTAGAAAAATAATAGTATCAATCCATACAATAGACAGAGCTCCTAACCTTAACAGTGAAGGTTTAGTTGCTCATGGTTCAGAGAGAAAATAAGGATTGTAAATTGGGCTGAGGTAGAATGAAAAGTTAACTAATTAGAATAATGTTAGGATCCCCTTTTTATACCTAATCCTAATTAATTTAAAATCTATCTTCTAAAACTAAAATAATATCTTTTTCTATTTTAAATAAAAGTTTAAATCTGAATTAACAATAAAATCAATTAGCGTTTTCTGCATGTTGCGCATGTCACGCGTACGCGTCGATGGTCTTCTTCGCGTGTCACGCGTTCGCGTCAGGTACGCGCACGCGTCGTTGTGCAACTTCGCTTTTCACACGTACGTGTCAGGTACGTGCACGCGTCGCTATGGAATGCTCCAAATCACGCGCATGCGTCAGGTACGCGTACACGTCGCTCCTCGCTGTCATCTCCTTCCATTCTTGTGCTGATTCGATTTGTGCAAGCTTCCTCTCCATCTTCTAAGCCATTCCTGGCCTATATAGCCTTCTTCTCTTTTTCTGCGGAAGCTCCATCAAATCCAACCAAATGCTACCTAAAATAAACAGAATTGCACAAGACTCAAAGTAGCATCCATAGTGGCTAAAAGATAATTAATTCTTGATTAAACTCAACAAATTAAATACAAATTCACTAGGAAAAGATAGGAAAGATGCTCACTCATCACATGATTAAATTAATTGGTATGAAAAGTTAATCTGGAAAATAAACATCTCTGAAACCTTAACTGTTTTACTCATATATTTCACAACCCGTTTACTGCTTGCTTTCTGATTTTGTGAATTTACTATTTAATGCAATTGAGACCCAAACACTATTCGCGTCAGGTACGCGCACGCGTCGTTGTGCAACTTCGCTTTTCACGCGTACGTGTCAGGTACGCGCACGCGTCGCTATGGAATGCTCCAAATCACGCGCACGCGTCAGGTACGCGTACACGTCGCTCCTCGCTGTCATCTCCTTCCATTCTTGTGCTGATTCGATTTGTGCAAGCTTCCTCTCCATCTTCTAAGCCATTCCTGGCCTATATAGCCTTCTTCTCTTTTTCTGCGGAAGCTCCATAAAATCCAACCAAATGCTACCTAAAATAAACAGAATTACATAAGACTCAAAGTAGCATCCATAGTGGCTAAAAGATAATTAATTCTTGATTAAACTCAACAAATTAAATACAAATTCACTAGGAAAAGATAGGAAAGATGCTCACTCATCACATGATTAAATTAATTGGTATGAAAAGTTAATCCGGAAAATAAACATCTCTGAAACCTTAACTGTTTTACTCATATATTTCACAACCCGTTTACTGCTTGCTTTCTGATTTTGTGAATTTACTATTTAATGCAATTGAGACCCAAACACTATTTTCTTCTTGTCTAACTAAGTAAATCATTCAATCATTTTTGCTTAGTCCATCGATCCTCGTGGGATCGACCCTCATTCACTTGAGGTACTACTTGGTACGACCCGGTGCACTTGCCGATTAGTTTGTGGACTATAAATTTCGCACCATTGGGTCTTGCAAAGATCATATAGGTAGCATCTCTAGTAATTAAAATGAAAAAGTACAAATTGAAATGAAAATAAAAATGTGAAACAAACAAGACAAATACTTAACCTTACGAATTAAAAAGATTCAATCCTTTTGTAATCGTAAAAAGAAAATACATCTTCATTGACCTCCCATTTAAGAAGGCCATCATTTGAAGAACATATGTCTTCAAAGCATCAAACATGTATCCCATTTGCTCCTGAGAAGCTGAGGCTCCTATATTGCCACCAATAGCTTCTACTCCCTTACAATACCAAAATGACTATGGTTTGTTGTGTTCTTGAAAGCCATTCGCTCGAGCAGGTGAGAAGCCCCACTAGACAATGGTCTCTCATATATGGAACCACAGTCAAGGGATAATCCAATTGAGGCTGCATGGTTCTAATTAACAACTAAAATGAAAAACATAGTCACTATGCTAACCAATCACCTCAAATACACTATTATCACTCAAAGTAGCATTGTCATTGAACATATCAACATAGTGGCTTCCATTGGTAAATCACCTTAGAATAAAAATGCACAGAAACTTGTATTGGTCTCCCAGGACATATTCTTTTTTGTGCACTTACAAAATACAAGCAAAGAGAACTATAACCATGCACATACCGGTGAGGTCTCCAAGGCTATTTTGAGACCATTGTGGAGAGTTGTGATATTGGTCTTGCTTGGCTCAACCAAATCCGGTAGTGGATCAGGGAAGGCAACGCCTTCAAATAGAGTGCCAAGTAGAGGAAGCGGACTAGAACTCTCCCTTGTAAGCCATCTTAACAATCCACCTAAGGAAGGCTTTGTAGCCACTGTAGTTGAAGTTGCAAACCTAGTGACTCCCAAGTAGCTTCCATGGGCCTAATCACGCATTACAAGTTCCATTTCATCATAAAGCAACACATAAATAATGTTTGCAACAAAATCACCACACAAAAATGAACATTTCATTCTACTTTCACCAATTCGAATCTATATCACAGACAACAAGAGATAAATTTTCTATTCCCCTATTTGTCACATGATTGCTAGCATGAAAAATAATTTAGGAATTGTCAAAATTGGCAACTATAACTTCAATGAAAAAAATAAAAAAGCAAACTCAGAATGAACCCTGAAATCCAAATCAAAATAAACTAAAAAATAGAACAAAATCAGAATAAACCAAGAATTGAAAGTCATAAACCAAAATCATAAACTCAACATAGATGTTATTACCTGAGGTATCCCCATATGAAACTGAGATTTGTTTATCAGAGACGGAGACCGGCGAAGACGCAAAAAACCAACAAGAAAGAGACGAGAGGAAGCAACGCGTCGGCAAGGAGGAGGCGATGAGACTAGAGTCGGGGATGTCGAGGCTGGAGGTTGAGGGTAGACTGGTAAGGGCTAGAGACTGGATCGACGAAGATGGGTTTTGAGATTATGGTGATAGGAGAAGAAGAGAGGGAGAGTAGTGCTAGGAAAAGTGAAAAGAACGGTTTTGCCAGAAAGGGAATTTGATTTGGCGTGATATGAAAAAAAGTGAAATTAGAGAAGAATTTTGGAGTAGTAGAATTTTAATTTGGGAAAGTTTTGTAACTACTGTTAATTGAGATTAAAATTTGTTGCAAATTATGAACAAAAAATGCTAAAGGAAAATCTAATTCTCTTAACTAATTTGAGGGAGTTTTTTAAAACTTCTGTTTAAAACTCCTATAAAATTATGTTCTTTTTGGTAGTGAGAAAGTTGCCAAGGTCATCAGCCCGTTACCACCATCACCGCCATTCCGATTACCAGCCTGTTGGCTCAGTACCTCAGCTGTGGCCTGCATAGCAATAGCCATATTTTCTAGAGCAATCATGAAGTTCACCGAATTATTGTTATTGGCCGTTTCGGGTCCTTCATTATCTCTCCGACCTCTTTCTTGACCACGTCCGCATCCACAAGACGTCATTTGTTTCCTGTTCATACCAAACAATTGATACCAAGGTGATCAGTATCAATATCTCAAGTCTAGTGCTTCAAAATCCCAAATGCATGCTCATGAACAAGTATGCTACATTTATCAATTAGATAATCCTAAATAGCATATACACATACCCAGAGTATGCCCAAAAGCATAGTCAGTCCGTCCCTCAGGCTCTACAGGAACGAACTACTCTGATACCATAATATAACACCCTACCACACAGAGCTTTACGCTTAAGTTCGTAAATCAGAGGTGGTAAGGTATTGCGATCAATAATAGTAAAATGCGTACATAGGAATATATAAAAAGAAATTTAACTAGGAGCCTTGTAGAAAAGTTAAACAAAATAGAACTCGAAAGTTGCATTACACTTGAAACGGTTAAGCATAGAAGTGTGATGAGGAAAACTTGATTCCGCATAAACTAACTGGCAAGTGTATCGGGTCGCATCAAGTAGTAAAACTCACAAAAGTGAGGTCGATCCTACAGGGATTGATGGATCAAGCAAATTTAGTTGAATGATTAGTCTAGTTAAGCTGACAGTTGGAAATCTGAGTGAGAATTGACTAACAGAATGTAAATTGCTGGGAAATTAAAGTGCATAATGTAAATTGATAGAAACTTAAATAGCAAGAAACTTAAATTGCTGAAACTTAAAGAGCAAGAAACTAAAAGAGCTGAATCTTAAATTGCAAGAAATATAAATAACTGAATCTTAGAGTGCAAGAAAGTAAAATTTCAGAATCTAATTGCAGGGAAACTTTGTATGAATAATAAAGGGAATTGGGCGCAGTAAATCAAAACAGCAGTAAACAATTGAAACTTAAGTGAAATCAGAGAGATCTAAATTGAAAAAAAAATCAAAGAAAGTGATTCATCAGGGATTGGAGATATCATAATCCACCATGAATCAATTGAGTCTCAACTCCTTTCTCAATCATATGAGTAGATCTATGGCGGATTAAAATTGATTGGATCCCAATTTCTTAGCAATCTAATCTCTCTAATCACAATCAATCTTGCCAATTTCTTGATCTAATTGTCATGAGAAGAGTCAGAGCACATTCTCTTATCCATAAGCCACATAAATTCTCAAAACCTCAATTCCTCCCGAATAGTGTTGATTGAGAGAATTGTGAAGGATAGAGCTCCAATTCTAATGCAAGTGATTCCCCTTCCGAGGCTCACACAAGCATTCAATTGAATTAAACCCCTTTTCGGAGTGAGTAATTCACAATCAAAATAGAAGTTATCCTATGGCTACATAAATAAATTGAGAAGAAGAAGAATTTCATTGATTCATTGGAATTACAATAGAGCTCCTCCCCCTAATGAATTTGGGGTTTAGTTCATCATTGCTCAAATCAAAACAGAAAATAAAAAAGTTGCAGAAAAATTACAGAAGTGAAAATACAAAGAGAATTGAATGCAGAGTTTCCCAATTGGGATCCTGACTCTCTAGCCTTTCTGATCTGAGATCTGCCAACCTCCTTTCTAAATCAAATTCTTCTCTATTTATACACTTTCTAATTCAATCTTCAAGTCTTTGGGTTGGGCTTTTTGGCCTTGTTGAAGCAAGCTAGAATGGGTTTTAGTGATGTTGAAGAGGAGTAATTGACAATTCACGTTTTTGATCTGCATGGGTGTTCAATTTTCACTAAAGCTGATGTCAACGTTGGTGCTCAACATTTGCCAGAAAATGTTGAGTCAAACGTTTGGCTTGAAAAAGGATTTTGAAAGGAATGAGTGTTGGCGCCAACGTTTGACTCAACGTTGGTGCACCAACGTTTTTCCACACACGCGTGCACGTCGCACACGCGTACGCGTAGAAACAGCGTTTTGTGCGCATGCGTCACTCACGCATTTACGTGTGTGACCAAAGTCTGCATCCACGTGTACGCGTGACCCACGCATACACATCGATGCAAGTTTTCTAAATCCAATTTTTGGGCTTCTTATCGCGTACGTTGGAGGTAGCATTTGTCCACCAACATTCCCTCCAACGTTGGCTTGGTCAAGTGTACGCGTGAATGGTAAATTTTGCCTTTTCACGTGTATGCGCAGCTCATGCGTATGCGTGAATTACACTTCCACGCGTACGCATTGCCCAAAATTTTTCCAGCTCCAGTTTTTAAAAGTTTTCGAGGACGTTGGAGGTAACTGGTGAGGTGGAAATTAGCCAATTAAGAAATTAATATAAGAAATACGTTGCAAGTACAGTTCTTAACCAGGAAAAATCTGCTTATCAATTTAGAAAGGTTGTCACAAATTTAGAATAAAAATACTGGGAGTAGGAATCCCAGGTCATCTCCCAACGAGTTGACAAAAGGGTGCTATCTTATTAATCAGGAGTTTTCCGAGAAATATTAAGAGTTGAAGAATAGAAAAATAAAGGATTGTGAATTAAATCAATGTAAATTAAAAGAGATTTATGTATTCAGAATAAAAAGCTTTGACCGGGGGAATGATTAATTGGAAGTACTCTCCTTGTTGGATTTTCTCAAGTGTAATATCAAGAGGTTGTTATTTTCACTTAGTTAACCCTTACTAAATAAAGGAAAGTCAAGTGATTGAGCTAACTCTTATTCGCAAGTCCTAATCCTCTCCCTTGGGAAGGATTAGCGTTAGTAAATAGAGAATTAGCCAACAACTTTCAATTTAACTAATCACTTGAGCATTCCAACTCAAGGGTCTCCTTTTAATCAACCCCTAAGTCAAGTTGGGAGTCTACTCCATTAACATGAATATAACATTCACAGAAATATAAAAAGAAGACATGATAAATTGAATAAAATAGGAATTGAAATTAATTAAAAGTAAAAATAATTCTTTGCATTAATAAATCCCAAAATGCAACATACGTATCTGAACAGGGTTAATAAGTAATCAAAAGAATAAAGGAATAAGAAAACAAACTAGAATAATAGAAAATTCAACGGAGGTAATGACTCTTCTCAATATTCAAAGCAAAAGCATAAACTATAAAAACTATTAGTGTGTAGAAACCCTAGAGGAAGAGTGATTTCTCTCTAAGATTCCAATCTAAAACTAAAAACTATGCGAATGAGAATGTGTGTTGAGTCTCTGCTTGTCCCCTGGCTCTAGTCTGTGTTTCTGGGTCGAAAATTTGGTCCAAACTTGGCCCAAAATCGCCCCTAGCGTTTTTCCGTGATTTCTGCAGGTAGCGCATGTCATACGTACGCGTCAGTCACGCGTACGCGTTGTTTGGCGATTTTCCTTGTCACGCGTACGTGTCAGGCATGCGCACGCGTCGCCGTGCGAACTCCAATTCACATGCACGCGTGAGCCATGCGTGCGCGTCGCTTCTCGCTGGTTGTCTCCTTTATTTCTTGTGCTCCTTCCATTTTTGCAAGCTTCCTCTCCATCCTCTAAGCCATTCCTACCCTATAAAGCCTGAAAACACTTAACGCACAAATCACGGCATCGAATGGTATAAAGAGGAGTAAAAAATATATAATTTAAAGGCTTAGAAAGCAAGTTTTCAATCATAGAGCAAAATTGGGAAGTAATTGTAAAATCATGCAAATAGTATGAATAAGTGTGCAAAGAATTGATAAAAACCTCTCAATTGAGCATAAGATAAACCATAAAATAGTGGTTTATCAGTAACGTTGGTTCACCAACGTTCCCTCTAACGTTGGCACCCAAATTTGCACTAACATTGCATACCCCTTTTCCTCCAACATTTAAGGTAACGTTGGTGAGCCAACTTTGGCCACCAATGTTACTTCTTCTACTTTGCTTCTTCCTCTGCTTTTTCCTCTTCTTTCTTGCTTCTTCTTCACCTATTATCAATCAAACAATTGCATCAAAGTTTGCTATAATCACAAGGTATTTGCATCATTCATAACATCAAGCAAAATTAGCATAACACGTTATGAAGAAGCACATAAATACCCATGTCTAATTAAACTAAGTGATGCATGAAATTCCAATCTAATTACTTACTTATTGTGCAAGAAAGTGCATGAACCCTAATGAAAACAAGTAAAAAATGCTTGTGAAACTAGCATAAGATGATTTGTCATCAAAGGGACAGATAACAGCGCATGAAAAAGATAATATACATACGAACACAGAGGTCCAAAGATACAAATAGCAAGCTCCAGACTCGACGTGCGAAGCAAAGGCCGGCCAGAGTACATATATATATACAATCCAAAAGTTTACCAAAAGACAAAATATAAATTTTGTTTCTCCAAGTCAACCTCTAGGAGGGACAAAATACAAATATATACAAAGTGGAGAACATATATACATATATAAACTAGATACATAATAAAAGTCCCCAAAATTCATAGATCTTCGCTTCAAGTGAGTCTCTAGCACGCTCAGCGAGGTACCTCACGTCCTGCATATGAAAAACAACAGAATATGTATGAAATGAGAATCGGAGATTCTCAGTATGGTAAAGGTGCCCATATAGATAATAAATAATGTCTCAGAAAGCCAGAGGCATTCAAAACTCCAACAACACATATTTATATCCTAAAATTTTCACTAAACCAGAAATATGGTAACTATGTCTAAGGATCCTAATCTAACTCTTCGTTTCCCTTTCTATGCAAACCTTTAATTCACCAAGTGATACAACCCTCAATGCCTCCTTCACCCGCCAGAGGAATCTCTCAGAAGCAAACACAAGTAAGACAAACAAGGGAAAACACCAATATAGAGACAGATATAGCAATTATGTCAAATAGCAGTTAATTACATTTAAGCAAATAGGCAAGCCAAAAAAATTGCATTCTCAAACAAAACATACAAGTGCATATGATGCATGTCTACCCTATGGCCGATGAGTCTCATCTGTTGATTATCTAGCCAAACTCGACATGTCCGGTAGCAAACCCTGGACAGTCCCTGCGTGCGTGCATCCCCAAGAGTCTATGCATATATATAATCAATCATTTATCATCTCATTAGAGGAATCTAGGGAGTTAAAGTGCCCGGTCACATCTTGCAATGGAGGGTGAATAGAATATCGAGTCTCAACCTGGAGCAAGTAGTGGCAAGCCACTGCATCTACCCAGAAAAACTCGTGTCTCAAAAAATTTCAAATGCATATGCCACATGGATCTTTTAGTCATAATTCATCAAGATCATCATCACCCTTATTCATATCTCATACAAACACAATTCGTTATTATCATCGTCATTCTTATTCATATCTCATACATCTTTACCTATGCCTCAATAATTCAATTTTTCACTTTACCAATCTCCCTCAATGTCAACCTAACTCTCTCAAGAGCTTCGCTCTCTTTCTTAAGCCTAACACTAGCTATCGGACCTCAAATAGGGGTTATAGATGTTTAGAAAGTTAAAGGAATGGTTAAAAACTCAAAAATTACAATTTTCAGCAAAACAAAAGTCATGTGTACGTGAGCCACCTGCTGTGTATGCAAGAATTTGTAAAAAGACAGTGCCGCGTACGCATCCATTGCCCGCGTATGCGAGAATACTGAGCAGAGAAGGGGTTCCACGTACGTATGCTACATGTTGCGTACGCATGAGTGTTAAAGTGACAATGTCGCGTATGCGGCTAGCTTTCGCGTACGCGAGTATGTGGCAGAACCTAAAAGTCACGTCATGTGACACTATCGCGTACACAAACATATCAATTTTTCCAAAAAAAACTGTTAAGTTAAAAAAAAAATCAGTTTTTCACACCAAACTTCCAATGCACATTACTTTTTCGTTAAAAATAATTTTCAGTCCGTTCTTTAAATGTTATAAACTTCACAGACCTAATTTTTATTCAAAATAAGTTTCACAAGATTTGGAGGTCCGGAAGGAAAGTTATGGCCTGCCGAAGTTAATAAAAAATTCACTTTTTACCAAAAGTTCAAATCCTCTAATTTTCCAAAATTCTCAATCCAAAACCAACCAAACCACAACCAAATCAATACCAATTACTCCTACACACTATCACATACTCTTTATTCAATTCACAATCATTCCAACACCTAAATACATCAATGCATTTAAAGAATTTCCGAACATATTTCTACCAATTTCACTAATCATTATCAACATCACATTTATACATATCTAATCCACTAAATCCAATAATTCAAAGCATTCAAGCCTATCTTATGACAATTAGCCTAAGTTCTCACGCTACATTATATACTAACTATAGGAAACCAAAACCATACCTCCCAAGCTCAAAGACCTAAAAAACCCTCCTCTTCACAAGCTTTCAAGCCAAACCCTACAAGTTTCCAGCCTTCTGAGTTCCAATTCAAGCACTCCACTTCACCAATTTAACTTCAATTCATATGAATTCAATCTAATTCCAAACAATTTCATACATAACAGAAATTTCAATACCTAAACTTCATAAAATTGGAGAATTCAAAGGGGATAAAAGTTTTTCACTTTACCCACGGATAATTAGGACAAAACCTGACAATGTTCCACTGCTAGATCAAACCTAAAGCATCAAAAACCTGAAAATTCTCAATACCCAAGAACCAAAATGGCAAAATTGAAGAGAGGTAAGGGCTGGGTGAGAAATTTCGAATTTCTTACCACTTTGTTCAGATGAATTTGAAGAGTTTGGCGAGGCGGTCGCGTGGCCGCAAACAGTGTGGCGATCAAAGCTCCGAATTGAAAGTTAAGAGGAATTGAAGATTAAATTAAAATGGAGGTTAGGGTTCTTGCTCCTTCCCTCTCCTTCAGCGTGCTTCATGATAATGAGGGGGAAGAGAAGGCTGAGCTTGGTTTTATATATTGGGTCTTGGACCCAATATGGGTCCGGTTCAACCGGTTTAGCCCATTGGCCCAATTTTGGGCCAAAATCATTAAAATTAGTATTTTAATTCGTATTTTAATTATTTTTCCTTCTCTAATTTAAAAAAAATTCTAATTTTTTGGCTCATAATTAATTTATGTGTTAATTATTTAATTTACAGAGTTTTATAGAACTCAATTGTTAATTCAAGGTTATATTCATCTATTGAGTGTAATATTTTGGTTTATAATGTAGAGTGGTATTCAAACACCTATCTATACTCCCATATGTGAAGATTATCATTATTATGCAGAAGTTGAAAAATATAAAAGTCGAATTCCATGTGATGCTTTTATTCATGCTTGCAATGTTGATGACATGCTGCTTGATCCTTTGTTGTGCGTTACTATCGTTCTACTCCAGAGCCAATATGTAATCATATTTTAGTTTTTTTTTGAATTTTTAGGATCAGATTAAATTTATTTTTCATATGAAGGTTTCTGGAAAATAGTTTTTTTCTCTATTTTTAGTCTTTTTTCATTTTCTGTTATCTTCCCTTTGACATTGTCTTACTTATTTGACTTACACAAAAAGTCATGTAGTATGTTTTCTGCTTAGTGCTTGAAAAGATCACATCTGTATTAAAGGAACAAAAATAGTGGTATTCTTCATGTCTTTGTTGTGCAGTTATTTATCCATAGAATGAACAGTTTTTTTTGTAGTGAGTGCCAGCTTGAGTGTATTGACGCTATTCCAAGGTTTAAAAAAATTTGGTTGGATTCTTATTATATTAAACAAATTAACTGTCATTACCTTTTTTATTTGCAAAATTCATCATTTTTGCATAAGTCTTTAGTTATTTCAATAATGCTTCTTTTCTTTTGAGTTTTTTAAATAGCTATAGGTTAAAAGTGGTGATTTCACATGCAAGTAGTAGCAATGTATTCATTCTTTGTGATCGTGAAGTTAGGCATATTATCAAAAAAAAATTGTGGTGATTTATTGAATGAAAAATCAAATTTCAACGAGGTTTGTTTATTCCTTTTATGGTTTTTTCTGGATTTCCTCTTGCATAGAAATGTCACTCTTGTTATTTATTTCTCCCTCTCATTCTTACTGGTTAAATTATTTTTTGTGGCTTACTTTTTTTTGTATTTTTCTTTGAATTATATAGATAATTTATGAGCATAGAGTCCCGCCAACTATGTCTGACTGTTAATTGGGAAGAAGATGGTTTTAATGATAGATCCTAGACCTATTAGTTATGAGTATAAGACAACTGTGTATATAGTGCATTGTATTTGTGATGATGTTTTATTGGTCAATCTCTTTGAAGGTGCTTCTTCAATGCATGATAAAAAGGTTTGGTTGCAATGACAATATTTTGTTCATATTTTACCTTGTGTTTTTCAATTTAATTGTGTTCTTATTCTTTGTTACAATTATATTATTGTCCTCTGTTAATCCTATTTAAAATTTTGTAATTCATTCATATTTTATTCCAGCAAAGTAGTTTTCAAACTGAATTATTGGATTCTGTTCATGGTGCCAAAGTTGTTGGAGCTTCAACCTCAGGAAGGTTACTCGCTGATGTGTAACACCCTAACTTTTAGCACCTCATGATCGTACTAAAAGCTTAGGCGTTACTTACCTCTAACCCTTTTTTATTTTATACTATTTTTATTTAATATTGAGCCTTTGCAAATACGAATTGGAATTCTAATCAAGAAAACGAAAGGTCTTT
This sequence comes from Arachis ipaensis, assembly GCF_000816755.2. Lineage (NCBI taxonomy): Eukaryota > Viridiplantae > Streptophyta > Magnoliopsida > Fabales > Fabaceae > Arachis > Arachis ipaensis. The sequence continues at coordinate 103,499,360 of NC_029788.2, forward strand.
ACTTTAAAACTCTTAATCACAAAAATATATATACTCACATAACAATATATACATAGACTTATTCCAAGATTCTCAAATACAAGCCCTACCCCTCTGAAATTCAAAGACAATAAATGGCGAGGGGAAAACCCAAGACTACACAAAATACAGGAGATACGGATACGTATGTACATAAAGCTTTGATGTTTAGTCACGGCTCCGTGCCAAGGATTTCTGAACCTGTTGCTGAAAGGGAAATCTGTAGGGGGTGAGAACGTCGTCCTCGCATGTTCTCAGTAGGGATAGCGAATGCCGTAAAAATATACAGAATAATATACAAATAGTTAACTCATAACATGAAAACAGTTTTCTTTATTAAACCCTTGAAATCTTTCTGAAGTCTTACCTAAAGCCGTGTAAAACCCTTTCTTTAAATCACATTACTTAAACAAAATCTCCGTCACATTAATAATTCCTCATTTCTTAACAACATTCCTCAATTATCACAATATCTAAATAAGCCAGCATCGCAAATAATATACTTAAACCCATCCACAAACATCATCTCCCACCACATTATTAAGTCCACAGCACAAGTAAAATGTCTAATCAAGCATACAAGCAAGTCACCAAGACAACAGCACAATTACAAATAAATAAGATAAACAACCACAATCAAATAAAAATGCACAAACAATATGATGCATGCCTTTCCTATGCAGGCCATGAGCTCACGCGTCGATTGTCTACCTGCAACCCGACGTTACTCGGAGCCAACCCTGAATATGGTTTCTTACTGTGTCAGTTAGGATATTTTGGCATCACAGTAGAAACGGGCTATCAGTTAGACGGGCACTTTCGCATTAGCAACTGTAGGCTATCAGTCAAGCGGACATTCCTGCATTAGCAACCTTAGGCTATCAGTTAGGCGGGCACTTCCGCATTAGCACATTGGCACAAGACCTATTTAACATACACTTTTCAAGTATCTATCTTATTCATTCTTTCTCATTCTTTTCCTCTTAAGAATCTATTTCCTTCATTAGTTCTCATTTCCTTTCTTTTTATTAAGCCTCCACATCACCAATTACATCCCACACCTCTATATCACCTACATTATTAAACGTGCCTCCGCATCACCACTTAATTACACATACATCCACATCACCAAATAATCAATTACACCTCCTCATCACCACCTATTCACTCATCTATTATAATCTTAAATCGATTAGTTTCTAAATAATCAAACTTTGTAATGTTTAATAAAAACTCTTTTTCTTAATAAATCGAACTCAAATTATAACTTAAAACAAAAATCTTTTCTTAATAGATTAAACTTAAAACATAGTACTTTTCTTGATAATTCGAATATCAACTATTATGAACCCTAAATTCAGCTTCCTTTTAAATAATGCTTTAAGCAAAGCCTCAGAGTTTTGTAAAAACTTCTGCAATATTTCCTCTAAAATTTAGGCTCTACCATTAATGAGCAGATATTTTATACGCTTTTTGGTGATATTTTCATATAGTTTTTAGTATGTTTTAATTATTTTTTATTATATTTTTATTAGTTTTTATGCAAAAATCACATTTTCGGACTTTACTATGAGTTTGTGTTTTTTTCTATAATTTTATGTATTTTCTGGCTGAAATTGAGGGACCTGAGCAAACATCTGATTCAGAGGCTGAGAAAGGACTGCAGATGCTGTTGCATTCTGACCTCCCTGCACTCGAAATAGATTTTATGGAGCTACAGAAGTCCAATTGACGCGCTCTCAATTGCGTTGGAAAGTAGACATATTGGGCTTTCCAGCAATATATAATAGTTCATACTTGGCCCGAGATTTGATAGCGCAAACTGGCGTTTAAACACCAGCTCCTTACCCTTTTCTGGCGTTAAACGCCAGAACTGGCATAAAAGTTGGAGTTAAACGCCCAAACTGGCATAAAAGCTGGAGTTCAACGCCAGGAATAGCCTATGCACGTGAAAGCTTCAGTGCTCAGCCCAAACATACACCAAGTGGGCCCCGGAAGTGGATTTCTGCACTATCTATCTTAGCTTACTCATTTTCTGTAAACCTATGTTACTAGTTGAGTATAAAAACTACTTTTAGAGATATATTTTGGACATCATGACATTTTTTACATCTGAATTTTGTATCTTCTACGGCATGAGTCTCTAAACTCCATGGTTGGGGGTGAGGAGCTCTGCTGTATCTCGATGGATTAATGCAATTACTACTGTTTTCTATTTAATCACGCTTGTTTCTATTCTAAGATATTCACTTGCACTTCAACATGATGAATGTGATGATCCGTGACACTCATCACCATTCTCAACCTATGAACGCGTGCCTGACAACCACTTCCGTTCTACCTTAGATTGAGTGTGTATCTCTTTGGTTCTTGGTTCACGAGTTTGATTGCCTCTCATGACAACAGAGCATTCAAATCTATGAGATCAGAGTCTTTATGGTATAAACTAGAATCAATTGGTAGCATTCTTGAGATCCGAAAAGTCTAAACCTTGTCTGTGGTATTCCGAGTAGGATCCGGAAAGGGATGACTGTGATGAGCTTCAAACTCACAAATATTGGGCACAGTGACAGTGTGCAAAAAGATCAATGGATCTTATTCCAACACTAGTGAGAACCGACAGATGATTAGCCCTACAAAACCTGTAGCTGGACCATTTTCACTGAGAGGACGGATGGTAGCCATTTACAACGGTGATCCACCAGCATACAGCTTGCCATGGAAGGAGCCTTGCGTGCGTGAAGAAGAAGACAGTAGGAAAGTAGAGATTCAGAAGACAGAGCATCTCCAAAACCTCAACCTGATCTTCATTACCGCATAACAAGTATTATTTATCCATGTTCTTTTACTCATTCCAATTAAAACTGAGAATTATTATTGATATCCTGACTAAGAGTTACAAGATAACCATAGCTTACTTCAAGCCGACAATCTCCGTGGGATCGACCCTTACTCACGTAAGGTATTACTTGGACGACCTAGTGTACTTGCTAGTTAGTTGTGTGGAATTGCAAAAGTGTGATTGTGATTTCGTGCACCAAGTTTTTGGCACCGTTGCTGGGGATTGTTCGAGTTTGGACAACTGACGGTTTATTTTGTTGCTTAGATTAGGAAAAATTTCTCTTTTTGGTTTAGAGTCTTCTATTATTGTTTTTGGTTAAAATTTTAAAATCCTTATTTTATTTTTCTAAATTATTTTCGAAAAATTTCAAAACCAATAACTTCATAATTTAGTCTTCTGTTTGAATTTAGTTTCATATTTTAAGTTTGGTGTCCTTTGTATTTCTGTTTTCTTAAAAATTTTTTCAAAAGTTGCTCTCAGTGTTCATCTTGATATTCAAAGTTTTCCTGTTTGTTTTCTTTGTTTTGATCTAAAAATTCTAAGTTTGGTGTCACTTTATTTTTTTTCTCTTTCCTCATTAAAGTCAAAAATATCTTTCATATTTATTTAATTGAATTTTTGAAAATTTCATTTAAAAATTCAGATTTTTATTTTAGAAAATTTTTATTCTATCTTATCTTAGTTTTAAAATTTAAAAATTCAAAATCCCTTTCAAAAATCATATCCAAAGTTTTTCAAATCTTCTTAATTAAGTAATTATTTTAGTTTTCGAATTTATTTTTGTTTTTTCTTTTAGTTTTTGAATTTTATATTTTAATTTCTAATTATTTTATTTTATCTTATTTCTTTTTTATTTATTCGGTTTGTTTTTAATTAAATAAAATAAAAATAAAAATATATTTTATTTGCAATCCACATCATCTCCCTTTCTCCATTATGGATCTAAGTGGAAATGAACAGTCCA
>NC_029788.2:103503556-103506799 GCF_000816755.2 Arachis ipaensis
CCTCTGTTTGAGTTTAGTTTCATATTTTAAGTTTGGTGTCAATTGCATAAGTTTATTTTTCTTTCATTTTTTTTCGAATTATTAGTGCTCAAAGTATAAAATTTTTTATGTTTGGTGTCCTTTGTGTTTCGGTCTTCTTAAAAATTTTTCGAAAGTTGCTCTCAGTGTTCATCTTGATATTCAAAGTTTTCCTGTTTGTTTTCTTTGTTTTGATCTAAAAATTCTAAGTTTGGTGTCACTTTATTTTTTTTCTCTTTCCTCATTAAAGTCAAAAATATCTTTCATATTTATTTAATTGAATTTTTGAAAATTTCATTTAAAAATTCAGATTTTTATTTTAGAAAATTTTTATTCTATCTTATCTTAGTTTTAAAATTTAAAAATTCAAAATCCCTTTCAAAAATCATATCCAAAGTTTTTCAAATCTTCTTAATTAAGTAATTATTTTAGTTTTCGAATTTATTTTTGTTTTTTCTTTTAGTTTTTGAATTTTATATTTTAATTTCTAATTATTTTATTTTATCTTATTTCTTTTTTATTTATTCGGTTTGTTTTTAATTAAATAAAATAAAAATAAAAATATATTTTAATTGTAATTCACATCAATTCCCTTTTCTCCATCATGGATCTAAGTGGAAATGAACAGTCCAGAAGGACTCTGGGGTCATATGCTAACCCCATTACGGCTGCATATGGAAGTAGCATCTGTATACCTCCCATCAAAGCAAGCAGTTTTGAGCTAAATCATTAGCTCATTATCATGGTGCAGCAAAATTGTCAGTATTCCGGTCTTCCACAGGAAGAACCTACTGAGTTTCTGGCATAGTTCTTACAAATTGCTGACACAGTACGTGATAAAGAAGTAGATCAGGATGTCTATAGATTATTACTGTTTCCATTTGCTGTAAAAGATCAAGCTAAGAGGTGGTTAAATAACCAACCCACAGCAAGTATAAGAACATGGAAACATTTATCAGACAAATTCCTGAATCAATATTTCCCTTCAAAAAGGATAACACAGCTAAGGCTGGACATCCAAGGCTTTAAACAAGAGGATAATGAATCTCTTTACAATGCCTGGGAGAGATACAGGGGGATGCTAAGGAAATGACCCTCTGAAATGTTTTCAGAGTGGGTGCAGTTAGACATCTTTTACTATGGGCTTACAGAAAAGGCTCAAATATCTCTAGATCACTCAGCTGGTGGATCTATACACATGAGAAAGACAATTGAAGAGGCTCAAGAGCTCATTGATACAGTTGCTAGAAATCAGCATCTGTACTTAAGCAGTGAGTCCTCCCTGAAGGAAGAGGTTAAAGCAGTATCCACTGAACTTAGTCCTCAAGAACAAGTTGCTGAACTCAATCAGCAACTACTTATTATAACAAAATAGTTTGCAGAATTCAAGGAGATGCTCCAAGACACTAAAAATGCTAACCAGAATATGGAAGCACAATTGGATCAGACAAGACAGCAGCTATCTAAATAGATAATAGAAGAATGCCAAGCTGTTCAATTAAGGAGTGGGAAGACATTGAATGTCTCAACTCAAAGCAACAGAAAGCCAAGAAAGGAACAACTGACAGAGGATGACCAACCCACTGCCCAAAATCCCTCTGAGGACAGTAAGAGCCTAGAGAGGAATGATTTTGGCATTCAAATGCCAGAAAAGGGTAAGAAAGTGGCGTTAAACGCCCAATCCATGTCCAGTTCTGGCGTTCAAACGCCAGAAAAAGGTGGGAATCTGGCGTTAAACGCCTGACGAGAGGACTTTTGCCAGTAAAGAATTTTTATAAAAATATAATCGCGTTGTAAGTATAGCTTCTAAACCAACAGAGAATCCTTTCGTACAAAAATTTGGTTGTCACAAGTAACAAAACCCAATAAAATTTATAACTGAAGTATTCAAACCTCGGGTCGTCTCTCAAGGAATTGCAGGGAGGTGTGCTTATTATTGGTTATGGAAAAAGTAGAATTTTTGGGTTTTTGAAATAAGGAACAAGTAATTTAAATGACAAGAAAAATAAATTAATAATTAAGAAAACTCTTGACAAGGTATGAAAATTGGACATCCTATCCTAGTTATCCTTATCAATTGTGATGAGAATTGGATTTTGCTCCCACTTTGTTAACCTCTAACTATGAAGGTAAGTTAAGTGGATGAATCAATTTGATTCCTCAGGTCCTAGTCAATTCCTAAGAGAAGACTAGAGTTATTGAATTCAAATCAATTAGCAAAGAATTCCAATTTTTAATCAACAAGGAGTTTGATAACTCAAGTATCTCCAATTTATCAATTCATCAATTAAAACCAAGAATATAAAAAGCTAAATAAAAATCATAAATCTGAAATACCTCAAATTGCATTAATAAAAGAAATCAAATCTAACATGGAAATTCATAAATTAAATTGGGAAAATAAATAAAAGGAACATTGAACCTGGAAATTGAGAAGAAGATGAAATCCCAATCCTAAGAGAAATCCTAAATCCTAAAATCTAAGAGAGAGGAAAAAGCCTCTCTCCCTAAAACTACATCTAAAACCTAAAATTATGAATTTGAAAATTGTATGAGTTGTTTTCTGCATTCCCCCACTTTATAGTCTCTAATCTGTGTTTTTTGGGCCGAGAACTGGGCCAGAAACAGCCCAGAATTCGCTGTTGCGAATTCAAACACGCTGATTTTTGTCACTGCGATGTGTCCGCGTGGAGCACGCGTTCGCGTCACCTAGCTGTACGGACACTATAGCAAATTATATATCATTTTGAAGCCCCATACGTTAACTTTCCAACGCAACTAGAACCGCATCATTTGGACATCTGTAGCTCAAGTTATGACCGTTTGAGTGTGAAGAGGTCAGGCTGGACAGCTTAGCAATTTCTCCAACTTCTTGTATTCCTTCCACTTTTGCATGCTTCCTTTCCATCCTCTAAGCCATTCCTGCCCTGTAATTCCTGAAATCACTTAATACACATATCACGGCATCGAATGGTAATAAGAGAGGATTAATATTATCAAATATAAGGCCAAAGAAGCATGGTTTTAATCATAGCATAAAATCAGGAAGGAAAAAGTAAAACCATGCAAATAGTATGAATAAGTGGGTAAAGAGTTGATAAAAACCACTGAATTGAGCACAAGATAAACCATGAAATAGTGGTTTATCAACCTCCCCACACTTAAACATTAGCATGTCCTCATGCTAAGCTCAAGAGAAGCTATAAAGGAGTGAAGAGGAATGGT
>NC_029788.2:103506970-103509012 GCF_000816755.2 Arachis ipaensis
ATCCTCTTGTGAAAATGGTCCAAATGCTCTGTCACAGCACGGCTAATCATCTGAGGTTCTCGATCATACTGGAATAGGATTCACCCTCCTTTTCCGTCTGTCACTACGCCCAGCACTCGCGAGTTTGAAGTTCGTCACAGTCATTCAATCCTAGAGTCCTACTCGGAATACCACAGACAAGGTTTAGACTTTCCGGATTCTCATGAATGCCGCCATCAATCTAGCTTATACCACGAAGATTCTGATTAAGAGATCCAAGAGATATTCATTCAATCTAAGGTGGAACGGAAGTGGTTGTCAGGCACGCGTTCGTGGGGGGAATGATGATGATTGTCACGTTCATCACATTCATATTGAAGTACGAATGAATATCTTAGAAGCGGAATAAGTTGAATTCAATAGAAAAACAGTAGTACTTTGCATTAATTCATGAGGAACAACAGAGCTCCACACCTTAATCTATGGAGTGCAGAAACTCTACCGTTGAAAAATACATAAGTGAAAGGTTTAGGCATGGCCGAATGGCCAGCCCCCATGATCTAAGAACTAGACATCCCCAGATGATCCGAAGATGAAAATACAATAGTAAAAAGTCCTATTTATACTAAACTAGTTACTAGGGTTTACAGAAGTAAGTAATTGATGCATAAATCCACTTCTGGGGCCCACTTGGTGTTTACTTGGGCTGAGCTTGAATGTTACACGTGCAGAGGCTTCTTCTGGAGTTGAACGCCAAGTTGTAACGTGTTTTTGGCGTTCAACTCTGGTTTGTGACGTGTTTCTGGCGTTTAACTCCAGACTACAGTGTAGAACTGGCGTTCAACGCCCTTTTGCGTCGTCTAAACTCGGCCAAAGTATGAACTATTATATATTGCTGGAAAGCCCTGGATGTCTACTTTCCAAACCAATTGGAAGCGCGCCATTTTGAGTTCTGTAGCTCCAAAAAATCCACTTTGAGTACAGGGAGGTCAGAATCCAACAGCATCAGCAGTCCTTCTTCTACCTCTGAATCTGATTTTTGCTCAAGTCCCTCAATTTCAGCCAGAAAATACCTGAAATCACAGAAAAACACAAAAACTCATAGTAAAGTCCAGAAATGTGAATTTAACATAAAAACTAATAAAAACATCCCTAAAAGTAACTAGAATCTACTAAAAACATACTAAAAATAATGCCAAAAAGCATATAAATTATCCGCTCATCACAACACCAAACTTAAATTGTTGTTTGTCCCCAAGCAACTAAAAATCAAATAGGATAAAAAGAAGAGACTATACTATAAATTTCAAACTATCAATGAAACATAGCTCCAATCAGATGAGCGGGACTTGTAACTTTTTGCCTCTTGAATAGTTTTGGCATCTCACTTTATCCATTGAGGTTCAGAATGATTGGCATTTATAGGAACTCAGAGTTCAGATAGTGTTAGTGATTCTCCTAGTTCAGTATGTTGATTCTTGAACACAGCTACTTTATGAGCCTTGGCCGTGGCCCTAAGCACTTTGTTTTCCAATATTACCACCGGATACATAAATGCCACAGACACATAATTGGGTGAACCTTTTCAGATTGTGACTCAACTTTGCTAAAGTCCCCAATTAGAGGTGTCCAGGGTTCTTAAGCACACTCTGTTTTTGCTTTGGACCTTGACTTTAACCGCTCAGTCTCAAGTTTTCACTTGACACCTTCACGCCACAAGCACATGGTTAGGGACAGCTTGGTTTAGCTGCTTAGGCCAGGATTTTATTACTTTAGGCCCTCCTATCCACTGATGCTCAAAGCCTTGGGATCCTTTTTCTTACCCTTGCCTTTTGGTTTTAAGGGTTATTGGCTTTTTGCTCTTGCCTTTTGGTTTTAAGAGCTTTTGGCTTTTTCTGCTTGTTTTTTCTTTTTCTATTTTTTTTTGCCATTTTTTTCTGCAAGCTTTGTATTCACTACTTTTTCTTGCTTCAAGAATCATTTTTATGATTTTTCAGATTATCAAATAACATGTCTCCTTGTCATCATTCTTTCAAGAGCCAACATATTTAACATTCATAAAC
>NC_029788.2:103509061-103510920 GCF_000816755.2 Arachis ipaensis
CACAGATCTTGAGGTGTCAAGGATTTACATCCCTGCACCAATTAGGCATGTAAAATGCCTTTGCATGCAATTCTGGCGTTTAAACGCCGAATTGATGCTTGTTCTGGGCATTCAACGCCCAGATGCAGCATATTTTTGGCGTTGAACGCCAGCTTCATGCTTGTTTCTGGCGTTCAGCGCCAGCTCCATGCTCTGTTCTGGTGTTGAACGCCAGCCAGATGCTCCTTACTGGCGTTTAAACGCCAGTGAACTCCTCCTCCAGGGTTTGCTATTTTTAATGCTATTTTTGATTTTTCTTCAATTTTTTCAATTGTTTTTATGACTCCACATGATCATGAACCTATGAAAACATATAACTAATAAAAATATAATTAAATAAAAATTGGGTTGCCTCCCAACAAGCGCTTCTTTAATGTCAATAGCTTGACAGTGGGATCTCATGGAGCCTCACAGATGTTTAGAGCATTGTTGAGACTCCCCAACACCAAACTTAGAGTTTGGATATGGGGGTTCAACACCAAACTTAGAGTTTGGTTGTGGCCTCCCAACACCAAACTTAGAGTTTGACTGTGGGGGCTCTGGTTGACTCTGTTTTGAGAGAAGCTTACTGTGCCTCTTTTCCATGTTTACAGAAGGATGTCCTTGAGTTTTAAACTCAAGGGAGTCCTCACTCAATTGAAGGACTAGTTCACCTCTGTTAACATCAATCACAGCTCTTGCTGTGGCTAGGAAGGGTCTTCCAAGGATGATGGATTCATCCTCATCCTTCCCAGTATCTAGGATTATGAAATCAGCAGGGATGTAAAGGCCTTCAACCTTTACTAATATGTCCTCTACTTGTCCATAAGCCTGTTTTCTGGAATTTTCTGCCATCTCTAATGAGATTTTAGTAGCTTGTACCTCAAAGATTCCCAGTTTCTCCATTACAGAGAGTGGCATGAGGTTTATTCCTGACCCCAGGTCACATAGAGCCTTCTCAAAGGTCATGGTGCCTATGGTACAAGGTATCAGGAAATTTCCAGGATCCTGTTTCTTCTGAGGCAATCTCAGTTGATCCAATGCATTCAGTTCATTGGTGAACAGGGGAGGTTCATCTCCCCAAGTCTCATTACCAAATAAATTGGCATTCAGCTTCATGATTGCACCAAGGAACTTGACAACTTGCTCTTTAGTAACATCTTCATTCTCTTCAGAAGAGGAATACTCATCAGACCTCATGAAGGGCGTAAGGAGGTTTAATGGAATCTCTATGGTCTCTAGATGAGCCTCAGAGTCCTTTGGTTCCTCAAAGGGAAACTCCTTATTGATCACTGGACGTCCCAGGAGGTCTTTCTCCTTGGGATTCACGTCCTCCCCTTCTCTTGTGGATTCGGCCATGATGGTCAATTCAATGGCCTTGCACTCTCCTTTTGGATTTTCTTCTGTATTACTTAGGAGAGCACTAGGAGGGGTTTCAGTGATTTTCTTACTCAGCTGTCCCACTTGTGCCTCCAAATTTCTAATGGAGGACCTTGTTTCATTCATGAAACTCACAGTGGCCTTAGATAGATCAGAGACTAAGTTTGCTAAATTAGAAGTATTTTGTTCAGAGTTCTCTGTCTGTTACTGAGTGGATGATGGAAAATGCTTGCTATTGGCAAACCTGTTTCTTCCACCATTATTAAAGCCTTGTTGAGGCTTTTGTTGATCCTTCCATGAGAGATTTGGGTGATTTCTCCATGAGGGAGTATAGGTGTTTCCATAGGGTTCACCCATGTAATTCACCTCTGCTATTGCAGGGTTCTCAGGATCATAAGCTTCTTCTTCAGAAGATGCCTCTTGAGTACTGTTGGATGCAGCTTGCATTCCATTCAGACTCT
>NC_029788.2:103510935-103538280 GCF_000816755.2 Arachis ipaensis
AGACCATCATAGAATATATCCAGGATGGTCCATTCTGAAAGCATGTTAGAAGGACACTTTTTGGTCAGTTGCTTGTATCTCTCCCAAGCTTCATAGAGGGATTCACCTTCTTTCTGTCTGAAGGTTTGAACATCCACTCTAAGCTTGCTCAGCTTTTGAAGAGGAAAGAACTTGGCCAAGAAAGCCGTGACCAGCTTATCCCAAGAGTTCAGGCTATCTTTGGGCTGAGAGTCTAACCATATTCTAGCTCTGTCTCTTACAGTAAATGGGAAAAGCATGAGCCTGTAGACTTCAGGATCTACTCTATTAGTCTTAACAGTATCACAGATCTGCAAGAATTCAGTTAAAAACTGAAAAGGATCTTCAGATGGAAGTCCATGGAACTTGCAGTTCTGCTGCATCAGAGAAACTAATTGAGGTTTAAGCTCAAAATTGTTTGCTCCAATGGTAGGGATGGAGATGCTTCTTTCATGTAAATTGGAATTTGGTGCAGTAAAGTCACCAAGCATCTTCCTTGCATCATTATTATTTTCGGCTGCCATCTCCTCTTCTTGTTCGAAAATTTCTAAAAGGTGCTTGCTGGATTGTTGTAATTTAGCTTCTCTTAGTTTCCTCTTCAGAGTCCTTTCAGGTTCTAGATCTGCTTCAACAAGAATATTCTTGTCCTTGCTCTTGCTCATATGAAAAAGAGGGAACAGAAAAATAATAATAATAGGGATCCTTTTTACCCAGGTATAGAGGTTCCCCTGTGTGAGTAGTGTTCGAATTTTTGGATGGGAGAGAAGTGTTAGTAGATGAATAAATAAATAGAAGGAGATGAGAGAGAAAGAGGAATTTCGAAAATTATTTTTGAAAAATGGTTAGTGATTTTCGAAAATTAAAATTAAAATTTGAAACAATTAGTTAATTAAAAAGAATTTTTGAAAAAGAGGGAAGATATTTTCGAAAATTAGAGAGAGAGGGTTAGTTAGGTAGTTTTGAAAAAGATAAGAAACAAACAAAAAATTAGTTAGTTAGTTGAAACAAATTTTGAAAATCAATTTTGAAAAGATAAGAAGATAAGAAGTTGAAAAAGATATTTTAAAATCAAATTTTTTGAAAAAGATAAGATAAGAAGATATTTTTGAAAAGATATGATTGAAATTAGTTTTTGAAAAAGATTTGATTTTTAGAATCACAATTAATGACTTGATTCACAAGAAATCACAAGATATGATTCTAGAACTTAAAGTTTGAATCTTTCTTAGCAAGCAAGTAACAAACTTGAAATTTTTGAATCAAAACATTAATTGATGATGTTATTTTTGAAAATTATGAGATAAAATTAGGAAAAAGATTTTTGAAAAAGATTTTTAAAAATTTTCGAAAATAATAAAAAATGAAAAAGATTTGATTTTTGAAAAAGATTTTGAAAAAGATAAGATTTTTAAATTGAAAATTTGATTTGACTCATAAGAAACAACTAAGTTTTTTCCAGGAATCTTGCACTCTTAGTCTAAAGCTCCAATTTGAGGGTTAGACATGGCTTAATAGCCAGTCAAGCTTTAGCATGTAAATCAGGTGGATCAGGAACAACAGCAGGTGGATTAGCAACAACTAGCTTGCTCTTGATAATGTTGGGTTGGAAGCCCCAGTCCAAATAAATTTAGACATGGCTTTACAGCCAGTCAGGCTTCAACATGTTTCATGAAACACTAGAATTCATTTTTAAAAAAAAAATTTAGAATAATTTTCGAAAACAGATGAGAAATTTTTGAAAGATTTTTGAAAAATTTTTTTTTTTAAAAAATAAGGAGAAAATTACCCAATCTAAGCAATAGGATGAACCGTCAGTTGTCCAAACTCGAACAATCCCCGGCAACAGTGCCAAAAACTTGGTATGCGAAATCGTGATCACTCAGATTTAGATTTGTAAAATTATTTGTTCGTTCTTTCCCTGGCAATGGCACCAAAAACGGATGCACAGAACCATGGTCCAAACATAACTTCACAACTTCGCATAACTAACCAGCAAGTGCACTGGGTCGTCCAAGTAATAAAACCTTACGTGAGTAAGGGTCGATCCCACGGAGATTGTTGGTATGAAGCAAGCTATGGTCACCTTGTAAATCTCAGTCAGGCGGATATCAAATGGTTATGGAGTTTTCGAAAATATATAATAATTAAACATAAAATAAAGATAGAAATACTTATGTATATCACTGGTGAGAATTTCAGATAAGCGTATAGAGATGCTTTCGTTCCTCTGAATCTCTGCTTTCCCGCTGTCTTCATCCAATCAGTCTTACTCCTTTCCCGTCTGTCACTACGCCCAGCACTCGCGAGTTTGAAGTTCGTCACAGTCATTCAATCCCAGAGTCCTACTTGGAATACCACAGACAAGGTTTAGACTTTCCGGATTCTCATGAATGCCGCCATCAATCTAGCTTATACCACGAAGATTCTGATTAAGAGATCCAAGAGATATTCATTTAATCTAAGGTGGAATGGAAGTGGTTGTCAGGCACGCATTCGTGGGGGAATGATGATGATTGTCACGTTCATCACATTCATATTGAAGTATGAATGAATATCTTAGAAGCGGAATAAGTTGAATTCAATAGAAAAACAGTAGTACTTTGCATTAATTCATGAGGAACAGCAGAGCTCCACACCTTAATCTATGGAGTGCAGAAACTCTACCGTTGAAAAATACATAAGTGAAAGGTCCAGGCATGGCCGAATGGCCAGCCCCCATGATCTAAGAACTAGACGTCCCCAGATGATCTGAAGATGAAAATACAATAGTAAAAAGTCCTATTTATACTAAACTAGTTACTAGGGTTTACAGAAGTAAGTAATTGATGCATAAATCCACTTCCGGGGCCCACTTGGTGTGTACTTGGGCTGAGCTTGAATGTTACACGTGCAGAGGCTTCTTCTGGAGTTGAACGCCAAGTTGTAACGTGTTTTTGGCGTTCAACTTTGGTTCGTGACGTGTTTCTGGCGTTTAACTCCAGACTGCAGCGTAGAACTGGCGTTCAATGCCCTTTTGCGTCGTCTAAACTCGGCCAAAGTATGGACTATTATATATTGCTGGAAAGCCCTAGATGTCTACTTTCCAACGCAATTAGAAGCGCGCCATTTTGAGTTCTGTAGCTCCCGAAAATCCACTTTGAGTGCAGGGAGGTCAGAATCCAACAGCATCAGCAGTCCTTCTTCTACCTCTGAATCTGATTTTTGCTCAAGTCCCTCAATTTCAGCCAGAAAATACCTGAAATCACAGAAAAACACACAAACTCATAGTAAAGTCCAGAAATGTGAATTTAATATAAAAACTAATAAAAACATCCCTAAAAGTAACTAGAATCTACTAAAAACATACTAAAAACAATGCCAAAAAGCGTATAAATTATCCGCTCATCAGTGAGCTAAACAAGTAATGGCATCAATCATATGCAAGCATGTAAATACACTAAATAGTGGACATATAGAATAAAACAAAGCAAAGATTGCAATCATAGACAAGTAAACACACAAGAATAAAAATTTATGGTTAAATAATATAACCATGTAATTAGGCTCAAAATATTACAGGTTGTGTGTTCTAGCTCTAAAACCATGTTCCAAATTAAAATTTCTTCAAACAATTTTTTCAAAAAGTTTATTTCAAATTAGTGAAATGCTATAAAAAGTTTCTTGAAAAAGAAAATATTACTTCAACCAAGTGGTAAAATATGCACAAAATCAAACAAATATGCAATCAAACATGCAAATGCAACAATGAACAAACAAAGAAAATAAAACATTGGTGTTGAGTTAGAAGAGTAACTAACCTATGGAGATCGGTATCGACCTCCCCACACTTAAAGATTGCACCGTCCTCGGTACATGCTGAGATGTACAAGTGGACAGGTTGCTACAACTGACGCTTGTAGATAGAGGCGCCTTAGCTGGAGGTCTCTTGGTTCCTCTCCGTACCGGTGTCTTGTCAGTGGCCTTCTCTTTTCCTTTCTTGGTACCCATGCCTAAGGAAAAAGAAAAAGGAAGAGTGTGAAATATAGAAAACTAAGACCGGAAGGAAGAAAATTCCAAGTGATAAGGAATGCCAAAGGAAAGATGATAGCCTAACTACATGGTAGCTACAACATGTAGGGAAGACAACAATAAAGATCAAAAAGGGCAATTCAAAATAATTAGATGCAAGAGGGTAAAAACATGCAAATAATAGGCATGAAAAGCATAGCTCAAGCATCAAGTAATAAATGTGCCAAATTAAAGAGCATGTGTAATAATGACAATTGTTAATGATAATCCCAAATACATGTGGAGCACAAGTGTTGTGAAAAAGAGGAATGCAAGTGAAAAAGTAAAATAAAATAAGATTCAAAATGACATAAAAGCTTTTTCACAAACACTGGGTGTGCAAGTTAAAATAGGAATAAAAATAATGTAATCCAAATGTATATGAGAGCCATAAGTAAATGTCAATTGTCAAATCAGTTCTCATAATATCCACAAGCTTTAGTATAGTAAGGTAATACCCAAATAAAATTCCAACACCAATATGAGAATACAAGAATAAGAAGATAAAAAGAAACCATGGATAATGAAACTCAAAGAAAAATAAAGTAGAAGGAAACATAAATTAATGTAATAATGAAAGAGAAAAAAGGAAACAAAGAAAGTAAAAAGTAAGAAGGAATAAAGAAGAAAGAAGGGAGAAGAAAGAATTAGGATTGGGGAAGAAAAGATAAGATATTTGGCGCTGATCTGGATAAGCTGTGCGGCGCATGCGATGGGGACACGTGGGTCACGCAATCGCGTGGTGGGCGGTAAGTTTAGGTGACGTGGACGCGTGGGTCACGCGATCGCGTGACCTGATTTGTGCTATTGGTGCGAGTACAGCCTCGCGTTCGCACAACTCTCTGTTTTAAATGCATTTTGCCAAAAATCTGGGTGACGCATTCGCGTGGGTGACGCGATCGCGTGAATGGCCATATTTCAAAAAATGACGCGGACGCGTGGGGCACGCGTTTGCGTGATAGGGCTTGTGCTTCCAGCACCATTCCTGCCTGGCTCCATCATAACTTTCTGCCATACAGCCATTTACGTCGAATTCGCAGAGCCACGCGTTCGCGTGGGTGACGCGGACGCGTGGGGAGGCTATTTTTCAACTGACGCAGATGCGTCAGCGACGCAGTTGCGTGGGCATATTTGGGCGTAAGGCACGCCTCCAGCCACACTTTCGCGTGACTTTCTTTTCAATTCTCTTTTCTTCTGAATGCACCGATGACGCGGACGCGTCGCGTGCATGTTTTTTTTTTGATTATGCAAAATGCAGAATGCAGTATGTAAATGCTAATGCAAACATTATGAACGACACTAATAAAAAAAACTAGGAATAAAAAAGGAAAGAATATACCATGGTGGGTTGTCTCCCACCTAGCACTTTTAGTTAAAGTCCTTAGGTTGGACATTTCGTGAGCTCCTTGTCATGGTGGCTTATGCTTGAACTCATCCAGGAATCTCCACCAATGTTTGGAATTCCAATGGCCTCCGGGGTCCCAAACGAGGCACGTAAAGCCTTCGAGTAAGTTCAAACAGGTTCTCAAGCTCCCGGGGTGTTGAATGTCAGAATAGATTCCAGGATCCCAAACCTTGCTTTTGTACCCGTCTTTGTCTTGATCTACATTTTTCCAGCCGGGCAGTACGGAATTTGAACTCTCACTAAGATGACCAAACATCTTCCGAGACCCATTCAATCGAACTCGATACCAATCCTTGCACCTTAAATTGAAGCGTAGAGCTTTATTGAATCTTGCATACCAACTCTGATTACTAACTATCTCCTTCTTACTCTTAAAGCCACAAAGAGCTCTAAGCTGCCCATCTGTCTCAAGAAAAGCATATTCAAGTGAGCTAATTAAGCTTAGAGATGAAAGATTTACCCACTTGAATGAAGGAATGGATGGTGATGGTTTTGGGGGAGAGGTCTCCAGCAACTTTGGTAAGGTGATTTTCAACTCCATTCTCTTGGGCTCTTCTTTGACAACTTCCACCTCTTTGCAAGCTTTTTCAATATCAACCTCTTCCTCTTGGTAGCTTTCTTCCAATTTGATCTCTTCTTCATTGTTCACCAAGGGCATGGGAGGTTGTACTTCTTCTTCTTTAATTTCCATGTCAAGTCCAATGGGAGAGGATTCGAATGTAGATAAGAATTCATCAATGATTGAATCCATCTCTGGATCAACCTCTTCAAAGTCTTCAACCATGATATGCATTGGAGGTTGTACACCCTCCTCAACATCAATTTCAAACGTCTTTGAAGGAGGCTCTATAACTTGACTTTCCCATGGAGGTTCAGCATCTCCTAAGTCTTCAACCAATTCTTCTTCTTCGATAATTTCGGCTTCTTCCACTTGTTCCAGTACAAAGTCATGCTCCTTACTGTCCACTGGAGTTTCTAATATCTCCTTCATGCTACGTTCTTCATTAGATTGTTCACATGAAGCCATGGGGGTTCCTTGAGTGTCCGAACGTCGGGAAGGTAATCGATTTATCGCTTGCTCCAGTTGATGAAGGGTTGCATGAAATTTATCTACTGTATTCTTGAGACGATCCCTTGATTCTTGTCCAGCTTGAATAACATGATTAGGATCATAGTGCTCTTGATTTGATGGATGTAGACATGGTGTATATGGAGGTGGTGGTTCTTGGGAGTAATTGGGTTGGAATTGGGGTGGATAAGAGTTAGGGTCATACGGAGGTGAATGGTGGTAGTTGGTTTGTGAGTGTGGTGGTTCAAAGCTGTGTTAAGGAGGTGGTTCATAGGCATATGATGGGGTCCGCCATATCTATCATCTTGGTATACACCTCAGAATGGCTTTCGACCATAGTAATTTGGTGGGTGATGGTTGTCACGAAGGGATCCACCATAACTATTGTCTTGACATGCATTATGGAATGGTCGTGGTCCGTGGTATCTTGGAGGGTGTTGTTGCCTAAAGGGTTGATCAGATCCTTGTGGCTCCTTCCATCTCTGACTGTTTTGACCTTGATGCATGTTCCTGTTATAGCTTCCATTCCTTTTAACAGCATTAGAACCAAAAGCAAAGTGACGGGGGTGGGAACTCATAGTAACTAATAAAAATTAAAAACAAAAATAAATAAACAAGCAAAGGAAAATAAAATAAAATAAAATAAAATAAATAAGAGAAAAGGTTTGAAAAAGATTTGATTTTAAGATTAGAAAAGATAAGATAAGTTAGGTAAGAGAATATAAGTTTTTAAATTAAAAGGTTTTGAAATTTAAATTTTTGAATTTGAAAATTAAATTTTGAATTTTAAATTTTGAAATTTGAATTTTGAAAAAGTCAACAATATAAGATGAAGATTTGAAGATTTAAATTTTGAAAAAGTTTGATTTTTAAAATTTTAAATTTAAATTTTGAAATTTGAATTTTGAGTTTTGGAATTTAAATATTGAAATTTGAAATTTGATTTTGAAATAAGATAAGATAAGATTTTGAAAAAGATATGATTTTTGAAAAAGATTTGAATTTTGAAATTTAAAACTAGGATAGGATAAGATAAAAAAAAATTTTAAAATAAAAATCTGAAATTTTTTTTTTCGAAAAATCAATTTAAAAGTAAATATTTACAATAACCAACAATAAGGCACACGTTTGCAATTCCCCGGCAACGGCGCCATTTTGACGAGAGGACTTTTGCTAGTAAAGAATTTTTATAAAAATATAATCGCGTTGTAAGTATAGCTTCTAAACCAACAGAGAATCCTTTCGTACAAAAATTTGGTTGTCACAAGTAACAAAACCCAATAAAATTTATAACCGAAGTATTCAAACCTCGGGTCGTCTCTCAAGGATTGCAGGGAGGTGTGTTTATTATTGGTTATGGAAAAGGTATAATTTTTGGATTTTTGAAATAAGGAACAAGTAATTTAAATGACAAGAAAAATAAATTAATAATTAAAAAAACTCTTGACAAGGTATGAAAATTGGACATCCTATCCTAGTTATCCTTATTAATTGTGATGAGAATTGGATTTTGCTCCCACTTTGTTAACCTCTAACTATGAAGGTAAGTTAAGTGGATGAATCAATTTGATTCCTCAGGTCCTAGTCAATTCCTAAGAGAAGACTAGAGTTATTGAGTTCAAATCAATCAGCAAAGAATTCCAATTTTCAATCAACAAGGAGTTTGTTAACTCAGGTGTCTCCAATTTATCAATTCATCAATTAAAACCAAGAATATAAAAAGCTAAATAAAAATCATAAATCTGAAATACCTCAAATTGCATTAATAAAAGAAATCAAATCTAACATGGAAATTCATAAATTAAATTGGAAAACTAAATAAAAGGAACATTGAACCTGGAAATTGAGAAGAAGATGAAATCCTAATCCTAAGAGAAATCCTAGATCCTAAAACCTAAGAGAGAGGAGAGAGCCTCTCTCTCTAAAACTATATCTAAAACCTAAAATTTTGAATTTGAAAGTTGTATGAGTTGTTTTCTGCATTCCCCCACTTTATAGCCTATAATCTGTGTTTTCTGGGCCGAGAACTGGGCCAGAAACAGCCCAGAATTTGCTGGTTGCAAATTCAAACACGCTGATTTTCGTCACTGCGACGCGTCCGCGTGGAGCATGCGTTCGCATCACCTAGATGTATGGCCACTATAGCAAATTATATATCATTTTAAATACCCAGATGTTAGCTTTCCAACGCAATTGAAACCGCATCATTTAGACATCTGTAGCTCAAGTTATGACCGTTTGAGTGCGAAGAGGTCAGGCTGGACAGCTTAGCAATTTCTCCAACTTCTTGTATTCCTTTCACTTTTGCATGCTTCCTTTCCATCCTCTAGGCCATTCCTGCCCTGTAATCCCTGAAATCACTTAACGCATGTATCACGGCATCGAATGGTAATAAGAGAGGATTAATATTAGCAAATATAAGGCCAAAGAAGCATGGTTTCAATCATAG
Source organism: Arachis ipaensis (assembly GCF_000816755.2). NCBI lineage: Eukaryota > Viridiplantae > Streptophyta > Magnoliopsida > Fabales > Fabaceae > Arachis > Arachis ipaensis. Next base: position 103,519,924 of record NC_029788.2, read on the forward strand.
CATAAAATCAGGAAGGAAAAAGTAAAACCATGCAAATAGTATGAATAAGTGGGTAAAGAGTTGATAAAAACCACTCAATTGAGCACAAGATAAACCATGAAATAGTGGTTTATCAACGCCCATCCATCCCCCTATCCTGGCGTTCAAACGCCAATGAGGGATCAAACACCTGCAAGTGTTGATAATAACTCCCTCAAGAAGGCTTCTCAACCTGCCTCTGTAGGAAATAAACCTGCAGTAACTAAGGTTGAAGAATATAAAGCCAAAATGCTTTATCCTCAGAAACTCCGCCAAGCAGAATAGGATAAACAATTTGCCCACTTTGCAGACTATCTCAGGACTCTTGAAATAAAGATTTAGTTTGCAGAGGCACTTGAGCAAATACCCTCTTATGCTAAGTTCATGAAAGAGATCTTAAGTCATAAGAAGGATTGGAGAGAAACTGAAAAAGTTTTTCTCACTGAAGAATGCAATGTAGTCATTCTAACAAGCTTACCAGAGAAGCTTAAGGATCCCGGAAGCTTTATGATACCATGCACATTAGAGGGTACTTGTACTAAGACAGCTCTATGTGACCTTGGGGCAAGTATCAACCTAATCCATGCATCCACTATCAAAAAGCTTGGCTTGACTGAAGAGGTCAAACCAACCCAGATATGTCTTCAACTTGCTGATGGCTCCATTAAATATCCATCAGGCATAATTGAGGACATGATTGTCAAGGTTGGGCCATTTGCCTTTCCCACTGACTTTGTAGTGCTGGAAATGGAGGAGCACAAGAGTGCAAAACTCATTCTAGGAAGACCTTTCCTAGCAACTGGACGAACTCTCATTGATGTCCAAAAAGGGGAAGTGACCATGAGAGTCAATGAGGATGAGTTCAAGTTAAATGCTGTCAAAGCTATGCAGCATCCAGAGACATCAAATGACTGCATGAGCATTGATATTATTGACTCCTTGGTAGAAGAGATCAATATGACTGAGAGTCTCGAATCAGAGTTAGAGGACATCTTTAAAGATGTTCAGCCTGATCTGGAGGAACCAGAGGAAACAAAAAAGCCTCTGAAAACTCTTCAGGAAGAGGATAAGCCTCCTAAACTCGAGCTCAAACCACTACCACCATCCCTGAAATATGCGTTTCTGGGAGAGGATGGCACTTTTCGTGTGATCATAAGCTCTGCCTTAGAGCCACGGGAAGAGAAAGCACTACTTCAGGTGCTAAGGGCACACAAGACAGCTCTTGGGTGGTCCATAAGTGATCTTAAGGGAATCAGCCCAGCCAGATGCATGCACAAGATCCTATTAGAGGATGATGCTAAGCCAGTGGTCCAACCACAAAGGTGGCTGAATCCAGCCATGAAGGAGGTGATATAGAAAGAGGTCACTAAATTACTAGAGGCTGGGATTATTTATCCTATTTCTGATAGCCCCTGGGTTAGCCCTGTCCAAGTTGTACCCAAAAAGGGAGGCATGACAGTGGTTCACAATGAAAAGAATGAACTGGTTCCTACAAGAATAGTTACAGGGTGGCGTATGTGTATTGACTACAGAAGGCTCAATACAGCCACCAGAAAGGATCATTTTCCTTTACCATTCATAGACCAGATGCTAGAAAGACTAGCAGGTCATGACTATTACTGCTTTTTGGATGGATATTCAGGTTATAACCAAATTGCAGTAGATCCTCAGGATCAAGAAAAAATAGCATTCACATGTCCATCTGGAGTATTTGCCTACAGAAGGATGCCTTTTGGTCTGTGCAATGCACCTGCAACCTTTCAGAGATGCATGCTTTCTATTTTCTCTGATATGGTGGAAAAATTTCTAGAAGTCTTCATGGATGACTTCTCAGTATTTGGAGACTCATTCAGCTCCTGTCTTGATCATCTAGCACTTGTTCTGAAAAGGTGCCAAGAGACTAACCTGGTTTTAAACTAGGAAAAATGTCATTTTATGGTAACTGAAGGAATTGTCCTTGGGCATAAAATTTCGAACAAAGGAATAGAAGTGGATCAAGCTAAGGTAGAGGTAATTGAAAAATTACCACCTCCCGCCAATGTTAAGGCAATCAGAAGCTTTCTGGGACATGCAGGATTCTATAGGAGGTTTATAAAGGATTTTTCAAGAATCGCAAAACCTCTTAATAATCTGCTAGCTGCTGATACACCATTTGTCTTTGACAGAGAGTGTTTGTAGGCCTTTGAGACTCTGAAGGCTAAGTTGGTCACAGCGCCTGTCATTTCTGCACCAGACTGGACATTACCATTCGAATTAATGTGTGATGCCAATGACCATGCTATTGGTGCAGTATTGGGACAAAGGCATAACAAGCTTCTGCACGTCATTTACTATGCCAGCCTTGTTCTAAATGACACACAGAAGAATTACACAACCACAGAAAAAGAGCTGCTTGCAGTGGTTTATGCCATTGACAAGTTTAGATCCTATTTAGTAGGATCAAAAGTGATTGTGTACACTGACCATGCTGCTTTTAAATATCTACTCACGAAGCAGGATTCAAAACCCAGGCTCATAAGATGGGTGTTGCTTCTGCAAGAGTTTGATATAGAAATAAGAGACAGAAAAGGGACAGAAAATCAGGTAGCTAATCACCTGTCCTGGATAGAACTAGTAGCAGGGGCGTCTCTTCCCCTCACTGAGATCTCTGAAACCTTTCCGGATGAGCAACTTTTTACCATTCAGGAAATACCATGGTTTGCAGACATTGCAAACTATAAGGCTGTGAGATTCATACCCAAAGAGTATAGTAGACAGCAAACGAAAAAAATTAATTTTTGATGCAAAGTACTACTTGTGGGATGAACCATATCTCTTTAAGAGATGTGCAGACAGAATGATCCATAGATGCATGCCTAGAGAAGAGGCACAGAAGATCCTATGGCATTGCCATGGATCACAATATGGAGTACATTTCGGAGGTGAGCGAATAGCCACAAAAGTTCTCCAATGTGGCTTCTACTGGCCTACCCTCTATAGAGACTCCCGAGAGTTTGTACATAACTGTGACAGTTGCCAGAGAGCTGGTAATCTGCCTCATGGTTATGCCATGCCTCAGCAAGGGATCTTAGAGATTGATTTGTTTGATGTATGGGATATTGACTTCATGGGGCCTTTCCCACCATCGTACTCAAACACTTACATTCTGGTGGCAGTAGACTATGTATCCAAATGGGTAGAGGCAATTGCCACACCCACTAATGATACTAAGACAGTGCTGAAGTTCCTCCAGAAGCATATCTTCAGCAGATTTGGTGTCCCTAGAATACTAATCAGTGATGGAGGGACTCATTTCTATAATAAACAGCTTGACTCTGCTCTGATCCGATATGGAATTAACCACAAAGTGGCAACTCCATATCATCCACAGACAAATGGGCAGGCTGAAGTCTCAAATAGAGAACTAAAATGAATCCTGAAATGGACTATAAGTACCCGTAGAAAGGATTGGACAAGGAGTCTGGATGATGCTCTATGGGCATACAGAACTGCATTTAAAACTCCTATAGGGACCTCTCTATACCAGCTTGTGTATGGAAAAGCCTGTCACCTGCCAGTGGAACTGGAACACAAGGCCTACTGGGCAACCAGATTCCTAAACTTTGATGCCAAGTTAGCTGGAGAGAAAAGATTACTCCAGTTGAATGAGCTAGAGGAATTCAGACTTAGTGCTTTCGAAAATGCAAAAACTTATAAAGAGAAAGCAAAAAAGTGGCATGACAAGAAACTGTCATCCAGAGTCTTTGATCCAGGACAGAAGGTTCGGCTATTTAACTCTAGGCTCAGATTGTTCCCTGGAAAATTAAAATCCCGGTGGAGGGGACCATATGTGATCACAAGTGTGTTACCATATGGATATGTAGAGCTTCAGGATGCTGACTCTGACAAGAAGTTCATTGTTAATGGATAGAGAGTCAAACATTATCTTGAAAGTAATGTTGAGCAAGAATGCTCAAAACTGAGACTAGACTAAAGCTCAGTAAAGGTCCAGCTAAAGACAATAAAGAAGTGCTTGCTGGGAGGCAACCCAATCATTAGCAAAGGTTTTTATTATTTAAATAATAATTATAGGAGTTTGATATCAATTATCTTTAAGGTTATTTGTCCAAATGCAGAAGTTTACAGAGTTATAGAAAGATTCAGAGCACAAAGCAGAGAAAAAGAGCTTACTGGTTCGCAAACGCCAGTAAAGATACCTTCCTGGGCGTTTAGAAAAATGCCCAGTGATAAAAGATTTTTGGCGTTTAACGCCCAGCCAGGGCCCACAATGGCCAACATATGGGCATTTAACGCCAGAATGGATACCATTCTGGGCGTTTAACGCCGCAGGGGGAGGAGATTTCGTTTCCACTTCAAATTTTTTCAAACTTTTATGTTTTAATTCATAATTTTCTGCATAAACATGTTACAAATTTTCATCACTCACACTCAATCTTCAAAATTTCAATAATCTTCTAAATTCCTTTTCAAATTTCTTTCAAATTCTTTCTAAATCTTTTTCAAAAACTCATTTATCTTTTCAATTCCTTTTCAAATCTTTTCCAACTCATTGTATCTTCTTTTAATTCTTAGATGCATCAACAAATTTTCAGATTTAACTTCTTTATATCTTTTTCATATCTTTTGAATTTTAAAATCTCATCTTTTTCATATCATGATTCATTTTTTTTACCAATCATAGCTTTCTATCATATCTTTTTCAAAATTTTCGAAATCCCACCCCTCCACTTTTAAATACACGTTTGGCCAGCCCCTCTCCTCTACAACTCGAATTTGACTCTCCTCATATTCCTCTCCTTTCCTTTCTTTTGCTTGAGGACAAGTAAACCTCTAAGTTTGGTGTGTTTTTCCGTGATCACCGAGCTAAGACTCATTAAGAACATGGCTCCTAAAGGAAAACAAACCACTTCAAGAGGAAAGAAAGAGAATACTCCAAAGCCACTTTGGAATCAAGAGAGGTTCTTAACCAAAGAACATGCAGACCATTACCACAAAATAATGGGTCTGAGGTCAGTGATCCCGGAAGTTAATTCGATCTGAAAGAAGACAAATATCCAGAGATCCAAGAGCAGATTCGAAACAGAGGCTGGGAAATTCTAGCTAATCCTGAGACAAAGGTGGGAAGAAACATGGTTCAGAAATTCTACTCAAATCTGTGGCTGACAGATAAGCAGAGAATGACTGGAACTGCCTTCCATACCTTTCGAACTATGGTCAGATGGAAGATTATTTACTTCCACCTTGACAAAATAAAAGAGGTCTTCAAGCTACCTCAACTGCAAGATGATCCAGAATCCTTTAATAGGAGAATGGTGAGAATAGATAAACAGTTAGACCAAGTTCTAGAGGACATATGCCTCCCTGGAGCCAAGTGGAGAACTAACTCAAAAGGTGTCCCAAACCAACTCAAGAGAGGAGACCTCAAACTAGTCGCTAGGGGCTGGCTGGACTTCATTGGGCATTCTATACTGCCCACTAGCAACCGCTCTGAGGTCACTGTCAAAAGAGCAGTGATGATCCATTGTATTATGCTGGGAAACGAGTGCAGATTCATCATTTGATTTCTTGTGAGATTTACACAATTGCGAATAAGAACTCCACTGAAGCCAAATTGGCTTACCCAAGCTTAATCTCTCTACTATGTAAAGATGCTGGGGTGAAGATGGGAGTAGATGAGTTCATCCCAGTCGAGTACCCAATCACCAAGAAGTCAATGGAAGGACAACAAGTGCAAGATAACTCCATCAAAAGGAGTGCGTAAGAGTTCCTCCTAGAAATCCCTCAGATTGACTACTGGACCTGCCTAGAAGCGTCTGTCACCAAGCTACAAGAAGCTATGGATCAACTTAAGGAAGAAGAGCAAAATCAAAATAGCATGCTCTGCAAACTGCTTAAGGAGCAAGAAAAGCAAGGGCGTGAGCTACAGGAGCTGAAGCGCCAGAGGCTCTCCCTTGAGGGACCAGACACCCCACAGATTGAAGGAGCATCCATCTCCCAAAATAAAGGTTGTTGAGTCCTAATCTTAACTCTGTGATAACTTTTATTATTAGAAACCTATCTTAAGAATTATATGAATATTAGTAAGTAGGGTCTTTATTTTTAATTTTATTTTTATCTCCAAGTAAGCTATAATTTATTTTTCTCTTCATCATTAAACATGAATAAAATAGTAGATTCTTTGAGTAAATATGCAATTATTTCAAGTTTTTAAGGGAAGAATTCAAAATTATTTATTTGTGGTGGCAATACTTTTTGTTTTCTGAATGAATGCTTGAACAGTGCATATTTTTTATAGTGAAGTTTATGAATGTTAAAATTGTTGGATCTTGAAAGAATTATGAAAAAAGAGAAATGTTATTGATAATCTGAAAAATCATGAAATTGATTCTTGAAGCAAGAAAAAGCAGTGAAGAACAAAGCTTGCGAAAAAAATGGCGAAAAAGAAAAAAATAATAATAAAAGAAAAAAGAAAAAGCAAGCAGAAAAAGCCAATAGCCCTTTAAACCAAAAGGCAAGGGTAAAAAGGATCCAAGGCTTTGAGCATTAATGGATAGGAGGGCCTAAAGGCATAAAACCCTGGCCTAAGCGGCTAAATCAAGCTGTCCCTAACCATGTGATTGTGGCATCCAGGTCCAAGTGAAAAGCTTGAGACTGAGTGGTTAAAGTCGTGATCCAAAGCAAAAGAGTGTGCTTAAGAACTCTGGACACCTCTAACTGGGGACTTTAGCAAAGTTGAGTCACAATCTAAAAAGGTTCACCCAGTTATGTGTTTGTGGCATTTATGTATCCTGTAGTGTTACTGGAAAACAATATGCTTAGGGTCACAGCCAAGACTCATAAAGTAGCTGTGTTCAATAATCAACATATTAAACTAGGAGAATCAATAACACTATCTGAATTCTGAGTTCCTATAGATGCCAATCATTCTGAACTTCAAAGGATAAAGTGAGATGCCAAAACTGTTCAGAAGCAAAAAGCTACTAGCCCCACTCATCTGATTAGAATTTGAGCTTCACTTAAAACACTGGGATTCTATTGCAACTTGATCCTCTTTTTATCCTATTTTATTTGTCTAGTTACTTGAAGACAAGCAACAGTTTAAGTTTGGTGTTGTGATGAGCGGATATTTTATACGCTTTTTTGTGATATTTTCATGTAGTTTTTAGTATGTTTTAATTACTTTTTATTATATTTTTATTAATTTTTATGCAAAAATCATATTTCCAGATTTTACTATGAGTTTGTGTGTTTTTCTATAATTTCAGGTATTTTCTGGCTGAAATTGAGGGACCTGAGCAAACATCTGATTCAGAGGCTGAGAAAGGACTGCAGATGCTGTTGGATTCTGACCTCCCTGCACTCGAAATGGATTTTTTGGAGCTACAAAAGTCCAATTGACACGCTCTTAATTTTGTTGGAAAGTAGACATCTTGGGCTTTCCAGAAATATATAATAGTCCATACTTGGCCCGAGATTTGGTAGCGCAAACTGGCGTTTAAACACCAGCTCCTTACCCTTTTCTGGCGTTAAACGCCAGAACTGGCATAAAAGTTGGAGTTAAACGCCCAAACTGGCACAAAAGCTGGAGTTCAACGCCAGGAATAGCCTATGCACGTGAAAGCTTCAGTGCTCAGCCCAAACACACACCAAGTGGGCCCCGAAAATGGATTTCTGCACTATCTATCTTAGCTTACTCATTTTCTGTAAACCTAGGTTACTAGTTGAGTATAAAAACTACTTTTAGAAATTTATTTTGGACATCATGACATTTTTTACATCTGAATTTTGTATCTTCTACGGCATGAGTCTCTAAACTCCATGGTTGGGAGTGAGGAGCTCTGCTGTGTCTCGATGGATTAATGCAATTACTACTGTTTTCTATTCAATCACGCTTGTTTCTATTCTAAGATATTCACTCGCACTTCAACATGATGACTGTGATGATCCGTGACACTCATCACCATTCTCAACCTATGAACGTGTGCCTGACAACTACTTCCGTTCTACCTTAGATTGAGTGTGTATCTCTTTAGTTCCTAGTTCACGAGTTTGATTGCCTCTCCTGACAACAGAGCATTCAAATCTGTGAGATCAGAGTCTTCGTGGTATAAGCTAGAATCAATTGGCAGCATTCTTGAGATCCGAAAAGTCTAAACCTTGTCTGTGGTATTCCGAGTAGGATCCGGGAAGGGATGACTGTGACGAGCTTCAAACTCACAAATGTTGGGCACAGTGACAGTGTGCAAAAGGATCAATGGATCTTATTCCAACACTAGTGAAAACCGACAGATGATTAGCCCTATGAAACCCATAGCTGGACCATTTTCACTGAGAGAACGGATGGTAGCCATTGACAACGGTGATCCACCAACATACAGCTTGCCATGGAAGGAGCCTTGCGTGCGTGAAGAAGAAGACAGTAGGAAAGCAGAGATTCAGAAGACAGAGCATCTCTAAAACCTCAACCTGTTCTCCATTACTGCATAACAAGTATTATTTAATCCATGTTCTTTTACTCATTCCAATTAAAACTGAGAATTATTATTGATATCCTGACTAAGAGTTACAAGATAACCATAGCTTGTTTCAAGCCGATAATCTCCGTGGGATCGACCCTTACTCACGTAAGGTATTACTTGGACGACCCAGTGCACTTGCTGGTTAGTTGTGCGGAATTGCAAAAGTGTGATTGTGATTTCGTGCACCAGCCACCCTTCAAGGGTTCCAACCAAACCAATTCTCAACCTTTCCAAATGTCAAATAATTTTTCAGTAATTAAAACATTTTCTTTGAAGCTAAGCCACTTTCCATTTTAATAAAATTCAGCTCCTTTTCAGTTCTTTTGCTATTGAATCAAACCAATATTTTTTCAAAATCTTTCCAACGGTTTCAAACCCAAGTCACTCCTTAGTATAAATTTATAACTCAAACTTTGAATACAAAACCCTTTTCTCAATAGGAGTAAATACGTAAATCAAATCTTTTTCTAACATAGAGTTATTTCTCAAAATAAGCTTGTAAATCAGGTTTCCAAATAAAATCACTTTTTTGTATATTTTTTGCAAGTATTCAGACAGAACCCCCTTTTAAAAATAGACTTCACCACTCTCATGACTCTGTCACTTCTATCATTCCTTAACTTATCTCAATCCAAACCAGTACTTAATTCAGAATCAATCAAATTAATTACCAAAATCAATCAAAATCATAGCTAATCATTCACAATAAAGAAATCTAATCTCAATAATATTATAATTACTAACATATTTGTAATTATTTACTATACTTTTGGGCATTCTTAAATTAAAAACTGTTAATTTTAAAACAAAACCCCTACCTCCGTATGAAATCAAAATAAACGAAAGCTCCGGAGAAGCTTTCTGACTGAGCTGTTGAAGAGGAAAGCGTCAGAAATCGTCTATATCTCCTAGAACTCTAATTGGCCGAACTCAAGGGGAAAAGGAGCTACGTCACCGTCAATGATGAGGGGATAATTTATACGCTTTTTGGCATTATTTTCACATAGTTTTTAGTATGTTTTATTTACTTTTTATTATATTTTTATTAGTTTTTATGTAAAAATCACATTTCTGGACTTTACTATGAGTTTGTGTATTTTTTTGTAATTTCAGGTATTTTCTGGCTAAAATTGAGGGACCTGCGCAAAAGTCTGGTTCAGAAGCTGAGAAAGGACTGCAGATGCTGTTGGATTCTGACCCTCCTGCACTCGAAGTAGATCTTTTCGAGCTACAGAAGCCCAATTGGCACGCTTTCAATTGCGTTGGAAAGTATACATCTTGGGCTTTCCAGCAATGTATAATAGTCCATACTTTGGCCGAGATTTGATGGCCCAAACTGGCATTTAAACGCCAGCCAGAGACCCTTTTCTGGCATAAAACACCGAAACTGGCACCAGAACTGGAATTAAATTATAATTTTATTTTATTTCTTTTAATATTTTTGAACACTAACTAAATAATTAAAATAAAAATAAAAATATTTTTCTTTTCTTTTACTTAAAAAAAATTTCGAATATTCTCTCTCTCATCTCTTTCTATTTATTTTATTTAATTACTAGCACTTCTCTTCTACTCATAATTCGAACCCCTCTCTCTTCACTCTGTTCGAATTACTCATCTCCTCTCTCTTCTCATTCTTCTATTCTTCTATTTTTATACTCACATAAAGGAATCTCTATACTGTGACATAAAGGATTCCCATTCTCTCTTTGTTCTCTTCTTTTTCATATGAGCAGGAACAAGGATAAGGACATTCTTGTTGAAGCTGATCCTGAACCTGAAAGGACTCTGAAGAGGAAGCTAAGAGAAGCTAAAGCACAATACTCCGGAGAGGACCTTACAGAAAATTTTGAAAAAGAAGCAGACATGGTAGCCGAACCCAACAACAATGGTGGAGATGCAAAGAAGGTGCTTGGTGACTTTACTGCACTAACTTCCAACTTCTATGGAAGAAGCATCTCAATTCCTGCAATTGGAGCAATAAACTTTGAGCTTAAGCCTCAATTAGTTTCTCTAATGCAGCAGAATTGCAAGTTTCATGGACTTCCATTGGAAGATCCTCATCAGTTCTTAGCTGAATTCTTGCAAATCTGTGACACTGTTAAGACCAATGGAGTTAATTCCGAGGTCTACAGACTTCTGCTTTTCCCCTTTGCTGTAAGAGATAGAGCTAGGATATGGTTGGACTCACAACCTAAAGAAAGCTTGAACTCTTGGGAAAAGTTAGTCAATGCTTTCTTAGCCAAATTCTTTCCACCTCAAAGGATGAGCAAGCTTAGAGTGGAAGTCCAAACCTTCAGACAGAAAGATGGTGAATCCCTCTATGAAGCTTGGGAAAGATACAAGCAATTGATCAGAAGGTGTCCTTCTGACATGCTTTCAGAATGGAGCGTCTTAGGTATATTCTATGATGGTCTGTCTGAATTGTCCAAGATGTCATTGGATCACTCTGCTGGTGGATCTCTTCATCTGAAGAAAACACCTGCAAAAGCCCAGGAACTCATTGAAATGGTTGCAAATAACCAGTTCATGTATACTTCTGAAAGAAATCCTGTGAATAATGGGATGACTCAGAAGAAAGGAGTTCTTGAGATTGATACTCTGAATGCCATATTGGCTCAGAATAAAATATTGACTCAGCAAGTCAATATGATTTCTCAGAATCTGACTAGAATGCAAGCTGCATCCGGCAGTACTAAAGAAGCCTCCTCTGAAGGAGAAACTTATAACCCTGAGAATCCTGCAATGGAAGAGGTGAATTACATGGGAGAATCCTATGGAAACACCTATAATCCTTCATGGAGAAATCATCCAAATTTCTCATGGAAGGATCAACAGCAACCTCAACAAGGCTTCAATAATAATAATGGTGGAAGAAATAGGTTTGGCAATAGCAAGCCTTTTCCATCATCTTCTCAGCAACAGACAGAGAATTCTAAGCAGAGCCTCTCTGACTTAGCAATCATAGTCTCTGATCTATCTAAGACCACTCTCAGTTTCATGACTGAAACAAGGTCCTCCATCAGAAATTTGGAGGCACAAGTGGGTCAGTGATAAACCACTATTTCATGGTTTATCTTGTGCTCAATTGAGTGGATTTTATCAATCTTTCATACACTTATTCATATGATTTGCATGAGTTTACGTTTTCCTTCCTGATTTTGTGCTATGATTGAAAACATGCTTCTTTGGTCTTAATTTTGATATGTTTAATCCTCTCTTATTATCATTCGATGCCGTGATATGTGTGCTAAGTGATTTCATAGATTACAGGGCAAGAATGGCTTAGAGCATGGAAAGGAAGCATACAAAAGTGGAAGGAATACAAGAAACTGAAGGAACTGCTAAAGCTGTCCAGCCTGACCTCTTGGTACTAAATCGACCATAACTTGAGCTACAGAGGTCCAAATGACGCGGTTCTAGTTGTTCTGGAAAGCTAACATCCGGGGCTTCGCAATGATATATAATTTGTCATAGCTGCCCCAAAGCCAGGTGACGCGAACGCGTGGATCACGCGGACGCGTGACCTGGCAGAAACGCAATCCACGCAAACGCGTGGACGACGCTTCCGCGTCACTTTCCCGCGACCTGTACGTACCAAAATACACTGGGGGTGATTTCTGGGTTGTTTTTGACCTAGTTTTTGGCCCAGAAAACACATATTAGAGGCTATAAAGTGGGGGAATGCATCCATTCATGAACACGTCTTCCGTTATTCACTTTTCATAATTTAGATGTAGTTTTTAGAGAGAGAGGTTCTCTCCTCTCTCTTAGGTTTTAGGATTAGGATTCCTCTTAAGGGATTTAGGATTTCAACTTCTTCTCAGGTTCAATATTCCTTTTATATTTTTATTTATTCTAATACTTTTATTCGTATCTGACTTATGTTACCAATTTGGCTTATGAACTCTTTATGTTTAGATTGATTTTCTTTTATTAATGCAATTGAGGTATTTCAGATTTATGATTTTTATTTAGCTCTTCATATTCTCGGCTTTAATTGATTAATTGGAGACTCTTGAGTTATCAAACTCATCGTGATTGATAATTGTTATTTTTGCTAATCGAATTGAATTCCGATAACTCTAGTCCTTTCTTAGGAGTTGGCTAGGACTTGAGGATCAAACTAATTAGTCCACTTGACTTTCCTTTGCTTTAGTAAAGGTTAACTAAGTGGGATTAAAACTCAATTCTCATCACCATCGACAAAGATAACTAGGATAGGACTTCCAAATTTTCATACCTTGCCAAGAGTTTTATTAGTTATTAATTTATTAATTCCTGCAATTTATTTCCCTTGTTCAAACCTTTTAAAACCCAAAAACACTATTTTCCATAACTAATAATAAGAACACCTCCCTGCAGTTCCTTAAGAAGACGACCCGAGGTTTGAATACTTCGGTTTATAAATTTTATTGGGTTTGTTACTTGTGACAATCAAAACTTTTGTACGAAAGGATTTTCTGTTGGTTTAGAAACTATACTTACAACGCGATTACTTTTATTCTTTACCGATAGAAAATCCGCTCTTTCAAAATGGCGCCGTTGCCGGGGAATTGCAAACGTGTGCCTTATTTTTTGTTATTGTAAATATTTGCTTTTTGCTTGTTTATTTGTTTTTATTTTTATTTTTATTTTTGCTTTTTCGTAAATTAAGAGGTTATTGGTTTTTATTTAGTTATTAAAAATTTTTCAAAAATTTGTTCTTGGTGTTCATCTTGACCTTCAAGTTGCTCTTAGTTGTTTTCTTCGTTTTGATCTAAAAATTTTAAGTTTGGTGTCATTTTATTGTTTTTCTCTTTCCTCATTTAATTCAAAAATATCTTTTCTCTTTATTTTAATTGAATTTTCAAAATTTGCATAAAAAAATCAGATTTTTTTAAAATTTTTATCTTATCTTATCTTAGTTTTAAATTTCAAAAATCAAAATTCAAAATTTAAAATTCAAATTTCAAATTTCAAATTTCAAATTTCAAATTTCAAATTTCAAATTTTAAAATTATTTTTATTTTCATTTTTAATTTTTATTTGCTATTATGAGTTCTCACCCCATCGCTTTAAGTTTGGTTCCAATGTTGTTGTAATGAATGGAAACTATAATGAAAATAGGCATCAAGGTTGGAAGAATCAAAGATGGGAGGAGCCACAAGGATTTGATCAACCCTCTTGGTAACAACCCCCTCCAATACACTATAACCAACAACCATTCTGTGATGCATACCAAAATGATGACTATGGTGGACCCCCTTGTAGTTACCAACAAGCCCCGCCATATGCTTATGAACTATCTCCTCAACACAACTTTGAACCACCATACTCACAAGCCCCTTTCCACCATTCACCTCCATATGACCCTAACCCGTATCCACCATACCAACCACCTTATGAGCCAAATGAACCATACACAGAACCACCCCCATTCCAACACAACTATTCTCATGAACCACCACCTCAATATACACCATCTCCTTATCATTATCAAGATGAACCACCTTCCTACCATGAACCCTTTATCCTAACAAATGAACCCTCCTATCCACCCCAAACCTCCATGGAGAAAGCACTTACCGATCTAAACTCTACTATACAAGCTCTTGTCGCCCAAATCAGACCACCAAATACCTTCAACAATCAACCCTCAAGCTCTAGTGCACTTCCTTTTCAACCACAGAATGATCTCTCCATCCCATCACCACCATCCATGGAAGAGCACCCACATCCATCAATCCAAGAGTAACATGATCCCAATGATGCTATTGACATGGAACAAGAGAGAAGGGATCATCTTTGCAAATTCATACTTCATAAGGAGCTAGAGGAGGCCCGAAAGGTGAAGGTAGTAAAGACCCTTGAAGTCGAAGGAGTGGTTGAAGAATTAGTGAAGAAAGACATCAAGGAGGAGTCTGATTTTGTCCTAGAGCAAGAGGAGTCCCAGAATGTGGAGATAGGAGAGACCCTTGAAGATGAAAGAATAGTTGAAAAGAGTTGTCATGGAAAGAAAATCATCAAGGATGAGTACGATTTTATATTAAAACTACTGGACAAAGCAGTAATTATTGAAGAGGAAGAAGTGGCTGAAGACTTGGGAGATGCTGAACCTCCATGGGAAAGTCAAGACATAGAGCCTCCTTCCAAGACAGTTGCATTTGATGTTGAGGAGGGTGTACAACCTCCAAGGCATGTCATGGTTAAGGACTTGGAAGAGGTCGATCAAGAGATGGAGATTCAAGAAGAAGCACAACCTTCCATGCCCTTGGAAAGCAGTGAAGAGGAGATTGAATTGGAAGAAAGCTACCAAGAGGAAGAGGTTGAAATTGAAGAAGATTACAAGGAGGTAGAAGTTGTTAGAGAAGAGCACAAGGGAGTGGAGTGATGAGCGGATAATTTATATGCTTTTTGGCATTGTTTTTAGTATATTTTAGTTAGTTTTCATTATATTTTTATTAGTTTTTAAATAAAAATTACATTTCTGGACTTTACTATGAGTTTGTGTATTTTTTTTGTGATTTTAGGTATTTTCTGACTGAAATTGAGGGACCTGAGCAAAAATCTAATTCAAAGGCTGAAAAAGGACTGCAATTGCTGTTGGATTCTGACCTCCCTGCACTCGAAGTGGATTTTCTGGAGCTACAGAAGCCCAATTGGTGCGCTTTCAATTGCGTTGGAAAGTAGACATCCTGGACTTTCCATAAATATATAATAGTCCATACTTTGCTCGAGATTTGATGGCCCAAATCGGCGTTCCAAGTCAGCATAGAAATTATGGCGTCAAAACACCAGAACTGGCATAAAAGCTGGCGTTTAACTCCAAGAAAAGTCTCTACACGTGAAAGCTTCAATGCTCAGCCCAAGCACACACCAAGTGGGCCCGGAAGAAGATTTCTGCATTAATTACCTATTTCTGTAAACCCTAGGCTACTAGTTTTCTATACATAGGACCTTTTAATAGACTTTTACACAACTGATCAGACTTTTGATCTCTTGATCATGTTTGGGGGCTGGCCAGTTGGCCATGCCTGGACCTTTTGTTCTTATGTATTTTCAACGGTGGAGTTTCTACACACCATAGATTAAGGTGTGGAGCTCTGCTGTTCTTCATGAATTAATGCAAAGTACTATTGTTTTTCTATTCAACTCAAGCCTATTTCTATTCTAAGATATCCATTCGTTCTTCAACATGATGAATGTGATGATCTGTGACACTCATCACCATTCTCACCTATGAACGCGTGCCTGACAACCACTTCCGTTTACATGCAATCAAGCTTGAATGTGTATCTCTTGGGTTTTTAATCTAAGATTAAAACCTTCGTGGTATAGATTAGAATCATTGGCGGTCATTTTTGAGATCCGAAAAGTCTAAACCTTGTCTGTGGTATTCCGAGTAGGATCTGGGAAGGGATGACTGTGACGAGCTTCAAACTCGCGAGTGTTGGGCATAGTGACAGACACAAAAGGATCAATGGATCCTATTCCAACATGATCGAGAACCGACAGATGATTAGCCGTGCGGTGACAGCGCATTTGGAACATTTTCACTGAGAGGACGGGAAGTAGCCATTGACAACGGTGATGCCCAACATAAAGCTTGCCATGAAAAGGAGTATGAATGATTGGATGAAGGCAATAGGAAAGTAGAAGTTTAGGAGGAACAAAGCATCTTCATATGCTTATCTAAAATTCTTACCAATGAATTACATAAGTATCTCTATCCTATTTTATGTTTTATTCATCTTTTAATTATCAATCCTCCATAACCATTTGAATCTGCCTAACTGAAATTTACAAGATGACCATAGCTTGCTTCAAGCCGACAGTCTCCGTGGGATCGACCCTTACTCACGTAAGGTTTATTACTTGGACGACCCAGTGCACTTGCTGGTTAGTTGTGCAGAGTTGTGATAAAGAGTTGAGATTACAATTGTGCGTACCAAGTTGTTGGTGCCATTGATGATCATAATTTTGTGCACCAAGTTTTTGGTGCCGTTGCCGGGGATTGTTCGAGTTTGGACAACTGACGGTTCATCTTGTTGCTTAGATTAGGTAATTTTATTTTATGTTTAAGCTTTTTACTTTTTATTTTCGAAAAAAATTTTTCAAAAATACAAAAAAAATTTATATTCTGTTCTTCAGAGTTTTTAAGAATGAATTCTAGAGTTTCATGATGATTTGTTGAAGTCTGGCTGGTTGTGAAATCATGTCTAAACTTTTGGACTGAGGTTTCAACTTATCATCACAAGAGCTTATTGATTTCCATCAACTTTGCTATTGAAAGTAATGATCTACTAAAGCTTGGCTGGCCATTGGCCATGTCTAGTATTTTAGACCGAAGCTTTCACTGAAAGCTTGGCTGGCTAATAAGCCATGTCTAATTTCTGGACCGGAGTTTTAGACTAACATTGCATGATTCGTGGAATTCTCATTAAAAATTTTGAATCTCTTTATTTTCTTTTCCATATAATTTTCGAAAAATCACAAAAAAAAAATTATAAAATTTATAAAATAAAAAATATTTTATGTTTCTTGTTTGAGCCTAGTGTCTAATTTTAAGTTTGGTGTCAATTGCATGTCTTTATTCTTCTTGCATTTTTTCGAATATATGCAATATGTTCTTCATTGATCTTCAAGTTGTTCTTGATAATTCCAGTGCTCTGATCTTTAATTTCTCTTATTTTGTGTCTTTTGTTGTTTCTTACATGCATTTTTAAATTGTTATAGTCCTTAGTATACAAATTTCTAAGTTTGGTGTCTTGCATGCATTGTCTATTTGATCTTAGTTTTACATGATTAGTTTCATTTTGTTGTTTCTCATCATTAAAAATTCAAAAATAAATTTTGAAAATTGTGTCTTTTCAAGTCAATAATACAGAGAATTAAAGATTCAGAACATGCAGCAGAGGAATTACAAGAAAAAGCTGGGCGTTCAAAACGCCCAGTGAAGAAGGAAAACTGGCGTTTAAACGCCAGCCAGGTACCCTGGCTGGGCGTTAAACGCACAAAAAGGTAGCATTTTGGGCGTTAAACGCCAGAATGGATGCCATTCTAGGTGTTTAACGCCAGGAGGACACTAGAGGGAAGATTTTGTTTTCAATTCAAATCTTTTTCAAATTTTCATAATTTTTCAAAATCAAATTTTTTTTCAAATCATATCTTTTCAATCATATCTTTTCAAAATCAATTTCTTTTCTTTTTTTTTATTTATTACTATTTTCGAAAATCCTTGCTACAATTAGTGATTTAATTCAAAATTTTCAAGTTGTTACTTGCCTATTAAGAAAGGATCAAAAGTTTTAATTCTAGAATCATATCTTTTAATTTCTTGTTGGTCAAGTAATCAACTTTAATTTTAAAAAAAAAAAACCTTCTCTTTTTAATTTGATTCTCAATTATATCTTCTCAATCATATCTTTTCAATCACATCTTTTTCAAAATTAAGTTTCAATCATATCTTTTTTATTTCTAATTTCAAAATCTTTTTCAAAAATCACTTAATTTCTTTCCCAATCTTAGTTTTCGAAAATCAATTACCAAATTTTCAAAATTGCTCTTATTATTTCAAAATCTTTTTACTTTATTTTAGAAAATTCTTCCCCTCTTCCCACATCCTTCTATTTATGGACTAACACTCCTCCTCAATGTACAATTCGAACTCTATCCCTCTTGATAAGTTCGAATTCCTTCTTCTCTACCTTCTCCTTATATTATTCTTTACCTCTGACACCTCAAGGAATCTCTATAATGTGACATAGAGGATTCCATATTTTCTTCTCCTCTCTTTTCATATGAGCAGGAGCAAGGACAAAGGCATTCTTGTTGAAGC
>NC_029788.2:103538304-103556084 GCF_000816755.2 Arachis ipaensis
AGAGCATCATAGGTATTTTCTATGATGGTCTATCTGAACTGTCCAAGATGTCATTGGACAGCTCTGCTGGAGGATCTCTTCATCTGAAGAAGATGCCTGCAGAAGCTCAGGAACTCATTGAAATAGTTGCAAATAACCAATTCATGTATACTTCTGAAAGGAATCCTGTGAATAATGGGACAAATCAGAAGAAAGGAGTCCTTGAGATTGATACTCTGAATGCCATATTGGCTCAGAACAAAATATTAACTCAACAAGTCAATATGATTTCTCAAAGTCTGTCTGGAATGCAAGCAGCAACAGGCAGTACCAAAGAAGCTTCATCTGAAGAAGAAGCTTATGATCCTGAGAATCCAGCAATGGAAGAGGTAAATTACATGGGAGAACCCTATGGAAACACCTATAATCCTTCATGGAGAAATCATCCAAACCTCTCATGGAAGGATAAATAGAGGCCTCAACAAGGCTTCAACAACAATAATGGTGGAAGAAATAGGTTTAGCAATAGCAAGCCTTTTCCATCATCTTCTCAGCAACAGACAGAGAATTCTAAGCAGAGCCATTCTGACTTAGCAACTGTAGTCTTTGATCTAATTAAAACTACTCAAAGTTTCATGACTGAAACAAGATCCTCCATTAGAAATTTGGAGGCACAAGTGGGTCAGCTGAGTAAGAAAATTACTGAACTCCCTCCTAGTACTCTCCCAAGTAATACAGAAGATAATCCAAAAAGAGAGTGCAAGGCCATCAACATTACCCACACGGCCGAACCTGGAGAGGAGGAAGAGGCAGTGATTTCCACTGAGGAAGACCTCAATGGACGTCCACTGGCCTCCAAAGAGTTTCCTAATGAGGAACCATGGGAATCTGAGGCTCACACTGAGACCATAGAGATTCCATTGAATTTACTTTTGCCATTCATGAGCTCTGATGAATATTCATCCTCTGAAGAGGATGAAGATGTTACTGAAGAACAAGTTACTAAGTACCTTGGAGAAATCATGAAGCTAAATGCCAAGCTATTTGGTAATGAGACTTGGGAGGATGAATCCCCCTTGCTCACTAAAGAACTGGATGACTTGACTAGGCAGAAATTACCTCTGAAGAGACAAGATCCTGGAAAGTTCTCAATACCTTGTAGCATAGGCATCATGACCTTTGAGAAGGCTCTGTGTGACCTAGGGTCAAGCATAAACCTCATGCCTCTCTCTGTAATGGAGAAGCTAGGAATCCTTGAGGTACAAGCTGCAAGAATCTTACTAGAGATGGCAGACAATTCAAGAAAATAGGCTTATGGACTTGTAGAGGATGTCTTGGTAAAGGTTGAAGGCCACTACATCCCTGCTAATTTCATAATCCTAGACACTGGGAAGTGTATGGATGAATCCATCATTCTTGGCAGACCCTTCCTAGCCATAGCAAAAGCTGTGATAGATGTTGACAGAGGAGAATTGGTCCTTCAAGTGAATGAGGACTCCCTTGTGTTTAAAGCTCAAGGATCTCCCTCTGTAACCATGGAGAGGAAGCATAAAAAGCTTCTCTCAATGCAGAGTCAAACAAAATCCCCACATTCAAACTCTAAATTTGGTGTTGGGAGGCCACAACCAAACTCTAAGTTTGGTGTTGAGAGGTCATCATCGTGCTCTGAGTATCTGTGAGGCTCCATGAGAGCCCACTGTCAAGCTACTGACATTAAAAAAGCGCTTGTTGGGAGGCAACCCAATTTTACTTATCTATGTTATATTTCTATTTCCCATTGTTTTTTTATGTTTTCTATAGGTTGATGATCATGTGAAGTCACAAAAACAATTGAAAAAGCAAAAACAAACTGAAAAACAGAATGAAAAAACAGCACATCCTGGAGGAGAAGCCTACTGGCGTTTAACGCCAGGATGGGCAGCAGAGGGCATTTTGCACGCCTAATTGGTGCAGGGATGAGAAATCCTTGACACCTCAGGATCTGTGGACCCCACAAGATCCCTACCAACCTCAACTCACTCTCTCTCTTCTTCACACCTTTTCATAATACTCTTCCCCAAATACCCTTTACCAATCAACTCAATACCTCTTCCCCAAAAACCCCTCACCTATCAAATCTTACCCTCTTCTCCATAAACCCTTCACCAATCCACATCCATCCATCATAAACCCCACCTACCTCACCATTCAAATTCAAACCACTTTCCCTCCCAAACCCACCCATAAATGGCCGAACCAAACCCCCCTCTCCACTCCTATATAAACCCATCTTCACTCCTTCATTTTCACACATCTTAAACACTACTTCTTCTCCTTGGCCGAAACACTAACTCCCCATCCATCTCCTCTATTTCTTCTTCCTCTACTCTCTTCATTCTTCTTTTGCTCGAGGACGAGCAAACCTTCTAAGTTTGGTGTGGTAAAAGCGTTGCTTTTTGTTTTTCCATAACCATTTATGGCACCAAAAGGCGGAGAAACCTCTAGAAAGAGGAAAGGGAAGGCAACAGCTTCTACCTCCGAGTCATGAGAGATGGAGAGATTCATCTCAAGGGCGCATCAAGACCACTTTTATGAAGTTGTGGCCAAGAAGAAGGTGATCTCTGAGGTCCCTTTCAAGCTCAAAAAGGGTGAATATCCGGAGATCTGACATGATATTCGAAGAAGAGGTTGGGAAATTCTTACCAACCCCATTCAACAAGTCGGAATCTTAATGGTTCAAGAGTTCTATGCCAATGCATGGATCACAAAGAACCATGATCAAAGTGTGAACCCGGATCCAAAGAATTGGCTTACAATGGTTCGGGGGAAATACTTAGATTTCAGTTCGGAAAATGTAAGGTTGGCATTCAACTTGCCAATGATGCAAGGAGATGCACACCCCTACACTAGAAGGGTCAACTTTGATCAAAGGTTGGACCAAGTTCTCATAGACATTTGTGAAGAGGGCGCTCAATGGAAGAGAGATTCAAGAGGGAAGCCGGTTCAACTAAGAAGGCATGACCTCAAGCCCGTGGCTAGGGCCTTTGTAATTCAGCTGGAATTGACATAGAGAAAGACATCCTCATTGATGAGGACAAGCCCATTACTAAGAAAAGGATGGAGCAAATAAGAGAGCCCACTCATGGACCTCAACAAGAGCATGAGGAAATTCCTCATCATGAAATTCCTGAGATACCTCAAGGGATGCATTTTCCTCCACAAAACTATTGGGTGCAAATTAACACCTCCCTAGGAGAATTAAGTTCCAATATGGGACAACTAAGGGTGGAACACCAAGAGCATTCTATCCTCCTTCATGAAATTAGAGAAGATCAAAGAATCATGAGAGAGGAGCAACAAAGGCAAGGAAGAGACATTGAGGAGCTCAAGCACTCCATAAGATCTTCAAGAGGAAGAACAAGCCGCCATCACTAAGGTGGACCCGTTCTTTAATTCCCTTGTTCTTTATTTTCTGTTTTTCGAATTTTTATGCTTTATGTTTATCTATGTTTGTGTCTTTATTACATGATCATTTATGCCTTAAAGCTATGAATATTAATCCATCACCTTTCTTAAATGAAAAATGTTTTTAATTGAAAAAGAAAAAAAAGAAGTACATGAATTTCGAATTTTAAAATAGTTTAATTATTATGATGTGGTGGCAATACTCTTTGTTCTTCTGAATGAATGCTTAAACAGTGCATATTTTTGAATTTGTTGATTCATGAATGTTAAAATAGTTGGCTCTTGAAAGAATGATGGAAAAAGAGAAATGTTATTTGATAATCTGAAAAATCATAAAATTGATTCTTGAAGCAAGAAAAAGCAGTGAAAAGCTTGCAGAAAAAATATATATGCGAAAAAAAACATATTTGCGAAAAAAAAGAAAAAAAAGAGAAAGAAAGAAAAAGAAAAAGCAAGCAGAAAAAGCCAATAGCCCTTTAAACCAAAAGGCAAGGGTAAAATAAAATGGATCCAAGGCTTTGAGCATCAGTGGATAGGAGGGCCCACAGGAATAAAATCCTGGCCTAAGCGGCTAAACCAAGCTGTCCCTAACCATGTGCTTGTGGCGTGAAGGTGTCAAGTGAAAAGCTTGAGACTGAGCGGTTAAAGTCGTGGTCCAAAGCAAAAAGAGTGTGCTTAAGAGCTCTGGACACCTCTAATTGGGGACTCTAGCAAAGCTGAATCACAATCTGAAAAGGTTCACCCAGTTATGTGTCTGTGGCATTTATGTATCCGGTGGTAATACTGGAAAATAAAATGCTTTGGATCACGGCCAAGACTCATAAAGTAGCTGTGTTCAAGAATCAACATACTGAACTAGGAGAATCAATAACACCATCTAAATCCTGAGTTCCTATAGATGCCAATCATTCTGAACTTCAAAAGGATAAAGTGAGATGCCAAAACTGTTCAGAAGCAGAAAGCTAATAGCCCCGCTTATCTAATTAAAACTGATCTTCATAGATATTTTTGAAATTCATTGTATATTCTATTCTTTTTATCCTATTTGATTTTCAGTTGCTTGGGAACAAGCAACAATTTAAGTTTGGTGTTGTGATGAGCGGATAATTTATACACTTTTTGGCATTTTTTTAGTATGTTTTTAGTATATTTTAGTTAGTTTTCATTATATTTTTATTAGTTTTTAAATAAAAATCACATTTCTGGACTTTACTATGAGTTTGTGTGTTTTTTTGTGATTTCAGGTATTTTCTGACTGAAATTGAGGGACCTGAGCAAAAATCTGATTCAGAGACTGAAAAAGGACTGCAAATGCTGTTGGATTCTGACCTCCCTGCACTCAAAGTGGATTTTCTGGAGCTACAGAAGCCCAATTGGCGCACTCTCAATTGCGTTGGAAAGTAGATATCCTGGGCTTTCCAGCAATATATAATAGTCCATACTTTTCTCGAGATTTGATGGCCCAAATCGTCATTTCAAGTCAGCATAGAAATTCTGGCGTCAAAACGCCAGAACTGGCATAAAAGCTGGAGTTAAACGCCCAAACTGGCACAAAAGCTGGTGTTTAACTCTAAGAAAAGTCTCTACACGTGAAAGCTTCAATGCTCAGCCCAAGCACACACCAAGTGGGCCCGGAAGAAGATTTCTGCATTAATTACCTATTTCTGTAAACCCTAAGCTACTAGTTTTCTATAAATAGGACCTTTTAATAGACTTTTACACAACTGATCATACTTTTGATCTCTTGATCACGTTTGGGGGCTGGCCAATCGGCCATGCCTGGACCTTTTGTTCTTATGTATTTTCAACGGTGGAGTTTCTACACACCATAGATTAAGGTGTGGAGCCCTGCTGTTCTTCTTGAATTAATGCAAAGTACTATTATTTTTCTATTCAACTCAAGCCTATTTCTGTTCTAAGATATCCATTTGTTTTTCAACATGATAAATGTGATGATCTGTGACACTCATCACCATTCTCACCTATGAACGCGTGCCTGACAACCACTTCCGTTCTACATGCAATCAAGCTTGAATGTGTATCTCTTGGGTTTCTAATCTAAGATTAAAACCTTCGTGGTATATGCTAGAATAATTGGTGGTCATTCTTGAGATCCGAAAAGTCTAAACCTTGTCTGTGGTATTCCGAGTAGGATCTGGGAAGGGATGACTGTGACGAGCTTCAAACTCGCGAGTGTTGGGCGTAGTGACAGACGCAAAAGGATCAATGGATCCTATTCCAACATGATCGAGAACCGACAGATGATTAGCCGTGCGGTGACAGCGCATTTGAAACA
Source organism: Arachis ipaensis (assembly GCF_000816755.2). Taxonomy (NCBI): domain Eukaryota; kingdom Viridiplantae; phylum Streptophyta; class Magnoliopsida; order Fabales; family Fabaceae; genus Arachis; species Arachis ipaensis. Next base: position 103,544,024 of record NC_029788.2, read on the forward strand.
TTTTCACTGAGAGGACGGGAAGTAGCCATTGACAACGGTGATGCCCAACATAAAGCTTGCCATGGAAAGGAGTATGAATGATTGGATGAAGGCAATAGGAAAGCAGAAGTTTAGGAGGAACAAAGCATCTTCATACACTTATCTGAAATTCTTACCAATGAATTACATAAGTATCTCTATCCTATTTTATGTTTTATTCATCTTTTAATTATCAATCCTCCATAACCATTTGAATCTTCCTGACTGAGATTTACAAGATGACCATAGCTTGCTTCAAGCCGACAGTCTCCGTGGGATCGACCCTTACTCATGTAAGGTTTATTACTTGGACGACCCAGTGCACTTGCTGGTTAGTTGTGCGGAGTTGTGATAAAGAGTTGAGATTACAATTGTGCGTACCAAGTTGTTGGCGCCATTGATGATCACAATTTTGTGCACCATGGAGCTTGCAAGTTCATTAGAAACACCTCTCCCAAGGCCATTACCGTCCAACACAACGTTCAAGTGGGTAAAATTCTTATCCTTGACCTTTACCTTCCCACTTGAATATGGGCTACTGGAGACGGATGGTCAACTTAGAGCTCTTTGTTGCATTAAGAGTAAGAGGAAGATGGTCAGTGGTAAGAATTGTCCTGCAAGGTTCATTATGGTTGGAAGCTTTAAGTTCAAACGCAAAGGTTGGTGTAGAGCTCAATTGAATGGGTCTGGGAAGTTGTTTGGACGCTTCAGTGAGAATTCTAAGGCTGAACCACCCGGATGGAATCATGATAATCAACTTGAAGACGGGTGTAGAAACAAGATTTAGGATCCAGGAATATATGAGGATCAATTTTGGGAGCTCAAAGCTTGTGAAGAACTCCATCAAAGCTTGAGGAATTTACTTGGTATTGATAGAGCTTATTGGAAGTCCAAGCATTGGTGGAAGTTTCAAGACGAGTTCAAGCACAAGCCACCATAACAGGGAGCTCACCAAATGTCCAACTTAAGGACTTTAACTAAAAGTGCTAAGTGGGAGACAACCCACTATGGTATGATCGTCCCTTTTCAGTTTTAATTCTAGTCTGTTTTGTTTGTTTTTGAGTTTTGATTGGACCTGGAATCATGCATAACGTTCATATTAGCATTGCATTCTGCATACTGCATTATTATAAAAAAAAGCATGCACGCGACGCGGCAGCGTCGCTGACGCGTTCACGTCACCAGTGCGTTTTGAAGAAAAGAGAATTGGACAGAGAGTCACGCGAGAGCGTGGCTGGAGGTGTGCCTTTGGCACAAATTGATCCACGCGACCGCGTCGCTGACGCGTCCGCGTCATTTGCGAAAAATGCCTCCCACGCGTCCACATCACCCACGCGAACGCGTGCCCTAAAAATCGACGTAAAAAGGTTGTATGGCAGCAAGTTGTGATGGAGTGGGGCTGGAACCGCGCTAAAAGCACAAGCCCCACCACACGAATGCGTGCCCCACATGTTCGCGTCGTTTTTCAAAGTATGGCCACTCACGCGATCGCGTCAACCACGCTACCGCGTCACCCAGATTTTTGGCAAAATACATTTAAAACTGAGAGTTTCGCGACCGCGAGGCTGCCCTCGCACTAATGGCACAAATCAATCCACGCGAACGCATGACCCACGCGTCCGCGTCACTTCATAGAAGCGCTATCCGCGCGAACGCGTGACCCACGCGCTCGTGTCGCCTGCGTCGCACAACTTATCCAGATCAGCACCAATTATCTTATCTTTTCTTTTCTAATCCTAATTTCTTCTATCTTTTCTTCTTTCTTCTTCCTTTTCTTACTTTCTTCTTCTTCATCTCTTTAACTTCTCATCCCTCTTCACTTTCATTCATTGCATTATTTTCATTGGTGTTAGAAATTTATTTGGGTCATTATTTTCTATATTTTTGTGGATTATTAAAGGAATTGTTTGACAATTATATATTACTTTTTAAAGGGTTGCTTGTATGTTCAATTTAATACATTCAATAACTTATTTACCATGCATGCTATATGTTTGTGAAAACGCCTGTATGGTATTGTGCACTATTTTTAGATTTCTTTTATTCTACTACTCTAAATGCTTGCTTTTCACAAAAACCTTTTTATATTTTATTAATTAAATATAATTGTTATTCAAACATGTTAGTTTGAAAGACTTGGTAATCTAACTTGGACATTGAATGCTTAATCTATGCTACTCATGCCTTTGCCAGCATGCCAATAAACATCTTGCATTTAATTGTCATTACATGCACTTGCTATATTTCCATTGATGAACTTTTCACATGTAGTCATGACCATGTGTTAACGTCATTCTTCTTTATTGTGCATTGATTACCACCTTTTCCGCTCTCTTCCTTGCTCTAACCCTTAGCTTTAAAAGTTATTTTCTTTTTCCCTTTTCAGGATGGCCACCAAGAAGGGTAAAGAGAAAGCTACTCCCAAACCACCGGCAAGGAAAGGAACAAAAAGAGCCCCAGCTGAGGAACCACAACCCCCATCCACCTGCACATCTCTACATGCACCGAGGATGGTGCAATCTTTAAGTGTGTGGAGGTCGATACCGATCTCCATGGGTTAGTTATTTTCTTCTCAACACCAATGTCTTATTTTCTTTATTTGTTCATTGTTGCATCTGCATATTTGATTGCATGTTCGTATGATTTTGTGCATTTAGTTACTACTTGGTTGAAGTAATATTTTCTTTTTCAAGAAATTTTTATAGTATTTCACTAATTTAAATTGAAAAATTTGTGTTAAACTTGTTTGGAAGTTGTATTTGGAACATGATTTTTGAGCCAAAGAACACACAACCTGTGAGATTTTGAGCTTATTTATATGGTTACATTATCTAACCATAATTTTTTATTCTTGTGTGTTTTCTTCTCTATAATTACAATCTTTGCTTTGTTCCATTATATATGTCCATTATTTAGTGTATTTACATGCTTGCATATGATTGAGGCCATTACTTGTTTTTGCTCACTTATCCCAAATAAGCCTACCCTTTTATGTCACCCTTGTTAGCCACTTTGAACTTTTTAACCCCCTTCTATTTCATAACCACATTACTAGCCTTAAGCAGAAAAACAAAATAAAAATTCCAAGTTGAATCCTTGGTTAGCTTAAGATAGATATTGTGTATAATTTAAGTGTGGGAAATTTTATGGGAACATGGGATGATAGGAAAAAGTAGGGAATTAAATTGAATAAGTTATTTGAAAATTTGGGAAGCATGCTCATGTAAAATCAAAATAATTAAATTACCATGTGCATTGAAAAAAAAATTTAAGTAATTAAATAAGAGGATACAAAAAAAATAAAAAATAAAAAATAAAAAAATAAATATTACCCCAAATGCAAAATATAAAGAATCAATGCACATGGGATAAAATTCAAAAATGAGTTTGATACATGAGCATGTAATACAAAAATGGGAAAATTTTGGGTAGCTAGGTAAAGCATTTTAAATTATATAAAGTATGTATATGTTAGGTGAGATCTTAGCCTAATCAAGGATTCACTTTGTTAGCTCACTTAGCCTTATATATATATATATATATATATATCCTTATCTTTACCTCAGCCCCATTACAACCCTAAAAAGACCTCATGATGTTTGTATTGGTACATTAAATATTTGTTGATTGGTTAGATGAAGAACAAAGTTTAGAAAGTATGACTAGAGAAGAGTAGAGTGAATTACCCTATACACTTGAGAGATTAGAGTGCATATACACTACCAGTAAGGGTTCAATGCTTGATTCTATGTTCCCTGCTTTCATGAGCTATCTTCTTACAAGTTTTCTTGTCTTTCATTGTATAATTTGAATTAGTGGAATTTGATTCATAATTGTCTTGGAGAACTTACTTACTTTTAACCAAGTAGGTAGAAACATTTTGCATGTAGTTGTATTCACATAGATAGGCTGCATTGCATACTTTCTATCATTCCTCTTCACCCCTTTATAGCTTCTCTTGAGCTTAGCATGAGGAAATGCTAATGTTTAAGTGTGGGGAGGTTGATAAACTACTATTTCATGGTTTATCTTGTGCTCAATTGAGTGGATTTTATCAATCTTTCATACACTTATTCATATGATTTGCATGAGTTTACGTTTTCCTTCCTGATTTTGTGCTATGATTGAAAACATGCTTCTTTGGTCTTAATTTTGATATGTTTAATCCTCTCTTATTACCATTTGATGCCGTGATATGTGTGTTAAGTGATTTCAGAGATTACAGGGCAGGAATGGCTTAGAGGATGGAAAGGAAGCATGCAAAAGTGGAAGGAATACAAGAAACTGAAGGAACTGCTAAAGCTGTCCAGCCTAACCTCTTGGTACTAAATCGACCATAACTTGAGCTACAGAGGTCCAAATGATACGGTTCTAGTTGTTTTGAAAATCTAACATCCGGAGCTTCGCAACGATATATAATTTGCTATAGTTTCCTCGAAGCCAGGCGACGCGAACGCGTGGATCACACGGACGCGTGACCTGGCAGAAACGCAATCCACGCAAATGCGTGGACGACGCTTCCGCGTCACTTTCCCGCGACCTGTACGTACCAGAATACACTGAGGGCGATTTTTGGGTTGTTTTTGACCCAGTTTTCGGCCCAAAAAACACATATTAGAGGCTATAAAGTGGGGGAATACATCCATTCATGAATACGTCTTCCGTTATTCACTTTTCATAATTTAGATGTAGTGTTTAGAGAGAGAGGTTCTCTCCTCTCTCTTAGGTTTTAGGATTAATATTCCTCTTAAGGGATTTAGGATTTCAACTTCTTCTCAGGTTCAATATTCCTTTTATATTTTTATTTATTCTATTGCTTTTATTCGTATCTGACTTATGTTACCAATTTGGCTTATGAACTCTTTATGTTTAGATTGATTTTCTTTTATTAATGCAATTGAGGTATTTCAGATTTATGATTTTTATTTAGCTCTTCATATTTTCGGCTTTAATTGATTAATTGGAGACTCTTGAGTTATCAAACTCATCGTGATTGATAATTGTTATTTTTGCTAATTGAATTGAATTCCAATAACTCTAGTCCTTTCTTAGGAGTTGGCTAGGACTTGAGGATCAAACTAATTAGTCCACTTGACTTTCATTTGCTTTAGTAAAGGTTAACTAAGTGGGATTAAAACTCAATTCTCATCACCATCGATAAGGATAACTAGGATAGGACTTCCAAATTTTCATACCTTGCCAAGAGTTTTATTAGTTATTAATTTATTAATTCCTGCAATTTATTTTCCTTGTTCAAACCTTTTAAAACCCAAAAACACTGTTTTCCATAACTAATAATAAAAACACCTCCCTGTAGTTCCTTGAGAAGACGACCCGAGGTTTGAATACTTCAGTTTATAAATTTTATTGGGTTTGTTACTTGTGACAACCAAAACTTTTGTACGAAAGGATTTTCTGTTGGTTTAGAAACTATACTTACAACGCGATTACTTTTATTCTTTACTGATAGAAAATCCGATCGTTAGTCAGCTGAGTAAAAGAGTTACTGAAATCCCTCCTAGTACTCTCCCAAGCAATACAGAAGAGAATCCAAAAAGAGAGTGCAAGGCCATAACTATATCCAAAGTGGCCGAACCTGGAGAGAGTAAAAAGGCAGTGATTTCCAGTGAGGAAGACCTTGCTGGACGTCCACTGACCAATAAGGAGTTCCTATTGAGGAACCAAAGGAATCTGAGGCTCATATAGAGATCATAGAGATTCCATAGAACTTAATGATGCAGTTCATGAGCTCTGATGAAGATTCTTCCTCTGATGAGGATGAAGATCTTGTTGAAGATCAAGTTGCTCGGTATCTTGGAGCAATCATGAAGCTGAATGCCAAGCTATTTGGTAACGAGACTTGGGAGGATGGACCTCCATTGCTCATTAAGGAACTGAATACCTTAGTTCAGCAGAAATTACCTCAAAAGAAATCGGATCCTGGAAGGTTCTTAATTCCTTGCACCATAGGCACCATGACCTTTGCGGATCTCGGAAGGTTCTTAATTCCTTGCACCATAGGCACCATGACCTTTGAGAAGGCTCTATGTGACCTTGGTTCAAGTATTAACCTCATACCACTCTCTGTAATGGAGAAACTGGGGGATCTTTGAGGTACAAGCTACAAGAATCTTACTAGAGATGGCAGACAAATCAATGAAACAGGCTTATGGACTTGTAGAGGATGTCTTAGTGAAGTTTGAAGGCCTTTTAAGTTTGGTATAGGAAAAAGCTCTGCTTTTTGCTTTCCATAACCACTAATGGCACCTAAGGTCGGAGAAACCTCTAGAAAGAGGAAAGGGAAGGCAGTTGCTTCCAACTCCGAGTCATGGGAGATGGAGAAATTCATCTCAAAAGCCCATCACTAGAAAGAGGATGGAGCAAACAAGAGAGCCCACTCATGGACCTCAACAAGAGCATGAGGAAGTCCCTCATCAAGAAATCCCTGAGATGCCTCAAGGGATGCATTTTCCTCCACACAACTATTGGGAGCAACTCAACACCTCTTTAGGAGAATTGAGTTCCAACATGGAGCAACTGAGACTGGAGCACCAAGAGCACTCTATCATCCTCCATGAAATCAGAGAAGATCAGAGAGCCATGAGGGAGGAGCAACAAAGGCAAGGAAGAGATATTGAGGAGCTAAAACACTCCATAGGATCTTCAAGAGGAAGAACTAGCCACCGTCACTAAGGTGGACCCGTTCTTTAATTTCCTTGTTATTTGTTTTTCTGTTTTTGGTTTTTATGCTTTATGTTTTGTCTATGTTTTTGTCTTTATTACATGATCATTAGTGTTTAGTGTCTATGTCTTAAAGCTATGAATGTTCCATGAATCTTTCACCTTTCTTAAATGAAAAATATTTTCTGAAAAAGAAAAAGAAGTACATGAATTTCGAATTCTATCTTGAAAATAGTTTAATTATTTTGATGTGGTGGCAATACTTTTTGTTTTCTGAATGAATGCTTGAACAGTGCATATTTTTTATAGTGAAGTTTATGAATGTTAAAATTGTTGGCTCTTGAAAGAATAATGAAAAAAGAGAAATGTTATTGATATTCTGAAAAATCATAAAATTGATTCTTGAAGCAAGAAAAAGCAGTGAAAAATACAAAGCTTGCGGAAAAAAAAAAAGGCAAAAATTAAAGAAAAAGAAAGAAAAAGAAAAAGCAAGCAGAAAAAAACCAATAGCTCTTTAAACCAAAAGGCAAGAACAAAAAGCCAATAACCCTTTAAACTAAAAGGTAAGGGTAAAAAGGATCCAAGGCTTTGAGCATTAATGGATAGGAGGGCCCAAGGGAATAAAATCCTGGCCTAAGTGGCTAAATCAAGTTGTCCCTAACCATGTGCTTATGTCATGAAGGTCCAAGTGAAAAGCTTGAGACTGAGTGATTAAAGTCGTGATCCAAAGCAAAAGAGTGTGCTTAAGAACTCTGGGCACCTCTAACTAGGGACTCTAGCAAAGTTGAGTCACAATCTGAAAAGGTTCACCCAGTTATGTGTCCGTGGCATTTATGTATCCGGTGATAATACTGGAAAACAAAATGCTTAGGGTCACGGCCAAGACTCATAAAGTAGTTGTGTTCAAGAATAAAAAAGAACTTAACTAGGAAAATCAATAATATTATCTGTATTTCTGAGTTCCTATGGATACCAATTATTCTTAACTTCAAAAGATAAAGTGAGATGCCAAAACTGTTCAGAAGCAAAAAGCTACTAGTCCCGCTCATCTAATTGGAACTAAGCTTCATTGATATTTTGAAATTTATTGTATTTTCTCTTCTTTTTATCCTATTTTGTTTTTAGTTACTTGGGGACAAGCAACAATTTAAGTTTGGTGTTGTGATGAGCAGATAATTTATACGCTTTTTGGCATTGTTTTCACATAGTTTTTAGTATGTTTTAGTTACTTTTTATTATATTTTTATTAGTTTTTATGAAAAAATCATATTTCTGGACTTTACTATGAGTTTGTGTGTTTTTCTGTAATTTCAGGTATTTTCTGGCTGAAATTGAGGGACTTGAGCAAAAGTCTGATTCAGAGGCTGAGAAAGGACTGCAGATGCTATTGGATTCTGACCCTCCTGCACTCGAAGTGGATTTTTTGGAGCTTCAGAAGCTCAATTGGCACGCTCTCAATTGCGTTGGAAAGTAGACATCTTGGGCTTTCCAGAAATGTATAATAGTCCATATTTTGGCCGAGATTTGATGGCCCAAACTGGCGTTTAAACGTCAACCCGAGACCCTTTTCTGGCGTAAAACGCCGGAACTGGCACCAGAACTGGAGTTAAATGTCCAAACTGGCATCCAAGCTGGCGTTTAATTCTAGAAAAGGCCTATGCACATGTAAAGCTCAATGCTCAACCCAAGCACACACCAAGTGGGCCCCAGAAGTAGATTTCTGCACTATCTGCACTTAGTTACTCAATTTCTGTAATCTTTAGTAACTAGTTTAGTATAAATACTAGTCTTTCCTATTGTATTCAGACTTTTTTTTGAGAGCTTATGCCATTATTCACATTTGGGAGGCTGGCCACACGGCCATACCTAGACCTTTTTCTCTTATGTATTTTCTAACGGTAGAGTTTCTACACCTCATAGATTAAGGTGCGGAGCTCTGCTGTTCTTCATGAATTAATGCAAGTACTATTGTTTTTCTCTCAATTCACACTTACTTCTTCTCCAAGATATACTCTCGTACTTAATTCAGTTAAGTCAGAATGAAGGGGTGACCCGTGACAATCACCCACTATCTTCGTTACTCGCTTAGCCAAGATCCGCGTGACTGACAACCACTAGCGGTCTACATGATGTTCAACGTAGTCATTGGATGACAGCCAGAGTATAGTCTCTTAGGTCTCTGACCCACGGATTTGACTTGCCTCTCCTAACAACAGAGCATTCGAATCCGTGATTAGAACCTTCGTGGTAGAGGCTAGAACCAATTGGCAGCATTCTTGAGATCCGAAAAGTCTAAACCTTGTCTGTGGTATTCCGAGTAGGATCTGGGACGGGATGACTATAACGAGCTTCAAACTCATGAATGTTGGACGCAGTGACAGTGTGCAAAAGGATAGAGAGATCCTATTCTGACACAAGTGAGAACCGACAGATGATTAGCCGTGCGGTAGCTGTGCCTTGTATTTTTCATCCGAGACGAGAGACCCGACAGTTGATTAGCCGTACAGAAACCGTACTTGGACCATTTTCACTGAAAGGATGGATGGTAGCCATTGACAACGGTGATCCACCAACATGCAACTTGCCATGGAAGGGAGCACGCATGATTGGATGAAGACAATAGGAAAGCAGAGGTTCAGAAGCAACAAAGCATCTCCGAACGCTTATCTGATATTCCCACCAATGAATTACATAAGTATCTTTATTTTAATTTACGTTTTATTTATCTTTCAATTATCAAAACTCATAACCAATTGAATCCACTTGACTAAGATTTACAGGATGACCATAGCTTACTTCAAGCCGACAATCTCTGTGGGATCGACCCTTACTCGCGTAAGGTTTTATTACTTGGACAACCCAGTGCACTTGCTGGTTAGTTGTACCGGAGTTGTGAAAAGTGTGATCATAATTCCGTACAGCAGTCAACTTCTACCGGATAAAAGTAACGCCAATGTGTAGAGAAAGATGATACAAACACTTTTACCGGATTAAATTTTTTATTGAAGTTACGGATCGTAAAAAATCGAAGTCGGAAGCTCGGAGGTTCCATGCAAATCTCTCTCACCCACAATCATTTCTCTTTCTTTTCTCCAAAGATAATAGTTCAGTCTTGCTTGGAAGAAGAAAAGTTAATGAAGGAAGAATGATTAATTGGTATTAAGGTGACACATGAGGGCTTATGTGTCATGATTATATATAAATATGTATGTATGCTTACAAGTTAAGTTTCTTTTCTTTCTTTGTTCCCAAATGGCTTTGGCCAAATGAACTTTAATAATAATAATAATAATAATAATAATAATAATAATAATAATAATAATTTTTATCTTTTTTGAAATATCTCATTATAATAAAAATTATTTAAAAATTTTAATAGATTTTAAACTCAAAGTATCATAAAATTTAATTTAATTACTTTTAGAAAAATAATTTTCTTTAAATAAAATAATAAATTATGAATAACTCATTATTTAATTTTTCAAAAACTCGGAGTGTTATATGATGCATTCTAACCACAAAATCAGAAATTATATGATAAAGTTTAGCTAATTCTTCATTCACTCTCCGTTTAAAAACTCAATTCTTGTGTCTCATGGTGTTGTATTTAACTATTTATCATTGTATTATTCAAATTTCTTTTTTTCGGTTCATTTATGTAGCAATACTTAATAGATTTTGGTTGCACAACAGAGACTACAGTTGATATGCAACAAAAGGTTTGCATTAAATTATACTGTTAAATCATTTACTTTAAAATGATTTCCTTTATTATTAATTAGCATTTATTGATGATTTTTAATTTCTTTTGTTCTTATTCAGATGAGTGTTTTGTATTTTGTTTTTTTTTTTTTTTTTTACCTTTTGAATTTTTTAGCATTTATTGATGATTTTTATAATTTCTTTTTCTTATTCAGATGAGTGTTTTGTATTTTGTTTTTTTTTTTTTTTGTAGCCTTGTGAATTCTCTATTAATCAAGAGGTCGATTCTGCTACCAATGAGGTAAATTTGGCACATAAATTTTCTTGTGTTACAACTATAAATCAGGTTTAGGATGCTTTCAAATTGTGTATCCAACATCTGAATCTGGCATTGAAGTGAAAAATTGGAAAAAGTCTTACATTTTGTTGGTGTTAGATGTGTCTTACTCAAGTATCTTTCTTGTTATTATGCAATGATGCAGATGTTAGTGTTTAAGGTTTTACTCAAACTGGTGTAAAATATTAGTAATATGTTGTGAATTTTGTAATGCTTTATGTTTAACTCTTGTTTCATCTTCTTTTGTATGGGTTTGTATATTTGAAGTTAATATTATGCTATTTCAGCCATTATGTCTTCAGTTTCAATTTATTCTTCAATTTCCTTCTAGTATATACATCAGTAACAATACTTTAATAATATTAATTCATGTAGCAAGTTAATCGTGTTTCTCCTTAAGTCTAAAGAATTAAGAATTAAGATAGATTGAAATTAGCGCTTTTTCTTATTCTTTTTTATTTATTTTGAATAAAAAATAGAATTCTAGTATTAAAGTATTTTTAAGATTATAGATAGATTTAAATTATAATATGGAATTAAATCGGGTTTAGCTGTATAACCGATAGATGATATCATCGGCCATTGGGAAGATATGCATCATATGCACTTGTATGTTTAGTTTGAGTATGCATTTGTTTGGCTTGCCTAATTGCTTATCTATAACTAACTGCTATTTGATCTATTTGCCATATCTATTTTTATATTTATGTTTTTCTTTATTTGTCTTGTTTGTGTTTGTTTTTTGAGAGATCACTCATGCTAGTGGAGGAGACGCTGAGGGTTGTTCCACATGGTAAAATGGAGTTTTGCAGAGAACAGAAAGTGAGGAATTAGATTAGATTCCTTAGATATAGTTACCCTATTATGGTTTAGAGAAAATTTTAGGATATAAATATAGGTTGTTAGAGTTTTGGAATGCCTCTGGCTATCTGGGATATTATTTATTATTTATGCTGGCACCATTAGCATACAGAGAACCTTCGGTTCTCATTCCATATGTATCTGTTATTTTTCAGATGCAGGACGTGAGGCACCATGCTAAGCGTGCTGGAGACTCTTCCAGAAGCAAAGATATACTTTTGGGGTTTTGATATTATGTACTTAGCTTTTATATATATGCATATTATCCACTGTTGTATTAAAACTTGTATCGTCCCTCCTAGAGGTTGACTCGGAGAATCAAGAGTTGTATTTTGTATTTTTGGTTATCTTTGGGATTATTTATATATTCTCTAGCCGGCTTTTGCTTCGCAAGTCGAGTCTAGAACTTGATTATGTATCGTTATATTGGAATTCTCTCTCTCTCTCTCTCTCTCTCTCTCT